>NC_073699.1:18139470-18448398 GCF_023634085.1 Falco cherrug | reverse complement strand
GAATTTCTTCCTAATATCCCATCTAAATCTACCCTCTTTCAGCTTAAAGCCATTCCCCCTTGTCCTTGTAATGAGGAACTTATCAGAACGTAAATGTTAGCTTTAAAAAAGGAAAAAATATTGCTCCTTTTTTTCATTCTATGGCTTGATACTTGCTCCAGCAGCTGCTATTACTCCTCTTAGCCAGAAATGGAGGGAAACAGAAGTCTGGCTGAGCTTGCACACTGCTAATGGAAATATGCACTCTTCACATTAGCAATATTACTTTCTTACTTTCCACGTCGAATGCCAAGGACACATTAGGACTTTCAAAAAAACGTTACAAAACCTCTAAGATTAGAGGTAACCAAAAGCCACTCACTCAGCAGTGATATATGCACTTTGGATTTACTCCTCAGCAACAGAGCCCAGGGACACAGTGACCATGGGGAATGCCCTACTGCTGCAGGGACATCTGCATGCAATGCCTTGGTCACTGGCATCCAACATCAGAGAGAAGCAGCCTTTTCTGTCCTTCCTACTCAGCGGCCAGAAAAGATTGCCAGTTGCACTATTACGGCCTCCATACTCACCAACAAGCTTAGACTTGCTCAGAGAAGCCCACAGCCCCGGAAAATTAATTTTGACCAGTAACGTCAGACTTAAGAGGAAGGACAAGCAAAGACTTTCCTCAAACATTAAGTACAGGCTACTATCATCATTATCCACAGATCTCAAAGGTCATAGCATCAGCTGGTATTGCTCTATCTTCAGCAACCCTACACTTATTTAAACCAGCTGAATATCAACCCTTTTACATTTACGTAAGGTACAGAAGCATCAGTGAATACAGATTTCAGTAAATCTTGCTTTCTAAAATATTATTCATCAACATATAATTCAAATGGTAATTAAGAAGTGTTCACATGATTGATGACACATTTAAATTACAGGTTTCCAGCATTTTTTTTCAGTAAAGAAAAGACGACTTCGTTTTTCACGTGCCGCTTTTTCAAAGTGCACGTCCATCTAACAGATGTCTCACAGATCTGCTCGTCAATGTAACAAGTTAGATTTTTTTATTATTACAACAAATGGTATAAACCACATAGCATTCTGTTAAACTCAACATTGACACATCTGCTTACCACGTGTATTAGTAGCCATGTCAGCCACTTTCTGAAAGGCATCCAAAAAGGCAGCAGCTGCTACTACTGTAGTCCTGAAACGCATACAGATAACAAAACATTAGCAGTGTCTCATTGCTGCCTATTTAATTATTGCCAAAAACATTTAAGCTTAGAAAGAATACCACTGTGAACTTGCAGAGGCCACAAAAAAATATCCTCTTTTATATCTGAATTTAGCCTTTTCCCTCCTTCATTTCTTAATCCCTTCCTTGCTTTGTGTTAGCACTATGGACTTGGAGGCAGCCACGCTAATTCCATACTGTGAATTGCACAGGACAGGTGCTATTTCAAAAGAGCACAGCCATCCCCCTTCTAGCTGATTTCCCCTGATGAACTAATATTAAGCAGTCAAACATGAAAAACAAATCTAACACATTATACTGCACCCATTAGTGTATAAATTACAGACACTGCTATTGCCATGGAGCATGTATATTTTAAGAATAAGGATGCAGGACTTCCTTTTATCTAGGAACCTGACCAAACACTTCCTGAATTTCTTATCTGAGGAGCATGAGCATCCCTTGAAACAGAAAATAGCCACTTCTTGGACATCAGACTGGTTTGGAGTTCTTGGGCAAATGGAAAAGAAGAAAAAAAATCTCAGCTTTCGGGGGTGGGGGGTGGGGTGGGGGTGGGGGTGAGGTGTGGAAACACCAAACACACACAAAAATCCCAAGCCCCCAAAACAAACAAAACCCCTTTCTGACTCACTGGTCCTCCAAGCAGGCCTCTTCCCAAGAGATACACCAGCAATTTCAGAGATTCCACAATCCAGTGTCAACCCCATTAGTCCCATCTCCCTCCATGTTTGGAAAGCACATACAGGCCACACAGCTGTTCCAGTGGGCAGCAAACGTGAGTTACAATTTTCTGAACACGTCTGTTCTATATAAGCAGGCCCTAGAGCCCTAAACACCTCAGGTCGGTACCAGATTTCTGATGGTTTATGGTCTGGCTGACCCAATTTAAGTGAAAGTAGGCCAGGGCTCTACAGGTAAACTGCAACTGTGACCTCCCCACAGTTACCTGTTTCTGCACATCTTTTGCAACAGTAACTCTGGTTCCCTCTCCTGATGGGAAGTCAGTCTCCCTAAGCAAAATCCCGATGGAGGACCATCAACTTCACTTTGTTTCAAGAGCTCCTTGCTACCCTCACAAAAATCCAGGAGACCTGCAGGAAAGCTGATCCTCGGCCAGAAAGATGACAAAACTGCTTAATTAGGTCAGATTTTATGCGAGTCTCACTCCAAATATGCTCAAGATATAGAGGACATAACTGGCAGCATAGTAAATGGACTACTGACAACACAAGAGATTTGAACACAAAAAAACAGGCTTGAGAGGACTGACCAAATGCAAAAGGACTCTCCACATGCCCCAGAGATTAAGGGGAGAGAAAAAAAACAAAACCAAAAACAAACCAAAAAACCTCAAACCCTCACAGCTAGCTAGCAATATTGCACCCTGGAACAAGATAACCTTTTTAGGTATTTTCCTTCACTGTGTTTGTGTTCTTCATCTTCCAAACTTGTGGGTTATGCTGTTATTCGTGTACCACCTTGTTAATTATTAATTAAATTGCTAATAACAAAGTTCCAGTTCTCCGGTAACAAGATCCAGGAGGACCTGGCTCCAGTTCAGATGACATCTGCTCTCCTTTATCATAGAGCACACAGAAATGAACCAGAGGCAAAAGGCTCACATTTGCTAGAAATGAACAGCAAATCCTCGAACACAGCCTTTCAAGCTGCCTGCCTGCACGTTCCTGTAGCTAGAAAAGCACTACATTGATTGAATGCAATACCACAGGACTGGGAAACAAACAAAACTATCCCTCATGCCTTCCCAGAAGGCCTGTGTTTAAAGAGTACAAAGGGCTAGGAAAGTTCTCCATTTCTCTTCTTTCTCTGTTTCCTGTGCTTCTTCCACACTCACTCAATGTGACATGATTGCTGGAAAAGGAAAAACCACATGCAAGTGTGGTATTTTAAGCACAGCGCAGCAGAACAGCACATGCCAGCTGTTTAGGGTAAATGAGCGTAAACCCTAGCTTCTTCAAGAATGGTTCACAACACAATGCAGAACTGCAAAATAGACTGCCAATAGCCATACCTGTTACCAGTGCCGCTGCTGTGAAAAAAACACCAAAGCTCCGGAGAGCGCAGCAGAGATTGTGGTTTGGAGAGAGTTGTGAAGAAGTGGAGTTTGGATTCACATTAGCAGAAACAAGTTTTACAAGTGAATGCATTCTAGAGATAGCAGAATTGGCCTGAGTGTGACACTTATGGCACTTATTAAGTAATCCAGAATGCCACTTGCAAAGTATACCTCAATAACGTAAGTTTTAATAATCACCGAGAAATGATCCAGCACAGAAATGCCCCTCATTTTTAAAGGCAAAAGAAAGTGCTATTAGGATTATCAAGGACTCTAATATTTTGAGCCATCTTCTAATATAAACCTGCTGTATTCTACTCTAATAAAAAGGACAACTTGGGCTAACTCCAGTTGTGTGTTATAAAATATCTCTCCAGTTTTCCACCAGAAGATATGAACTCTATCTCATTTTATGTTTATTATGTACAGCTGATGGTATATTACTTATTTTCCTAAATACACTAAACCAGCAGTAGTATCATGTGAAAACTTACATGCATGAGTGCTGACTATGAAATATGTCCAGTTTTACTAGGACATCTTAGCAAGTTATCCTGGCAGAAGCTGCATTTAATCTTAATGTTTGTACATACAAGGAATTTTAAGGGGGTCCTGACTGTGTAACAGAAACTTACCGAAGCTGAGACTGCAATTTTCCAGCTTTATTTATAAAATCTTCCCACACTGGATAACTTCCCTGCAAGAAAAACAAAACACAATAATGAGTATTTAGTTGGGGCATTCTATAATGAATACTTAATTTGAGCATTCTGCTTTTGATACTCCAGATCAAATGAAACCAGAAGTAAAACAATAACTAAGACTTTACTAAATCCTAATCCATTAACACCAAAACATGTTTTTTTCCAGCAAGTTCTCTCTTGCACCCTTAGCCACCAGTCCCAAGCAGATGGGATGTCAAGTGGTTCTCAATCCAGATGAAGCAGTAGGCCCTCTGAGGAGGCTTTACAGATTTTCCGAATAGAAAGACTGGGTGAGAAGAAGATTTTCAACTGAAGCAGAGAAAAGAAACACCTTACTTTAGATGGATACAGCAAAACCAGACCTATTAGAAGTGGGTTGCCAGGACATTGCAACAACATGTACAGAGAAGCTCCCAAAAACACAGGCTGGAGCATCCCAGTTGTTGTTCTTTACAAATGGACTATCTGTGTCGTTACCAGGTTCCAATCCTCTTTTTTAAAAAAATAAATAAGTAAAATAGAATTATTTTAAAAGTCTATATTATAAAGATCTGAGTTGTCCAAAAGACCACTTCAAACACTGTCTCAAGGTCACTGAGCAATCGGGTACAGAAAAGGCAACAAACTTTCCCCAACAGTTGCCCTATAACTGCAAGACCTTCTTCTAATACAGTCCCCGAAGACCCTGGAGATGATTTCTGATTTGAAGCTGATAAAGCAGTGTGGCATTGAGATTAGTTTTTAAGAAGGTTTAATTCTTCTTGACTCCAAATTTCCTATAAACTTTTTTTCCATTTTTCACAAATGTGTTAAAAGCCCAGGTTTCCATTTAGAACACAGACACCAAGTGTTCTTGCAAGTTCTGATCTTTATTTTCCAAAGTTAAAAAATAAAGTGCTAATTTTTATGGTTAAAAAAAATAAAAATCATCCTTTTTAGACCAAAGAAAGGTTAACTAGCTACTCTGCAGAGCAAGTGCAATTTTTTCTGTTAACAGCAAAAACCATGGTTGAAAGAAAACTCAACATTTCCCTTTGATTGGAGTCTAGAGAGTAAAATAAAATATCCCTGCTCCCTTTAATAAAGGTATAAGACTTGCTGTTACCAGAGCAACAACACAATAAAACCCAGATAAGGCAGATCCTCAAGGCTAACATTACCCCAGCTCTGGAAAAGGTTGCAAGCAAGTGCAGTTGCTTGTAGCAAACTCAATCCACCCTGATAAACTGGTCTGGTTTTTGTAAGTAAAACAAAATCCATTGCCCATGCTGCCACAAGAGGCCACGTCTTGTTCAGGGCAAGGACAGTCCCTTCCCCAAAAGCTCCTCGGTACACCCCGGCTGTGCAGCTCCCAGACGTTCACTGGGAAGCCTACTCGTACTCTACATGGTTTTTTTCTTTTATAAAAAACCTGCAAGCCTTGCTGAAAAATAACAAAACAAACCACAAGAATACCCAATGTAAAACAGTTGTTCATAAAACATCATCATACCTACACACGACAGAGACAGTGGGGAATGTAGAAGGGGAAAGAGAAAACAGCAGTTATCTACACGGTGAGACTTAGAACGTAAAGTGCTTTGTGCTAAGCAAAAAGTGTCAGACATTTTAAAAATGAAAGAATCCCACCAATTATTTGAAAGGGAGGGGAAGCTATTTCCTTAAACCTATTAGTCTTACTGAAATCCCTTACTTGGAACCCCATCTCTCAATGTTTGTCTGCATGCCACATATGCATTATGCATGTGTATGCCAGGAGCCCTGAAAGCCCTGACAATTAACAGCAGGGCCTAAGGCTTTACTGGATTCTCCAGCAAAACACAAGCCGGCAAGCAGAGGATAGATACCAAAGCAGCCTGATTATGTTTCCATCTCGGTGGTGTATTATCCAGCTAAACGTGCTTGATGGCATGCAGGAGACTGACACCAGCCTTACGTTTAGCTGCTTCACAGGGAAGCTTAAGCCACTCCTATCAGAACACAGCTCGGGAAGAACACACTTTTTTTTTCTTGTGGCCAGCTTGGCCCAAAGCAAGCAAAAATTGGAATAGTCATCATGCATTTCCACAACTATTTATTCTTTGTCTTTAAAAATGTTGTTCTCTTCAAGCCAAGCCTATTTAAATAAGCTGTAACAGCTCATTTAAATAGTTTGCTGTGTTTGGTTGGTTGAAATCAACACAATCTCTTCACATGGGCACTCCACAAAGAGCACCTGATCTCATTTTGAGCAGTAGAAAAATGCAGCTTTTTTTTTTTGTCAAATGTCACTGCATGAATAACTTGAGTGGGGGGTTTTGTTGGGTAGTTTGGGTTTTTTGTTTGTTTTGTGGTTGAGGTTTTTTTCAATTGTTGAAGAAAACCTTTCAGCAGTTTTGCACCAGTGACATGAATTCCTGCATTATCTGCTCAGCTTGCACTATCTTGATCTTTTTTCTGCAATTCTGAATTCTCAGCTGAAAATTCAGAGGAGTTTACCAGCAGAATTTGCTTTCACTTTTCCCTGATGAAGCCAAGTTTAACTGTCTCCCTCAGTAATATACAAGTCTTGCACACTAATTCTGTCCTGCCTTTGAGCCTTTCCAAAAAAACACTTCCACCACCACCACATCCCTGCTGAAACCAAAGCTCTCTTGATTCCTACCTACAGCAGAAGTGCACAATGCCCATCACTTCACAGGACCTAGTAAGTAGGGGTTTACCCCATCTCCAGCACCTAGGATGCAAGGACACCATTTAGCGATGCTTGTGGAGACAAACCATGGCGATAACACAGGAGTCAAGCTAGTGCTCTAAATACTGCAAGGCTCCAGTACCCTGGCAAGCAGCTCCTTCTCAGAGACCTCTTTGCGTGCCACCTCAAGCACAGCAGCCCCGCTGTCCCTCTATGTCTCACCTTCACATCCACAACAATAGCTCTTGCTGTTGTCAAAGCGACCGTCAAGAGAAACGTTAACAGTGGCGGAAACCACACACTAAAAGACCCATAAAACTTCATCCTTGATTCAATATGTATTACTCTCTCAATTTAAACACAAAGAAACAGCAGGTGGAATTCTATGTCTTTGTCCAAGAAGCGCTTTTTCAACATAAAGCCACTTTCAAAGAGTAATAACACAGTATTTTCAAATGCTGTCTCTGCTCCTTTCGTAATTTCCAATTTCAACCAGCTGATAAAGAAAATCAATTTTCCCCCCTTCAAATGTCAGGGTTACGCAAGCCCTGGAGTTACCTGTGAAAACAGCAGGCCTCCTCCACCTCCAGCCTGCCTGGAGAAGAGCGACTACAGGAATGTCCATCACAAATCCTCTTTTTAGCTCCTCACGGGTTAAAACAGAAATCAGTTACACTGCAACTTTGTTTAAACAAAAAAACTTTTTTTCTTGAAAATTGTTACTGGTTTAATCCAGGAACTCTTTTCCTCAAAATAACTTTGCGCCTAATTATTTCTTCACCATTCCATGAAGAAATTTGATGTGTTTTCCATGAAATGGGTGCTCCACCATTACTGGGCAGTACTCCATGGTGCCAAGTCCCCTCAAGCTGCTCAGCAGGTCCCAGCCCTCAGCGGCTCACCCACCTGCCCATCGAGGCATGTCACCAGTAAGCCATAACATGCCATTATCCTACCCTATTTCTTAATTAGTCAGTTTACAGGTGATTAGTCACCTGGTCACAGGGCCCAGCTCCAGCTAATCTGCACTGAACACAGGCAGGGAACCACCTTTCCACCTCAGGGCTAAAAAACAAAATGGTGCCTTGTGCCTGTCACCGATGCAGCCAGTCCGCAATTAGGGACACAAAACAACTTTCCCTCAGGGACAGGCACCACAACCAGTGTTTGAAAGGCACCAGGCTGAGTTGGCAAAGCACTTGCAAGTGCCAGACACCAACACCCAGACCTGCCAGCATCCAGCCAGACGGCGTCCTCCATAGCCGCAGCTCCTGGGCACAGCTCCCTGCCTGCTGCTGGGGTGGGGAGCACAGGGGGACCATCTTTAGCCAGGGAAATCCCATCCAACATGCAGACCCACAGACAGGGGCAGATGTTTTAATTTTTGTCTGTCTTCCTCACCATTCAAATTACTTTAAGTGGCAATAAGTATCACCTTCCCCAGTGAAGCCTGGTTTGTTCATGACAGTAACTGGTAAGTCATCTCCTTGTCTTTGTCTCAACCCATGAGCTTTTTCAATTCATGAGCTTTTTCATCGTATTTTCTCCCCCATCTTGTTGGGGAGGAGGAGGAATGAGAGGACAGCCAGGTGGATGCCTGGCAGCTCAGCCCACCACACCAGGAAAGAGCAGGCAACGATCACTAATGGGCAGCTTTGGAAGGAACACTTAAACCCTGGAACCCTGGGTAGATAAAGAACTGAAGATTTATTTTTTTTATTTTATTTTTTTGGTGAACAAGTACAGCCACCCTACACAAACTCAGCTCTGTACGAGATTTATTGAAGTTTGGTTTTCCCTTCCTTTCAGGCCAGCAGTCCTGCTAGTAGGAGTAAGAAGAGACCCAGATGAGAAACTCCGTGATTTCTCAATAAAGGAAGGGCAGACTTGCAGCAAAGGATCCTATTTACTTAATTTGTTATTGATTATATCTAATAGCAAGATTAGGAACCCAGACTGTTGTATTTATCTAAGATTACAACTTTAGTATCAGCAGTCTTGACAGTTTAAAACCGTTCTGTCACTCCTTCTGCTGAGAAGTTATGATTCTTCTTTTTCCATTAACAGAAAAGACACCACCTTTAATGATATATTTCCATGCATCCCAGCTCCCACAGACAAGAGGCATCACATCTCCTAAAAACCCTCAACAGTGTTCTTTTAAGTGCTTTCATGTATCAAAGCTTTCCAGCCCTATTATCAGCTCTTGCTGGGACACTTGAGTACAAAAGCAGCAAAATCAGTTTGGTATTTTATTCACTGCAACAGCCCATCTAAGCCTTGGGACAGGGGAAGAGAGACAGAGAGCTGCTCTGCAGTAGAACAAATTCAGAATCTTAATTTTGGCTGGTCCAGCTAAAATGGTAGAAGAGAAAGGGACCAGGTAACCAGTGCCTTAGTTTTATCTCACCGGTTATCAAAGCAAGAACTGCATGCTTTCCACAAGAGTACTGAACAATGACTACCTGCAGACTTCAGTAAAATGGGGAAAAAAAACATTACACAGGCTACAGGAGTTAGGACTTCTCCACCTCACTGTAAATCACTCAGCTATGGCCACGTAAAAAGCCGAGTCTCAAATACACGTCACTGTTACAGAACTTCACACCCTAGTAACACATCCAAATACATCTGTTTTTGGAACAAAAATTGTAACTTTGCTCCAGCACGTGTCCCCCTACCCCTCCAAAGTAAATTATGCTGAAAACAGATTTTTTGAAATATAGTTTTATCAGATATCAGAATCACAAGGATTATTATGAATATCTCACTTCTATGGCATTCACTACACTACCTCCAAGTAGCAAACAGACTTTATCATGCTGGACACCACACCAAGTCATAGATGTTACGCACCAAGGATGGCCTGGACAAGCATGTATGGTTTGCACACAGAGACTATCACTTTTCCAGGGGGGCGCTCAACAGGCAAAAACAGGAAAAAGTGGAGGGGACAAGAAAACAAAGACAGCCTGAAAAAAGAAGAAAGGGTTCTGGTCACAGATGTCTCAACACATGGGAAGATGCAATGGCTGACAATCAGTTTCCCTTTCCAGCTTACATCTGGCACTGGAAGTTTTTCCTCTTTTCTAAAAGAATTAGTAGTGTACTGGGGAAAAAGGTACTTGGCTAGCCACAACTGCAGGAGTTACAAAGCGCTACCAAACACTAAGATGTTCCTCTGGGCAACTCACAGATATAGCCAAGTTCATGACTCATGAACAGGATTGCCTAGCCTTTTAACAAACCACAAAACTCCTGTAACACACAGGTGAGCAGAGAATGAACATCATCTTACACAAAGTTCATAATTGCTCTTCTCCATCAAAAAAAATTCTGCTTGCTGGCTCTGCCTCTTTCTAGCTTGAAAAATAAACAATTCAAGAGCCTACCTCATGAAGCTTTCTAAGCTGCATCTGTTTCCCAATTGTTCACCGGGATAGTCTCAACCTTTCAACGGACTGAAACGTAAATTTTGCTGGCAACAGAGACTTCAGTCTTCATGAAGATGCAGAGACATCTATGGCACCTATGCCATGACTACTTTGGTTTAATCTACCTCATTTCAAATATACAGAATTATAAAATGGTTTGAATTAGAAGGGACCTTTAAAGACCATCTAGTCTAACATGTCCTCTCCACAGCCCAGTTTTATGGTTTGTAAGACGAAGAAACTCAGCTCCAAAGCAGCCACTTCGTGGTTTAAATTCAAGATTGGGTAATTAGCAATTTTCATTAGATCAGGTTGTTCCAAGTCCCATCCAAATTGAACATGAACACTTCCAATGATGGATCATCCACAACTTCTGGCAACCTGCTTCACTGCCTCGCTATGCTCATAATTAAAAAAAAGTATCTCTGTCGTGTCCAGTCTAAATCTACCCTCTATATCTACCCTCCATTTCTTAAATTCAAAACCAGAACTGAATCATCAAAGTCCCAATACTGATTTCAAGAGCATCCCATAGACTGATGTTGTCCATCAGCTGTTTTCTAGTGGTGCAGGACAAGAAACAGTCAGTTTTGCTTGCAGCAGAGAAGTTTCAGGTCAGACAATCCATCCAACTATAAGACCAGTTAACAGACAACTCTGAAAGGTCAGGGAACTTCCTTTCACTGGAACTCCTTAAGGAAGAGTAACACACTTATACAGAGGTCTTCTAGGAAAGCTTCATACTCCCACAAGGCATGGAAAGGGACAACCTGGCTGCAAAGCCCCTTCTGTCTTTCTAAGTCAAAGGTCTTGCCATGCACAGGGGAAGTTTGAGCTTAGCTCCAGAGCAAAAGAGACTCTCAACTTGTGCAGAATGTTTGCTGGGCCGGGAATGAAAAGTCATCAACAGCAAAAGACAAGACATGAACTTCACAGGACTTCACAGCAAGAGCTGAACGCACACATTACTGAATGGAGGAGGAGACAGGTACAAACTGAGGGTTTGAGAGATTATAGTGCATGCAAGTGAAAGTAAAAGCTTGTCAAAGATCAGATTAAGATGTCATTTAGCCTGTAACTACCCTTCAGGAAAGAAAGCAGGGGCAATTAAAATCAAAGTCTTGTATCCATAAACCTATTCCATGATTTCTGCCACTTTAGTGAACGGCAGGGTTAGAAATGTGTTTCCCTCAGCATGCACAGTATAAATAGGCATGCCAAGCTTTGCTTTCACAAGGTGATACATTATCACAACATTGCAAATTATGCAACAAAACACTACCAAAGACATCTCATATGCTATTAAGAAAACTGTCAACTGAATATTTCCTCTATGCATTGCAGAACTACTCATTTAGTATTTTCAAAACTGGGTTTCAGCCTCAACAGAGTATTAGGCCACTGAGAAAAACAGATAATAGCATGATACCTTGAGAAAGTCAAGACTGAAATCCAATTGGGAAAGTCCAGAAAAAGGTCATCACCCCACTGGGGAAGATACACATAGGTATCAGTTATTTCTACACTCCTACACCACCTGATGAGCTCTAAAGAATGCCCAGATCCCTGAGCACTGAAATGCAGCACTTCTTAGAAAGAACACAGGTGTTTCTTAGACCTCACCAACCATCTAAAGAGGGAGGGAGCCTAAGTCTGGTATCATTCTGTTGTTAGAGCTCTAGAGTCTTTAATTTGTATTATAATAAAGCCTGCACTGCACCATCCCATATTAAAACATTCCCAGTGGAGGACACCAGTTGCCCCATGGTCGTGACTTCAATTTGTAGTACAGCAAGGACCCATAAAAACTCATCCCCTTTGGTTGCTGTATGGCATCCTGGCTTACAACACAGCTCGTGGGCCCCCTTGCTACATCAATAGGGAACACGTCAAATCTGTCCTGTCCACAGCCCAGTTTCATGGTTTGTAAGATGAAGGAACTCTGCTCCAAAACAGCCACTTCGTGGTTTAAATTCAAGATTGGGTAATTAGCAAACAAAAGTTATACACATACTGTGAGAAATCATGCATAAACCTACAGTCTCTCCATCTCTATAAACACAGGAAGTTATTCACGGGGCAGGGAGAACAAGGAGCCACAGCTTCTAGAGACCTTTTATCCCATGCTACATTAAAAAAAGATGGACATTAAGTAGTCTTCCAGAGGAAGCGTTTAGTTCCACGTTCTTCCCTGCAGGTCTAAACATGTTTGCAAGTCTGAATAGCAGATTTCTCCTCAGAGACTCATCAATACCGCCTTTCATCCACTCAATCATTAAGTGGCCACTGTGCATACTCGGCAGCTATTTTCTAAACCCACAATATTTCAGTTGGATCAAAACAAAGATAATTAAAATATCAGGAGGCAGTCATTGAAGTGAATGCCTGCACAGGACAGCCTCGAGCCAACAGCTCCGTGTTGGTAATGCCACCGACACCACCAACATCTCATCAGTTCTTCCCAAGCAAGGAGAAACCCTAATTTCCGAGCATTCACTAAACACAATCTCCATCACACAGTCAAAACAATCTCAAGGACCCAAGAAGTGGCAGTATCTATTGCCAAAGTACTGACAAGCATCTGAGTTGACCACAGAAGTATCTCACTGGGGAGAAGGCAGCAGCCAGGTACCAAAGTTTTTAGGGCTTGATGAACTTTGGCCAGACAGTAAAGCGCAACTACACTTGTCACAGGCTACTTTCCATTTCACTTATAAGAGAAATAATCACTTTCAAGCTCAGAGTTAGATATTTGGTTTGCTCACGGACAATAAGCATTCATGAGGTTTGCTCATGGATGATTTTGTTAGGAGGCATCTCATCACAAATAAACCTTTATTAACAAAACATCCCAAATTAAGCCACTACACAAACGGCTTCTGAGATGTAAAGCACACACGTGACTTATGTGGCAAAAAAAAATAATCCCATGCTTGGGTGAGAAGCATGGTGGTAGTTTGTGTGGAAGACAAAAATGGGAACAAGTCTGAGCCTTTTTGTACCATGAGCCAAATGTCTAGTTAACACACTCATCGCTAGTATTGCGCACACCAACACAAGTTCATTCCTGCAAGTGTTCTTTTTAAAAATATCCAAAGTAATTTGTTAAACAGTGTTTATACTCCAGCTAGCATCCTAGAATAAAAATGAACTACACAACACCTATGGTTGTTGACCAGAAGTGTTGACCATGCAGAGCTCACTCACCAGCCTCACAAGCCAAACGGCCAAATTCTTCATGATTGACCTATGGGTAAGATGCACCAGTCAGACTTCTCCACTAAGAAACTGCGATGTCCCATAATTTCAGTTACAGAGGAGGAGTTCAAGACACTTGTGTTGAGAGCTGACCAGTCATTTCTGAATGTCATCTCTTCTGCCTGCAAACACTAGGTTATCACAAGGGCGGAACAGCAATATGTCTTAAGCAGTAACAACAAAGTGGTATGTATGTGCAGACAGAAACATGTATTGTACTGGGAGCTTAAAAACCATCCCCTCATTAACTCCATGCTCTAGATGCACTCAATTCCTTCTTGTCCTAGGGGAAAGGAGTAGAAGCCACTGAACCTGAAGCCATAGCTTGCCCTTCTGTAAAATGGGAGCCATTCTTTGGATCTAAGTCACACACAGAGCACTTTGAAGATGAAAGCTGCTATAGTCTTAACCACAAAGCTACCAGACATTTTGTCTCCAATCCTTCGAAACATCTCAGCATTCAAGCTATCTCACAGCCCAGCAGGAAGAAGTCAATCAACATCCTTAAAGGTCTGCACAGATGTCAGCGAACAGGGCAGTGTTTGGCACCGTCCAGTATCAAGGCAGACAATTTTGAAACTGAAAACATACACTTGAAGGGGGAAGTACATTTCTATATGTAGTCTTTTGAGTAGCCTCTTTACAGTACTAACTCAAACCTCTCTGTACCCATCTTTGCATGCTCTGAATGAGACCAAAAAGCCTTTTTTAGATACAGTTCCTTTTCTGCTCTCTGTCATGTAATGCTTTCTGCTTATCTTCCAGACCACACCGTCTCTGGGTAGACCATGAACCTTAAAAATGTTTTCCAGAAGCTGAAAACACACAGGCCGTTAAGCAGAAGATGCTATTTACAGGAACACTCCATCAACTGTTGCAGCTTTTGTACTTTGAATAAAACATAGCAAAAAAAATTTGGGGTTTTAGGTATTTTGTATCAAAGATTTTGGTGCAGCTTATGCACACTCAGAACTGAGGAAGGAAGCGGCAAACTTCCCTGAATATCACCCTCTGTTAGGTATTAACCCGCACCGAGTCAGTAATCCACACAGACTTCTCGTCCTCCAACATTTGTTCAGTCAATTGTGAATCATGCAGCGCTGTACAACTCCTTCCACACTTAAAACCTTGCAAACCCTATTATGCAGATCTTGGCATCCTGCCAGATCCAAAAGGAGTACTCTTAACAGACATTAAAGATCCTTGCCCCAGGTATGCCACCAAATAAGCCAGCCTCGCACACACTTAGGTAGCGAATGCTCGGCAGTTGTATAAATTGTTTACACTCACACAGGAATATTTGGATCAAGAAAGAATGTGTCCCTAAAAAATAAATTACTTGTATGTATGTTCCCAGCTATGCCTGTTGCTTGAACTCCAGCATGTAAGCAGGCATGCAGTGGCTCTCTTCCTGCACTATCATTTAGCCTTTGCTGCATGTCACTCCCTTGCCTTCCAAGATTCCAAGATGCAGAACGATACTGCAGCTGCTTGGAAAAGGCAAGGAATTTCAGTGTATGCAAACCATTTGGGCGAGCAGGTTGTTGGGAGGCAGCAGGAGTAAGAAATCAGTGCAGGCAGCTAAGCCTGAAATACCTCGGTGGGAAAACCTTTAAGGAAATAAAAAAAAAAAAAAACACACAAGGGGGAAGAAAAGCTGCATAGAGAGGAAATGAACTCATTTCACACTTTTTGGCGAAGGGAAAGAAACATCAATTTGCTAGGTTTGGAACTGATCAGTTGCCCTCAAGACTGTCATGCAAGGGACATGGTAGTGCAACACAGCACACATGGGAAAGGGAGAACAGAGATGTCCTTTCCTCTCCAAGTGTACCTGTCTGTTGCATGTGAAACATTTGTTTTCTTTTACAATAGTTATCATCCTTCACAGCTGGATTGAGCCTAGACCTTAAAATCATTGAACTGAACATTCCTAATCTCCACAGAGATCCCAAGTTTCAAACAAAGCACAGCTGCAGAAGACCTGTTGTATTATGGCATGTCAAGGAAAAACAAATTTGCCCAGATTCTCTGATAAGTATGGGCTGTCCCTTGGATTAACACGAATGCAGAGGACCTGCAGCTGTACTTCCCATAGTAACCGTCTCAGCATTTCTATTTGTTCCATCAAATATTTTTTCCACTCAATTTATATTATTCATGTGAATAGTGGAAGGCCATCCCTCGCAAGCAAATCGGGCCAACTTAACAAATGGCTCTTAGACCTTGAAGTGGGCACCTTCCAGCAGCATCTTCCACAAAAAGCAAGATTAAAACACTGCTGCTCCCAGGTTGCTTCCTAAGAGGAGATAAGGGGCTGCAAAACCACAAATGTTTCTCATGCCCATATGCTCTCTTCTGTTTTGACCAAAAGCTTTGCATGGCTGAAAGCAACGGTGCACCACCGCCTCATCCAAGAGTCCCAGCAGCAGCAATGGAGTGAATGGAAGGGTTCACCTCCTTTATAGTATTAAAGTAGAGGTTATTACCAAAAGCAAAAGGTTGATTTTATTGAGTTTTCAGCTAAACAACTATAAATGAGGCACATACACTTAAAATAATTTTTAAATTTTCTAAAATTTCACTCCTCCTTTAGGAACCTTGGGTTTATTCACCAACAGGATGATGTTCGCAGTCCTCCTTACACCTACACGTCCCTCACATGCAGGGAGATGAGTGAAACCAATTGGTAAATCTGCACCAGACCCATAAAAATTTAGTAAATTCTCCTGCTTCGTTTAAATGAAGTCCCAGACGACCTGAGATCGCCCAGCTGCTCATTATTCATCCTCCCCTCCATGCCCACCCTGAGGATGTCGCGCTGTGGAGAAACAACAAGCCCCTGACCTGCCAAAACACATGCTGACAGAAGAGGCAAGACAAATAAAGAACATGCAAAAAGCAAAAGAACCAGCATCAAGCAAGTGATGAACTACAAGCACTGCCAATCTCAATGTTTTCAGAGGTGTTTTCTTGTTTTCCTTTTGCCTTCAAGATAGCAGAGAACAATGTGATTAAAACGAATGGAACAATCAAGGCTCAGAAGGAAAAGCAGCATTAAAGAGAATCTGATCTGCATGAGAAGACAAGACCTTTCGAAAAAGATCCACAACAGGCCCTCCCAAAAACTATGTGCACTGATTTGCTTTGCACTACAAGAAATACTGAAGTTAACAGCACGTTGCAGCATCTCACTTCTCAATTGCCAGAAATGAGTTACAAACCATTCAGATCAAATGCTCCCTTCCCACAGGGAGCTACAGAAAGTATGCTGTGTTCAAAGAGAAACGCGCAGTGCTTGCATGCGGCACACAAAACTACTCCTCTGAAGGGACATACACATTTTATTTTTGCTTTTATAAACTTTGATTGCTTTGAAAAAAAATCTTGCATAAGAATGTTACAAATTGTAACTGCCACGTACTCAGTGATGTATCATAGGAAACACCAGGGCTGTGACAATGGACCAAAACGTAAGGATGGGATGGGCTGAGTTTTTCTCACCTTTATGATTCTTTAATCTGATCCTGAAATCTCAAAGCATTGAGCCCAATTCTAGAGCACAATGGCCAAGTACAATTCCCACTGTGGACTTCCCACAAACAACCCCGTCACCATGTACACCACACACCACTCAACAGGCGTGAGCCTTGCCTTGCACGGAAGGCATGGGTTTCCCTTGTCAGGGAACTGAAGTTCCAGATATAAAGTGCCGTATAAATGGGATGTTTAGTAACCATTCTTATATTTAACTCAGTAACATCATTCCTCTAAATCACTTAGCTTTACGCTGAATTATTCTGGAGCTCGTTCTGTTGCATATTAGCCACAACATTATTTTTAGTAGAAGATGGAGAGAAATTTGGGGTTCCTGGAGAAAATACTAAGGGCAGGTCAAGAGACCTCTGCATGCAAGAGAGAATCTTGCTATCAAAAAATGTGACGTGTAGTCACACTGGCATATATTGCCCCCATTAAGTTTTAAAGTTAACACAGTATGGAGACAAGCGGAGACAATCACATTACTCAGGATTATAATTCCAGTTTCTGTAACCTTGTCGAGATCAAGGAGAGCTCAAAATAAACAACAGGTACACCTGAGCTAGTTCTCTGTTACTGCGAACAAAGAGAAAAATCAGTCCATGCATACTGTATCTTCATCACCTTGGCTGCAGCACCCATCTGCATCCACTGGCAAGACTTCAGAGTAATTTTAATACGCTGTTGATTAACCCTGCCATCCTTACAACTAAGTTTAAGGCAGAGCAATGCATATGATAAAACAAACCTGCAAATTATTTAGTTAAAAAAAAGGCAGATGCTGCAGCAATTCCCTCAGCACTGCAGGGCATGTGGGGCCTTGATCACAGCCTGTGATGAGAAAGAAGCACAGATAGTGCGCTTGGGTATGTGTGGGCAGACCCCTACGCAACATCTCCAAGATTCTGCCAGAAGCCTGCCCACACAGACCTGACTACGTGAAACAGCACTTAAAATGCTAATTTTCACTTTACTACTAAAGGTATGATTACTTGAAAGGTTCTGGTTAGCTGTAAAAAATAGCTACTTTTTCTTAGAAATTGTCATGATCCTTTGTGCACTATTCACAAAGAATCCCAATGCTTCATCAGCAGTATGGCATTAGCTGCATCAAACTGAATAACAGGTAAAAATTATTTGTTCTACTCATGGTAAATAACGAGCAGATTTTTTTAAACAGCAACAACCACCATGCTGCTAAAGATCTGCCATGATTCCCTCCACACCTCTTCCCACTCTCAACACCCACCTCACCCCCCACATCCCTGTAATTGCCAGTTCACAAAACAGGTTCCACTACTATGGAGGATTAAGAAAAAAACATTCACACCTGTGCCCATCTCCATAAGCCCATGTCAACGTTTCTGATGAGCAGCATTCCCATGCAAGTAACAATGCGTAAGGGGAAAAACAAACCCAACAACCAACCCACACAGCAAAGGCCCATTTGCTTAAGAACAAGAAAAAAATATCCAATACATCACTTATGGAAAGAAGCAGAGAACAAACACACTCGGTGTCCCTCTGTGCTGAAACCCAAACCCATACTTTAGCTGGAACAGAACATCTCCTGCATGCTCCCTGCACAGCCCACTAAAATGATTCCAGGATTTCTGATCATTTCCTGCTTTTGGGGGGTGTGTGTGTGTGTTTTATTTTAAAGCGCAGCATTATTAAAAATACAAGGGGGCTGAGAGCCTGAGGAACACCACCACCAGGATTGCAGCATTGTCTTGACAGCTACACACACACACACTCCCCCTCCTCTCGGCAACCTGCCTGCTCTTTGACAAGCCATGCTTTTAATTAAATGTCTCCTAAGATCTGTTGAGAGGAAAGTGCATATGAAACCTTGCCAAAAAATAACTTCTAGTGCAAACAGCTTCTCCATCTCCCCAAAAAATACAGTACAAGCCATTCACCTCTGCCAGGCTCCCTCCTGGAGCAGACCCCATCCTCCTCCACCACTACTTCGTGGCTTTTTCTCCCGCAGCCCTCCCTGCTCATCAGCCCCGCAGATTAAAACACCCAAAGAAATTCCATGCCCCTGGCTGGGAGAAGCACAGCACGCACAGTCGCTGCCTTTAAATTACAGAGGTCCCCCCATTATCTGCTACATCCCTCAGCATCTCCCAACAACCGCATCCTTCCCAGCCAGCCCTGGGAGGAAGACAAGCTGCCCTTGTCCAGGGGAACACTGCAGTATTCTGCAGTACAGCCGCATGCCAGAGGCAGGGCACCTCAAGCCCCGGGTTTTGGGGAGGCATGACTGGCAGAACACAGGAACGCTGTTACGCTATTTATTTCCACGAGCGAAGGGCAGGAGGCACCCGCTCATCCAAAGAAAACCCTGCAGAAGTGCCCTTGGCTGCCAAGGATAGATTGGGAGCACCTCTCTCAAAGGGACCCTTTGGCAGAAGGGGTCGGCGCAGTCCAAGATTTCTGATGGCTGGTAGAGAGGAGCGCCCTGGCAATTTGAGACCTTTGCATTCATGTACAGAAAGCAGCAAATACCACCCTCATGAGAACACACAGCATGAAAATAATACCATGTAACTGACTGAAAAGCAATTTTAATCTAGGTACGAATCAACTTTTGAGCATCTCCAGCCTGAGATTATTTAATTTTTTTGCTTCCATCGCACCCATCAGCATGGCACAGCAATCCCTACGTTGCCCTTTCCAGCCCCACCCCACAGCTGACACGCACCGTGCCCATCTCCTCCACACATCGTTCCCGCCTCACTGCATTTATTCTGCTAGTGATCTGACAGCCCAAAATAGGGGATGGGGGGGGAAGAGGGAAGAAACGAAAATATTAATAGAAATTAAAAAAAAAAAGATGGGTTTGGAAAATGCTGACCCTGGTGCAAGACAACAGCTTGCATGTTTGAACAGGATAGAGAAAAGAGGGAAGGAAGGAGGGAGAGGTGGTGTCCTGCAAGCAACTCACAAGCCCCAAACCACAGCAGGGGTGTGTGTGAAGCATTTCCAAGGGACTTGCTTTCACCGGGCTGCTTCCAGGGTCGTGGGACACGCACCCAGCATTTGGGGCAGGGTCCCCTGCGGCGGCAGCCCAGGGCCGCGGTGGGGGGTGAGGCCACCACCCCCTGCGATGTGGCTGCATCCCACAGTGCAAAGTTTCACCGAGCCAGGTGGGGAGAGGTCTCCTCTCACCTGCACCCCCCCCACCCCCCCCAAGACACTTCAGTCTCTTACCTTCATGTCGCTTATGATGGTCTGGAAGAGCCCTCCAAGCGCACTACATTCCTTCTCTATCACAGCCTCCATTTTCCTCACTCGAGCGCACTGGAGGCGGCAGAAACTGCTGCGATTTCACTACTAAGCTAAAGAAAAATTAAGACACCCCAGTTTCCCACCTCACGAAAAAAAAAAGGGGGGGGGGGTGCGGCAAACAAGCCAATCTAGGCAAAAGGGGAACAAAAAACCCCACCAACACACCTGAACCCCTATCTATCTACACCTCTAAAAATATACAGATTGGAGGGGGTGGGGGGGAGGATAAATAAAAATCCAGTGCTACGGTCGCCTCTCCTACACACACCTCCCCGCCCCGCTGAGGAGCACCCGGGGACTCAGAGCCGAGCGGGCACTATCCTCCCACGCACGGGCAGCCACGGAGTCCATCTCTGCGCATAACGGCCCGAGCCCCGGCGGTGGCGGCGGCCCCGACCGGCCCCCCGGCGCGCTCAGGGCAGCGGCAGCCCGCAGCCCGCCAGCTCCGCACACCCCCCAAAAAACAACGTAAAAACCCCAAATGTAGCTATATAAAAACGGCCGAGACCGCGCGCTCAGCCGGTCCCCGGGAGGCAGCCGAGGAGGTGGTAGTGCCGGGGGTAGTGGTGGTGGTGGTGCCTGTACCGGCCCCGGCGGACCAGCCTGCAGCTACCGCACCCGACCCGCCGCCTGCCCTCTCCAGAGCAGCGCGGCCCGCCCGCCCGCCGCTCCCCCGGCGGCGCCACCGCCCGCCCCGCCCCGCCCCGCCCCGCCCCGCCCCGCCCCGCCCCGCCCCGCCCCGCCCCGCCCCGCCCCTGCGCGTCACCAGCGCGGCCGCTGATTGGGTGCCGGCGCGGCCGGGGCGCGAGCGGGCCCCCCCGGGGCGCGCGCAGCCCGTGAGGCGATGTTCCCGCCGCGGGGCCGTGCCCCCGTTCCCCCCTCAGCGCAAAGCGCCGCCCGGGCTGGCTAACGCTAGGCTGAAGGGTGTGTTTCTCCCGAAACTGTCAAAATGCGGCTGTTTCTGCTGAAGAACATCTGCCTCAGCCTAGCGCTTTAGGACACCTGAGCTCAAACTGCCCAAGCGAAGTTACAGGCAACGGAAGATAAAGCCCCTGGCGTGGTACAGCCGACAGGGGCTGTTAGTTTGCTCTGGCCCACGAATGCAAGGCGGTATTGTGGTGAAAATTTATTAAATTGATCACTTATGGAAAGGTCTTTTGTTTTTAATTAGGAATCGTTTAACTTGGAGAGGGAGCTCAGGGAGCTCCAGGGCAGCTTTAATGAGCAGGTGGTGTTTGCCCTGAGCCCCCTGAACAAGCAAGACACGAGCAGGCACATCAGGCAATAAATACTGTGCACAGCTATGTCACAACGGTAACCCACACGCGGGCATCTGACCAACATCCCTAGCATCTGTGAACCTTACAAACCACGGGCATGCCTGCACTTAGCCTAAATGTAAAAGTTCACATACACTAGGTGGTAAACTATTTTTATTTTTCACAGGGTATAAAGGTGGGCGGGATCCAGGACTGGGCCAGAAGCCTCACCTATGGGGTGAACACACTGCATAGGAAATTTCCCAGTTACTGAGAGACTCCTGGCGCAGGCTGCAATGGGGTTTCCCAGCCGAAGTGTGCGCCTGGATGATACTAAGGTGGTAATCAGTGATGTGTCTTTTTCTTAGCCTCTGTAACACTTCGCAGCAGTGATTCGATGCTTTGCTCCTGTTGCACTTTTATCATATTGTGCATAATAACTAGTACTGTTTCCTTTTTTCATATTGCATGCTACTTCCCATTATTATATTGTAATATAATAAATTGCATTTATTCATCTATTTGATTTGAAATTAATTTTTGCTTGGTATCCAGTCAATCAGCAAAACAGGTATGTAAGGATGTTAAAAGTAAGTTGTATAAAACATGGGGTTTTTAACAGTAACTTAGTTTTCATATTCACCATGCCAAATTTTGCAAAACATCGTGGTCAAAATTACATACTCATGGGCTATGGCTCACATCCTGCAAACACCGATGTGGTTGCTTAACATGAGGACAGCAGCAGCACATGATAAATGAACTGAGGGTCCCCAAGACTCTCCTTGCACTGACATTAAAGGGCTCATCTATTTTGGGGAGTGGAAGTCTAAAGATCCTGTTGCTGCTAAACCCAGGACAGCCACGGTCCTGGGGAAACAGGCTGCGTTGCTGCTCGATTTACTGAGAACCAGATGTAGAACCAGGAAAATCCAAGTATGGAAGAATAAGCCTTAGAGTTTGAAGTGAAGGAGAGGGTGTCTGTCTGCATATATACTTACACACACAGGTACATGCACCACTGTGACTGAGAGGGAAGTTTAGAAATTTGAGTTGTTAACATTAAAATTTATCCTACAAACTCTGCCTGAGAAGAGCCAATGTGTGCAGCATCCTGTTTTGCTTCATTTCAGCCAGTGTCTAGGTACCTGCACGTGATGTATTACGTTCTCCATGTTAATTCAGCACTGAAGGAAAAGGCTGGACAGGTGCCCTGCCTCCAGCAGGGCCGTGGCAGCACAGGCTGCTGCAGCAATTTCCCCTCTGCTTTTCCCCACTTCACTGCGGGGAGGAAACACCTGACCTAGGTCTGACCAAGTGATTCATTTTGTGGCTCTGTGTGACCCTCATTCCCAAAGATGAGCCCAGCAAATGTCCCCAGCGGCTTGTGATAATGACACCTGCTC
This sequence comes from Falco cherrug, assembly GCF_023634085.1. Lineage (NCBI taxonomy): Eukaryota > Metazoa > Chordata > Aves > Falconiformes > Falconidae > Falco > Falco cherrug. Next base: position 18,425,497 of record NC_073699.1, on the reverse strand, counting down.
ATCACATGCAAAGCTTCAGGTGCCATCACATAGCCAGTGTGACAGCATTCCCCTGGGACAAAGTCACATCCAGCAATTCGACAGGGAAAGTTGGTGGCCTACTTTGCTTGCTTCAGCCGCCCTGTTTCTGGAATGATCCTTGTTTTAGCACAAGCGATATTTTGGCTAACCTCCTTTCTGGGAATGAGAATTTCCAATGTAAAAGGTTGCAGAGTGCAGAATGCACATGGGACAGGAGGGACAAAAATCTCCTTCTGTAGAGAAAAAGGCTGTTGTTTAAGGACCGCGTTAATGCTTTAGTTAATAAGTGAGGGCTGCCTGCTCTGCAGCAAGCAACAAGTCTTCAGACAGTGATGAAACATCATGCAGATACACAATAGAAAAACAAAGTAAGCATTTCAAGCCTCAATAAATTGTAACGAGTAAATTCAGCATACAATGTAAGAGAATGGGGTTTTACCTTGCAAATTTGAAAAGGAGAAACTGTGCGCGCATCACTGGTTATGATGAGTAACTTGCTAAACCACCGTAACTCAAGTGTACCCAGTCACAACCTAGAGAGACCTTATCAAAATTGTTCAGGTGGAATATTTGTCTCTTAGAAGGTGCTAGGTCGTGAAAAATGGAGACATGATGATTTCAACAAACTTTATATTCATAGGAGAAAAAAATAAAAATGCAAACAAAAAATTGTTTGTTCTTTCCATTTTTTTTTAATTTCAAAATCTATTTTGTTAAATTTTCATCGTATGTATCACTTGGAATAATTATTGTCTTAATTCTATATCTTAATTTTTTTATTTGTTCATAGCATAACACAGCTAAAAATAAAGCAAGGGCATATAAACTAAAGGCATCAACACAGGCTTTTGATAACTGATTGGGGTTTGGGTTTTTTTGCATTGAAGGAAATTTCAGACTTTTAATTTTATTTTGCCTTTTAGTGAATTTTAATGATAGAATTTTCTGCAGAATGACAGTTCAGCTTCAACCAGCTGTAGAGTGAGAGTTAACATTTTTCTTTGAAGACCTGAGTCCAAATGGTTGTTTAAAGTGCGAGTAAAAATTAGTTCAGTGATGTTGCGGTAACATTGGGTTACCATCTGTCACATTATTTCTGGGATCTGCTTGATTGATTCCTAGCAAATCACTTCCTGCAAGCATTATTTGCAAAACTTTGTTCTGGGCAAAGGCTATTTCTGTGTTCATGAGCCATCGTTACCCGGGAACATTTCATTACCAAGTGATGACATTCTGTAAAATATCCTGGTGCATGGGCAAATGCCAGCACCGCTTCTTGACAGTGGTTGGCTGAGTGCATCTTACTCCACAATCCCCAACAGATGTCAACCTTAAAATTTGTCAACGGCACAACAGTAGCCCATGTTCTGTTGTCCTTCAACACATCGGGTGTTCTGCTGATGAAAAGCCTGTTCCCCTGAAACCACAAGAAGGCTGATGGTTAAGAAAGAATTTCTCCAGAGGTAAGTGGGCAGGTTGAGCAATAACTCAGTTGCTTTGCCTGGTCTGGTTTGATCCTGCTTCTCCTCCCGTGCTGAGCGCCAAGGCACGAAGTACAGTGGCCAGAGTGAACCAGGGCACAAATCCGTGAGGGTCAGGAGGCTGCAGCATGCTCCCAGGTCTGCCAACGGACTTGCCTTAGGACTAGGATGTATCCATTCCCATTCCTGTGCCTTGCTTTCTCCTATAAAATGAAAATCCCAGTTCTTAAAAGCATTCTGAGTGTTTTTGCACCCAGCATGACTGTGAAACGTCACTGCAATCAGAACAAATACATAACGCTGCCAATGTGCCATAAAACGTTTAACTGTGGTGCTTATTTAGGTCCAGATCTTCAAAGATTTAAGCCCGCTTATGAATGTGATAGCCCCATGGAAGACTAGATTACACATGCACTTAAGTGTTATCAGATTGAAGTCATAGAACAACAATCACAAAAGGTACTTAATCGCCTTTAAATTACAGTGTTCCTAATTTAGCTAATGTTATTCCCCAAGGAAAAATTGCCTCATCTAGCATACAATCAAGAAAGAATCAAGGGCTGTTCCTTCAAGTGGCTGACAGTTGAAAAAGAGATATGGTTTAAAAAAATAGGTTGCTAAAGGCTGAACTATTTAATTGAATTATCTCTTTAAGAAATTGATGCAAATTAATATTATAATACTCCATTATATTAGCACAGAATCTTTCATCCCCAAGCCTTCATAAAATATATTAATAAACTTGAAAAACAAATGTGTACTTTCTTCTTTATGAAACCAGTATTCTGACCCTGACTGAGGTTTTCTAATAATGATTTATATTTTGAAGGATGATGGTGGTTTCCCCTTTATAGATTGAGAAAAAAAAGAGCCTAAGAGCTTCCAGGAGACAGAGTCCCTGACGTGATTTCCTTCAGTCCTCGAGGTGCTCGCCAGGTACAATCCTGCTCTGTCCATAAGAGCAGATCAGCTCCCTTTACAATGTCTAATTGGATGGAGAGGTAAGATAGCAGGCAGCATGGCCAGAAAGGTGACAAAAGGAACTGAAAAATAGAGCAAACCCAACAATATCCATGTGAGCTAGCCCTCCCAATAGCATTACAAACATTAAATAGTGACCCCCTCCTTGTCACTAGTGAAAAATCTGGATTATATCTAAAGAGCTTTAATTATTCACTGGTCATACATGGAGGTTGGGGAGCTGGCAGGGAAGAATTCCCTTTTCTTTGGGAGCAGGTGTTTACAGTTACTGGTTTCAGAACAATTCAGAAATAACAATGTTGTGGTTCTCTGGCTTTATTCAGGTTATTTTTATGTCCCAAATTGTTTTTAAATTACCAAGCAGCATTGCTGTAGCGGGGCTACCTCTGAAATCGTTTCTGCTTGCTGCTTGCTGGCAAAATAACAGCTGCTGTTGCTTTACCAGGATTGATTTCCATAGAACAGCTCCATCTAAAGCCTACCTACAGGCAACAACTCTGCAGCAAAATATCAATGCGGTCTTATTTTCAGCTGTAAGCTTTCCTTAGAAGAAAAGAAAAAAACATTTTCAGCAAAGTCCAACATGGCATGTCATTCATTCAGAGCACACAGAGGACGACATGCTTATTTTTAAGGGAGTAAATTAGTCCTCCACTTCCCCACTCCCCGAAAAATAGGAAAAAAAGTCCTTCCCCCAGCTATCTCTGTGCAAAAGGCACAGAAGCTGAGAATCAGGGTTGGCGTGTTGTATTAAGGGTTTTACAGACAGGACACATTTTTCAGGAGTCGGGGTGTGGAATGTTCTTGCTCACATTTGCCATCTCAGGCTGGTGGATTCAGAAAAGGTTCTCAGGTCTACTACCTTCTTCCAAGCAGTGCTCCTGCCTTTGCTCTTAAAACTCTTGCATGATGAACGTCAGTAAATGGCCAGCGGAGTTCCCATGGCCGAGGTTACGTGGGGGCTTTCATCCTCGGCGAGCCCATCATAGCACCGACAGCTACATTTCCATGCTTGCCTCTCAGCTGTGGCCTCTTTCCTATGCCATCCCATGCCACCAGCATCAGAGGCTAGGCAACCGTATGATGGGTCATACAGGGACCTTATTTGGCTGAAAACCAAGCCTACAAAGAAAGATTAGATTAGTGCAGAGGAGAACCCTGCCTTTTTGTGTTTCACAAAGAAGGGGCAGCCTGTATAACCGTTCCCGTGCTCATTTCCCAGGAGATACCTTCTTGTTTCTGATCTACAGCCAACACAGGTTTAAATGTTCAGAACTCTTGATCTGAACCCTCTTTCAAACTGGCTTCATTACCCGATATCAGGTTCTGGCATGGACACATTCACTCCACAAAAACAGGCCTTGCTTTCTACATTTTAAAACTGTTTAGCTGGTGCATCTTAAAGTCATGCAAAATCCACCTGTGTAGATGAGCAGTAAGTGGGGAAAAAAGAAAATCAGGTTATACTCGCAGTTACATACATGCTTAAATGCTCTGAGGAAATAAAGCCTATAACAGGTGTCACTTAGTACAAATATCTCGTGTTCCCTTCTGCAAAGCAACACCAACTTTGACTTCAGTGTAATTACACAAATATATCAAAGTTGCCTGTTGGGCTCTATCTCCAGCACATATGTTAGTCCAAGCCTTTGTCGGCCATTTCTTCCTTTAGGTGTAATATAAAATGAATCCGAGTTCTTCTGTACTTCCCATCAAACAACAAGTTTTAGTAGGTCACTATTCCTGAAATCTCTGAGATCCGTATTTATCACTACGCGCAGAACTCAGTGTGTTGAACCACCTCAGGACATGGTCATGTGAAACATAATGCAACACTTTCTCCTATAAAAGAAAACATTATTTTTTGCCAGTCCATAAATCCAGCTTTTAAAACAAGCATTACATTCACAAAGAAATGGTTTAGAAAAAAAATAAAACAGATTTCAATGGGCAGACTTCCAACTCTGTGTATTTGTGGAATAGTCGGGCTTTTTTTCCTCCCCTTTCCCTTAAATTATGTCTAGTTTTTGAAATTCTGACAAAACCAACTTGAATGCTAATCCTCTTTTCCAGACACCTGGGATGTTGGTACAGAGAAATTGTTAGGTAGATGTTTCTGCTGTGAGTCCAAGTTAAAGTTCTGCTGCAAACTTTGTGGCCAGAAAGTGTTTTGGGGAGATCAGATCATGCTGAGACCCTGATAGTGTACAGTTTCTTCAAAAAAAAAGAAACAGAAGAATTAGAAACAAGAGGAACCCTTCTGATGAAGCAAAGAAGATGGACAAAAAGAAAAATCTAGTCTACTGATCCAAATAATAGAGGCAGACTAGCACGTACTGGAATTTGGGACAAAAACCAAAGAGAGCTGACATGAGGACATACTGCAGGGAGGGACAAGCACAGCAATGAATGGTGCCATTGTGTGACTATTTTAATTAATTTTTGTAATGAAGCCAAAGCTCTAATTTACCACATCCCAAAAGTAAATAGAAAAGGTTATGACCTTAATTTCAGAGGTGGGGAAGGAAAACCTAATTGTTAAGTAGTCAGCTGTCACTCGTTATTGCAATTGGATAGATACACTTGGTGTGTTACTATGAATAGTCCAGATACAACAGTCAAAATAGTGGGTAATGACAGTTTCATTCCCCCTCCCCTTCATCTACTTTGCAAGTCTTTGATTAGTAACATTTTGTACCAGTTTTACCACGTGGACTGCAATACTCCTGACTCCGCCAGACTCTGAGTAGACCTGTCTGGGCCACATAATAGCCTTTTTTTTTTTTGCTTTTTGTAGGAGGCAGATGTGTGCAACTTCAGCCGGATGCAAAATATACAGACATTACAGGAGGTTCTTCCTGTCTCCTTACCTTCTGGTAGCCCCGACTGAGTATATTCCTGTATGGGAGCTTGTAATGGAAAGACAGTTTTTCGAGGTAACATCTCTACAATCTGAGAAAGTGCAAAAGTCACAGCTGGTTCTAACCATGGCCACTAAATAAATACAATGAAATGTGCATTATATGCTGTTCAGAACATGCATCTGTTTGCATCACTCAGGCTGTGCTAAACCATCCCTGCGCTTAAGTTATGGGGGCATTTCTATGGGCTGAGGGGAAAGATGCGCGGCCAGATCTGAGTGTGGTGTGAACTCCTCATGTCTTATCAAATGCCATACCTCTATAGTACCCCCACAAAAAGAGTACAGTACTGTGCACTAGGTAAATTAAGTGCTTTCTACTCCGGATCTTTTTGTTCTTTGCCCTATAAAGCCAGTTTGAAGAGGAAGTTATCCAGCATCAGAACACGGAGGATTTAAGCAGAAATGTTCATACAAAAAAATGCTGTTCTAGCAAGTTCTGCTGTGGCAGAAACAAAGGAGTCATCTGCGTTAGGCTGACTAGTTCAGCCAAAGCATACCAGTATAAGGGTGAATATTATTATTTACACCTATAATGTGGTAGCTATCATAAAAAAATTACAAATAACAGGTAGTTCCTGACCCCAAATCCTTGTGTTAATAGCCACCCTCCTTTCTCAACAGCTGCCTTTATTCTAGAAACATGAACATGTCTTCTGGTGCTGTCCTCTTCTCAATATTCCTACTCAAAATCCCCAATTACAGGGCACTTCATTTATAGTATGTCTTTAAATCTTCAATGGCAAGGCAGGTCGTTTAGCTAGTTGACCTCACAGTTTAGCAGTTTAGGTCCTGAGCACAAAATTTGATGCATTCTTCTGTCAGGAATCGAGATCATCAGGAAAATTCACCTGGTGCTTTCAACAACTGGGAATAAACCTCATGAATGACTTTCTAAACTTCTGTCAGTACTGGGAAATGAGAGATCTTCCCTCTTCCATGGCTGTCAAATCAAGAGTGGACTGTTTTTTGAAGGACATGTTTTAACAAATCACAAATTAGCACAAGTCCTGATGGCTGGTGCTACCCGACAGGATGATCTAATGGTGTCTTTTGACTTTGAAGGCTATGGCTGTGTGAATCAACTTCTACAAAAGACCCAGGGTTTAGCACAAATCTTGAGAGACAGCTGCCAGTCTTACTGATGCTCAGGGATGATATATAGGGAAGGCACTGATCCTTTTACGCTCTTGTCACAGTGGATTGAGGTATAGCAGCAGGAGGGAGAAAGATCCTGTGATATATGATCTGTGCATGCCCAGTGGACAGCGTGCTGATCTCCAAAGCTGTATCTCTTCTGAGGACACTAAGATTGTCAGCAGAGGTAGTATCTTTCCTAAGGCCAAACAGGATATTTGGAAATAGTAGACAAGTGTCTGGGTGCATGAGCTTTTCCTAAAACCCGTGTGAAATGCAAAAAACCTTCAAAGCTAAGTGAGGACATTTAAAATATGAAAATTATTTCTGAGTAGCATTTGACGTTACTCTTGTGTGAGAAAGCGATGGCAGTTTTGAGAGAGGAGCTCCCACATCAGTTTTGGTTTTAGGGCTGAAAACATCCTCTGTGGATATCTAAGGACTTGGTTGACAGCCACATCTTTTGGCCTTTTGTGTCCAAATCCCATGGCAATGTTGATTTCCCAGCCTGTGCTCTGGCGTGGGTGAGCCGAGCCGATGGGCACTGGTTCCAGCTGATGGAGGCTGCAGCACAGGGTCTCCTCCTGCTGATGCCGCTTGCAAGGGAGAGCATATTTTGTGCCCTTCAGTTGCAAAAGGAGCACTTGGCTCTACCGTCGAGGCTGGCCTTCAGCTCTGTAGATCTCAGTCATCTGCAAAGAATTGCTGCACGCTGACCTAGATACTCCATCAGCTCTGTTGCAGTGCTGGCTCGGTGACGAGGCTGCCATTTCCCTGGTCTCTGCTCTGCCCTATATCCTGCCGTGGAGAAAAAAAAAAAAAAAAAAAAAAAAGAGGGACTAATTAACATTAATCAGAGTAGCATTTTCCTCTAATGATTTTTCTAGAAAACGGAGTTTCCCAGGGAAATCTGTTGCCTTAATCTTCCCCTACTGCTTCCCTTCCCTGCTGTCTCGTTATGTTGCTCTATCTCAGAAATCCTTCCATATTTCAAACATGCTGTCCTCAAGAGAAGAGGAGCGTGCCACCTCCGTTCCCTCCTTTCCTTGCACCTCCACCATGTGATCCATCATATGTCAACAGAGAGTGAGGAGGGCAGTTTATTAGATAAAAACGGGGGCCTGTAGGCAAGCCTGGACCTCTAGCCATGGTCATCTGAGATGTCCACATTCCACTCGGCTGGTGTGCTGTTAATGGAGCACTCAGTCCAGCTGGAGAAATACAGCTGGTAACGTGAAAGTGTCTTCGTAGCGGCTGATCTGTGCTAGATAGGAAATGAAAAAAGCCAAAATCAAATGCTTAACTGCCTCTAAATTTTCACTAAAATCAAATTAGATTGGCAAGTCTAATATTTCCTCTAAAAAAATTAACAACTGTAAAGATACATCTGGGAATATGACTATGGGGGAATGCTCATCTTTGCAGTCTTGCTATAGAGGGCTGCAGGGGCAACACCAGCAGAGGGTCCCAAAGGCAAACTTTCCCCTCCTTGTTTGCTTCATGTGACAGCGATAGGCCTTGAGCAGACACAGCACCCTTCGGCATGATGAAGCTTGATACTGCACTGCCTGGCCTCCCTCGGTAGCTCATGGAGAAAAGCTGCCTAGACCGGAGACCCCTTGGTTGAACCTGGTGTGCTACGGATTGCCCTCCTCGCCACTCTGGACCATGCGAAGACACAGGCTTTGTTCTCTGCTCTTCCACACCGCTTTGGTGTATCCTCAAGTGACTCACTCAGACTAAAATGCTCAAACTCTGTCCCTTGGTTTTCCATCTTCATTACAAGGCTACTGTGGCGTCAGACGGACCAGCCACCCCTGTGCACTGCACCAGAGCTATGGTGGCATCTACCTGGTAGGACAGAGGATGTGGGTTTGGCTTGGCATTTGGTGGGATGGGGAGAAGAGTCCCACCAGTCATTCAGCCACATATGACAGGAGGAGGGGCCATTACCACAGATTATCTTGCAGATTGTTCAGATAAGTGGGAAGAAAATCCTGCAAGGCAGAGCAATAAACATCGTAATACACTCAGCAGGATTTGCAGGGCAAGGTGAATAATGCAGAAGCAAGGAGAAACAGTGAGGCTTTATTCCAAGATATATAAAAATACAACACTGATAATGTCTTAGAATTAAAACCAAAAATCCTGTAAAAACCAGTGTCTTGAGGAAACCAAGGGGTGCCTTGAACCCTCAAGACAACTTTTCCTAAAGAAGGGGAAGGCAAAAAAAGGAGGTGAGGTCTGGCAGCCCTGCCCTGTGCTCTTGGGTCAATGCTTTTCTTCTTGAGGTAGTAAAAATAACAGTGTTTTCAGAAATACTCCTGCTAAAGGAGTGACTGTGACAAGGGCTGCTCTGCGGAGATGTCAGCCCCATTTTCACCTGATGAAACTTCTTTTTCCTCCCTTGCTAACCTCTGATTAAAAGGGATCTTTCTTTTACATCCAGGGTCTTGCCAGGGCCAAATCCTCAACCCCATGGTGAAGTCTGAGTGACAAAGATTGGTAGAAAAAGGGAGTGATGGGGAAGCTGGGTGGCAGCAGGACTGGGTTTTGAGAAGAGCTGCCCAAGGAACAAGGGTGTACAAGATGTTTCTCCACTCCATGAATTCTTCAGAGCATTTCTGTGGTTAGGGACAGGGGCTGGACTTCATCAGAAGAAGACCAGCAGCCTTGAAAGCCAATGCCCGGCTGATTTTTGCTAAGATTGTCAAGTGACAGAGGACACAATGCCCTAAAAGTTCGGTGCTCCGCTACTCTGGGGAAGGCTTCGTCCTGCCCTGTATCACATGGCTGCATTTCAACTGAGCAGAAACAAACTGAGCTGGAGCTGAAGCTTGCCCCAGGACAAACCAGTCAGATCTTTTGTTTCTGTCTTTCCCACAAAGGGCTCCTGAAGCTGAGAACTGACTTGCTTTCCCCACTTCTCAGTGCATGCTGCAAAGCCTGTCTTCTCCAGGCTACAAAGGTGGACACCATGATGTGATTGGAGATACAGGTCTGGAGGCTGTGGGATGTTTTAAGCAGGCACATGTGATTTGACAGTATAGACCAGGGGTCCTCAAACTACGGCCCGTGGGCTGGATACGGCCCCCCAGGGACTCAATACAGCCCCTGGTATTTACAGAACCCCCCGCTGGGGGTTGGGGGGGGAAACCAAGCAGCCGCAGATGGCTGCCTGCCGCTGCATCCGCGCGCCGGCCCCCTGGTTAAAAAGTTTGAGGACCCCTGGTATAGACTCTATCTGGGAAATTTTTTTTGAGGGAGAGCCTGTTATTAGAAGCTTTTGTATTCAAATTGTTGAATTAGAATATCTCACTGAAAAATGTAGCTGTGTTATTTTGGTATGAAAATAAAATACAAAACACACTGCAGAGCACTGCGGTGGCACCTGTGGATTAAAAATCAGGTAATACGAGAAGCTAGTGAGCCTGTTTGTCTGTCACCTGCCAATAGTTTTAACTTTCAGTTGAATTCAGCAACTTTGCTCTTGAAGGTACTGAGCTTTCCAAGTAATAAAGTAAATGCAAAGATGGCAAGCAGCGCATTTAAAATGTTTATCCGGGCTAGTGCAATAAATATAGTCCATTCCCCCATTTCTGTTTATGAATTTACTTAAATGCAGCTAGATGAAGTAATTTTACGAGAAGCATAGTATTATCCCTTTGCATTAATCATGCATTGATTGCCAATGCAATCTGAGATAGTGGTACTGAAGAACAAATAGGAAATAGGCTTCCAGATTTTGTTACTTCTCTCCCACTGTGATCACTCGTTGGGCTTGCTTTCCTTCTCCGTCCCACCCCTCCGTTGCAGGCAAGAAGCTGAGCGTGCCAAGGGGGAGCGGTGGTTTGCAATGCATCTGTGCCACACTGTTGTATGGAAGCTGGTCCTCCTGCTCCCACGTGGACCATACACAGAGGGCACATTACATGCATGGCTGCTGCAGCGTAAGCTCTTTGAAACACTATGTCAGCTTGTCTCTCTGGTGTCCCAATAAAACAGAGCTTTTGGAGCATTAATTTTTCAAGATGTGGCTGGTTATTTATACCATTGCAGTCTATGTAATGGCTGAGCCTTGTTCTGCTAGGTTGCTATTTTATTTCTTCAGGATTCAGTGCCCTTTCTATTGATGCTAGCGGCAAGACTCCCACTTAGGATGCTGAGAGGAGGAATTGTCTATTGTGATAACAGCATATTGTATGAGAAATCTGAGAATGAGGATTTTGTAGATATGGCACTACATTCATTTAATGTCTTTTCTGTGCCTTCAATTTGGAGCAAGACCCTCTCAGCTAAACTTAGTCCTGGAAGCCAAAGCAGACTTTTATCAAATTATTTTCTGCAATGGTTGAAATAGAGAAGGAAAGAAAAAAGAGAGATGGTTTATATGCTGGGGGCTCCTGCATTTCCCAACTGACAGGAAAATTTCTGCCTTGAGAGTCACTGAGGCTTTTATGTCCAGGTGGGAGCTGGGAGGCAGGAGCAGGTGTCTCTCACATTGGCAAGCCCTGCAAAAGCCTGTATCCCCCTCTGAGTGGAAAGCTCAGCAGGCGTTCCTGCAGTCCACAAATTGTTGCCAGCTGTCAAAGTGAAATGGTTCAGCAGTGACTCTCCTGGGCTGTGTTCTGGCCAAAATTCAATTGGATTACAAACCGATTGCTCCAGCCTATCCCAGAAGCAGGAAACTACCACCATCAGCTGGCTGGTGGGGTCTGGTCTCAGTGACAGACAGTGCTGCTCCTCACCTGCTGCAATGTGTTTGCAGTAGCTTGTTGGGAGCAGTGGCTTTTCTTGCAGGTCTTACAAATGCTGCTCTCCCTCCTTCCCCAGGCAGTGGGAATGATGATTTCCTGAAAAAAAATTAAAAACTAAAAAAAAAAAAGAAAAGGAGGAAGAGAGAACTGAAAGGTGTACTTCTGCAATCAGCTTTTTTCCAAGCAGTGATTTCTTGGCAAAACAACTTCTGAAACTCCAGGCATCACATCCTCCCAAAGCACTACCACTCACGTATAACTGAAATAACAAATAATTTCACCAAAATTAGAAATTTGCTTTTATTTCACATACAGCCTGGCTGTAGATTGTCATTGATATGAAATCAGAGACCTGGCCAATTCTGTAGGTAGCAGAACTACGTAATGATAGTTTGTAATCAAAAACATTTGGGAAAACAGAAGTTTCCTGTTTGGGGACTAAGTTAGGCTCCGATTATTTGTGATTAAAGACAAGACATTCATAAGAAACAGATTGTCATACATACACCTTGTCATATTTCTTCCCTCTCCCTCTTGAGCACTGTCTGCCTATGACATGCTTGGTGATGGATCTTAGTAGGATTCCTCAACTAAAGCCCCGCTTCAGCCCATTTGTAAGCTGGACCTTTAGCAGGACTCACTTGGAAGAAGTTGTCATCGTCTTTGCTTCACTTGTGAGTGCAAAGCACTGAAGCCATCACATGTCAGTCTCATCAACATTTTAAGACTAAGTATAAATATGATAAGAAACCAGGATGCTGTTGAGGCGCTTGGCTGATCCCCCCAAGCAAGAAGCAGTGGGGCATTACCAGGCTGAGGCACTGGGCTCCTTTGCTCTGAAGGGACGAGACCTGTAAAAGCAAAAGGCAGAGAAGGACCTGGAGCTGTGGACACCTGAGGTTATAATCAGGAGCTTCTTCCCATGGAAGGGATGGGGGAGGGAGGCTTTGATTCCTCTCTCTCCCACATGCCTTCACTTCCCTTTCTTTTCCGCTCTATTTCTAGTCCCATGGGGAAAACATTGCTATTAAAGCAAAGCTCTAGGGGGCTAAAATACACATAGAGATTCTTTGGAGGAAAACTTGGCTCTGGTGAAGTCAACAGGAGTTTTGGAATCAACTTCAATGAATCCTGACTTTCACCTTGCTGTAATACTGTCCTGAAATGTTTCCAGGACCGTACAATACGTTGCCTGCTCGACGCTGATCTTTCTATCACAGCTGTATGGAGCCTGATACGGTCCTGTGAAATTCACCATTCTTTTGTGATAAATCACATCCTTCTCTTAAGGGGTAATGACAAATAAATACCCCTTAATCATCCCGAGAATGGGATCAACAATTTCATGTATCACTGGGCACCATGACCAGACCTTTGTGGCTTCAGTGGGAAACGGCTGAAAATCAAATGTTTCTGCACAGGTTGTTTATTTGAGACACAACTGGAATATTCCAGTGATCCAGATTTAGTTATTTTTGGTGTCCTTTTCCATAGGGAGCTGGCAACCTATTTAAATCCAGGGGACCATGACTAGCGATTCAAGTTTTGCTCTGCTGGATTTGTGCTGTGTATATTTTGGAAACAATGTCTGCTCTGAGCAGCAGATAGAGCGATGCCACAGCCCACATCAGTGGAAAGCTCATGTGATTATTTATTTTTCTCTCTTCCATTTTCAGTGAAGGCTGTGCTCTGTTCTCCCTCTTTCTAAATTTTATTGCCAATGTGGAATGCTTCAAAAATGCCTTTAAGGAATGTGTTACCCAGCAGGATCTACCCTTCATTTCTCTATGCTCTTTCCAACAAGCAGTGAAGCACTGAATCTAGGCATCATTCTGATGATTGGAAAAGCAGAAGTATTTTCTGTTTGGTAAGTGTAAGTCCGGGGCCATTGACAACAGGCTTCTAATGCAATGTCCAGAGCCCACGTCTCCTTAAGTGCACAGTGATTTTGACACGATTCGCCTGATTTTCCGAGGTACTCGAACATCTGAGGATCCCAAGCTGACGACAGTCTTCGACTTCTCAGCAAATGAGACCAGACACTGGAGATTCAAAAGCTAGATCCAAAGAAAGAGCCACCCAAATTTGTGAAGTCCTATAACACTGGCTTTTTCCTTATCCCACTTTCCCATCCCTGTGAGAATTCAGCCTGATTTCTTCACTTGCAGTTTACCCTTTCCAAGGCACTTCTGGCACCATTGTTTCACCATCCTCGAAGGGGCCTGGGATCAGGGAGTGCATCAGCAGCGGGAGGTGACTCAGCAGTGAGAAGCGGTTTTCAGTTACAAACCGGCCTCCCACGGCGACTGGGAGCAGGGAGCGATCAGCTTATGTGTGCAAACACGTTGGCTCAGCACGATGCAATGGCAGCCAGCCCTCGTGCAACATCTGCCTCTGCTGTCTGTCTCTCACGTATGCCCACGTAGCACCATCCTCTCAGCAGCCAGGCACCCAGAGTGGGTCCCCCCCTGTGATTCCTTCCCAGCTGGCAGCAAAGGATCCCTTGCCTGCCTCTTCCCCATCCCACCGCTTGCCTGGCTCTGGTCTATGCCCCCCTGAAGACCTCTGCTGCTAGTAGAGGGGGTCAACACTCTGGGAGGGCCCTGGCAGAAGATGGGACTGTAGTCTTTTATACATTGGATACTTTTATACACTAAGATGACATAATGATGCAAGGTTTCCCTCTACACTGCTTTGTCACCGAACCCTGCCCAGGCTGGTTTGGCTGCATCTTTTGGGACAAGACGGCAGCGTGACTGGGAGCACTGAGGGCTGAGCAGGATGCTCAGAGACATTCCCACTGCTGTCACGGACTTGCTGTGCGAGGCTATAAGATCAGGTAACTTCTCTGTTCTCTGTATTTAAAGGTTAAAAAAGCAACTCTGACCTACTGAGATTAAAATAACTTAAGGGCCTGGGCAGTGTCTTATTAACTGATCATTGCCAGAAAAGGAAGAGAAAAAATAAACTGGAAAAAACCTCTTTCACTTGCTTTATTCTGCTGCTATCTAATTCCCATAACGTCTGCCTGCCTTCCTGGGCCCTTGTATTGCACTTAGCACAAGCAAAAATCTTGCTGTTCCCAGCAAGAGACAGAATCCTGGTCACGGGAAACCCTATCAAGTAGCTGTTGTTAAGAGAAAATCTCATTAGAAATATTGGTGAAAGATGGAGGAGGTGGATAATAAACAAAGGGCTAGCACCGAGCGTGTCCTGCAGGAATCACTAGAGCTGCTTTGGTGTCTTCAGCAGGAGCCAGACTGGGCAAAGAGTCTGGGCCGTTTTGTAGACCTCAATCTTCTGCTGTTGTCAGCATTGCTGAGGATGGCTTTAATGTCTCTTTCAGATGGTTTTTGGCCAGCACAATGTTTGCATCTGAGATGCTACAGATGATTAGTGTTATTTTTGCTAGCACAGTTTATTAAGAAACATCCTTTGTGATACAGTTGCTTGGTTCTTTGTTCTGCAAGTTATCATGTGAAAATAAACATTGCTCTGCAAATAGAGAAAGGCTGGTTAGTCTCTACTAAATTCCCAATGAATAGCACCGAAGATGTGGCCTCAAGAAGCTACAAAGGTTTTGTCAAATGGGGCTAAAGGGGTCTAAAACCTAAAGACTGGCCTCCTCTCCTGGAAGAAGCACCAGTGGGATGTTGTATGCTTTAGCACTCTGCTGCGTTCCTTCCAGGTGCTCTCTTGCTCCAAGCAGGGGATGTCCTTAGTTCAGCACCTGGAGTCTGTACAGTTGACAAGGTAAGAAAAGCATTTCCAGACTGCTGGGGAGGGAAGAGATCCTAACTCAGCAGGTCCTGCTTCACCTCAGCACCACTCTGCGATCTCCCGGAGTTTGCTGATGGCAGCCCAAAGGAGGGTAAAGAACCAGAACTGTGCCCTGCCTTGTTTCCAGCTCATGTCATGGCTTTTACTATAGACTTGCTGATCTCCATCACAGCTACTCACTTCTCACGTGCCACAGCTGCTTGGCCATGCTGGCCCTTTATTGCAAAGATGGTGACTAGTGGTGTAACATTTTCTGCTGTGAGAAACACAGGCCCTTGCCACTTGCATAAAGAAATTCCAACAGCATAAGTCTATTTGCTTGTCTTTTTCCTCTGTGTACATAACCTATAACTATTTTTGTGTAGCTAGGCACAGACCTTTTATAGTTATCTCTGCTTATTTTCAAAAACCTTAACATTTGGCACATATCGTATTGGTTCCACTGGTGTGTTGCTTTTCTTCCCTGTTCCCTTTGTTCCTTGCTTCCTTTCCTCGGTGGATCCCAGCCCATGGTCTCCACCCAAACAGGCACAGGCTGATTTCAGTGTGTCTGCCCCACTCTGATTTAATCTAGACGCTTCCCCCAACCCCAAATTAATAAAACCTTCTCATAATAGTCAGGCACAGTGCTGGTGGCTTATTTCCAGCTTTTAAACTTAGAAACCTATTTATAGCTTGAAAGGCTTGAAAAGGGATCATTAAGAGAATACATTTGCAAATGTAGAACAAAGATCTGATTCTGGGATTTTCTTTACGCAATTACTTAGTGTAAATAATAACGTTTGACACCTGCTTTCCTCTCCCATAGAAATCTCAAAGCAGTTTACATCTGTGAATTCACTAAGCCACTCAGCCCAAGCGTGGCAGAGAAAGGAGCCATCCTTGAGGGTCTTAGACTCATGTTCAGATCTACTAATGTTATTTTTCTTTTAAATTCACTGACTTGCTCTTTGTCTGTGACCCCACTCACGCTCCTCCTCACTTCAGAGGCTGAAGCATGAGGGAATTAGACCTTCACAGATTTGAATTATATCAAAAATACAGCACTACAGTGCTCAACGGTGACATTCAATGGAGACCCCGAGCTCTTTGCTTTATTCTGAAGCCATTAAGCATTATCGTTCATCTATAAAATATAGCACGGTTACACATTGATGCTGAGAGAGATTTTTTCCCTCTTTTTCTTCATTTTCCTTCACTGCTAATGTGATGTGAACATCAGAGTGCCGGGCTCAGGAGCTCCATCCTAGTTCAGCTCTACAGTGACAGCCCAAATATCTTTTTTATGCAAATTATGTTTTGTTGTTTACCTTTGGTTCTGATGAAAAACTACAAACTTGCAGTTAGTGTCCAAAAACCAGTGCTAACATGGAAAGTTCATGCATTACTCATGGAAATACACTTCAAAACCAGAATTTCTCTTCCGGATCGCGTCTCTGCCTAGAGAAATTGTGATTCAGTTAAAAATGGCAAACCTCAAACAGGACTGAAGCCGAGAATGCAGCCACGTGAGCTTATCAGGACTTTTTTATCCCCAGATTCAGATTTCTTCCATTTCCCTGTTACTCTTCTGTTCTGAGTGCCACTTTGCTGCTGGTGTGTGATGTGTGCCGGTTTGCAGGTTCTTTCCATGGAGTCAGGCCAGTGTTACAAGGATGATCACGTTGACTTAACCAAGCAAAGCCACCCACCTGCACCTGATTCAGCCCAACAGTTGGTGAAAGCACAGCAAGGCAAGATATTTCAAACACTAGGTACGTCCTTCTGTGACCATTTCTCACAACATATTTTCTTTAGACTTTAAGCCCACATTCTCCTCAAAAGTGTCTTTTGGGGAAGGGTTGATTTGCTCTGAAAAGTTTCTTCTTGCCATGAATCATGCTTTTCATTGAATCTTTACAGTGGCCCTTCACAAAGGTTTCAAAGTCCATTTTGTTTTCCCTGAGGAGTCATCAATATGCAGATCAGAAGCGTAATTTTGAAGAGTGATGGCCATGCTTGGACAGCACTGTTGAGTTTGGGACTCCTCTATTACATAGATGCACTCCCCTTGTACCTGGATAAAGCCTAAAAGACATAGCTCAGTGAGATTTCCCCTAGAAACTAAGGCAAAAGAAGCATGTCTTAATCCAAGTCAAAATATTAAGCCTCAACTCTGAGGATTCAAGTCCACGTTTTTGTCTTGGGTACCTTCTGGGTGAGTAAGTACAATGTGATAAAATGGGGACACAGGAATTTTAGATAGTAAGTGGGGTAAAGGGTGAGGAGAGGAGCTAGAATCACAGTTATTTAGGGCACCATGTGGTACAACTTGGGGTGAGACCAGAAATGTCTCTCTAGACATCAAAGTGCATGTCTAAACCTTGTCAGGTCCCACAAAGGTTTTCTTCTACTCATGTACAGAGCTTGATCTGGTTGGTCTTCTCATGGGTCATGTAATCAGCTGGATTAAAAACCCTCTTATACTTCTACTCCTTCAGTCTATTTGTGCAGGGCACAATCACTTTGAAACCATGATGAAGTTGGCAGAAAGGCTCACTGAGATTCTTTAAATTAATAGATGCTTCCTTGTTGTGTTCACTGGGCTGTCTTTACATGTCTTTGTCCACAGTATGTGCATCACCCCTTTTTTCTTCACCTGAAATATGCCTACACTTTGAGTATTCAGAGGTTCGTGATATCCTCCTGTGCCTCACCCTCCACCTTTGGCCCAGATACACCTCCTTTATACCTGAACAGAGACCTGTTGGCTCTGTGGAGGTGCCAGATACTCTTTAAGGCATAAAAACGGTATGTCCCAGAATGGGGCCAAGTTGCTGATGAATAGCAGCTGTGAGTGCCAAGTTGCTGATGACTCTGGGGCCTGTTGGTGACTTCCCTGGCTACACCTGTACTAGTGAACTGGTGCCAGTGCCCGCCCTTTGGTCCTGAGGCCAGCTGGCATAGTCTGGCCACTTCATTACTTTTAGCTTTTCTTAGCTTCCAAAACAAGTTTGCAAACTTCCTACTGCTAGTATTCTCTGGTTCAGGCTAAGTCCCAAACCTTTGTTTAGGAGAGTGCTGCTTACTCTGGACCGTAATCATCATACCCGAGACCACTCTAATATCTTCACAGTGTTGATGTTCCAGTGTCTGAGCCTGGTCTCCAGTACCGTTCATGTCGAATGAATGATGACTTACTTTTTCATTTAGCAGTATCTTATTTCCAAACATCAAGAAATCTTTCCCCTGCTCGGTTGGTGCTAATTTCTGTGCATCCCCTCATTGTCTCAGTTTTCAATGCACATGTCCCTTTAGCAGATCCACAGTGACATTATGTGTGTGTCTTCACTACGATTAAAAAGTGGCACCAGTCTTGTAGAGAGATAACAGAAATCTCTGGTTTAAAGGAATCATAAATCATAGTTCAGCACTTACCTGGCATATTTGCAGCAAGATAAACCAACCCCTGCTGAATCCCAGGCTCCACATCCAGCTGGTAGACACATCCTATGCCTCAGGCTTCCCAAGGTTTGAAGAGCCCGGAGGAACAGGTCTAGCTCACTAGGGGTCACGAGGAAAGCCTGAACACGACGTGGAAACAGCTATTCCAAGTCACAAGCTAGCACGGCAGCCCCTGGAGCACATTTTCCTCCAATTTAATAGGTGTTGGAGCCTTTATATCCTTTAAATACTCTTCCCTCTGTAATAACACACAGGATCAAACTTAGTTCATATAGGCCAAGGTCATAACTCCAATAACTCATATAAGCCAGGGCCATAACTCTGACAGTAGTCAGAGAGCAGTTCTCAAGGGAAAAGAAGGAGCCCCGTAGGGCAGAGGAATGCTAGTTCAATGGTCCAAAAGCCTTAATTGCATGTGTGTCCATACATTACAATTCAAAGGTGAGTAAAACAACTTCCATGACAGTGATATACCTGAGAAAGCTGAAAAAAAATTAACCCTGGGAAAGAGAAAAGGTGAATAAAACACAGAGGAGTAGGAGAAAATGGGAATTTGTCTGTTGTCCACGGCAAGCTCAAAGTAGGGCTTGTTAAGGAAGGGCTGATAGGGAAAAGGAGGCTGCTGGCCCTGGGCAAGGGGCGGGAGGACTTTCAGAGGTTTCTTGCTCAAGAGAGTGCTGGAAGGGCAGTGCTCTGGCAGCATGGGGAGAGCAATGGAAAAGAGCAAGGAAGGCCAGAATGCACCGTGTTGTCTGCGGAGCGCTGCTGCAAAGGAAAGTCCATGTGATCTTTGCTAACTTTATCTTGGTAGGTGCTCCACGTGAAGATGAGAAGTAGCACACGTAGCTCCGGGCTCTGCACAGACTGTAGATGGCTCTCCAGCATCCATGGGAACAGACATGCTCAAGGGCAAAGCAGGTCTCAGTAGGGACAGCTCTGGTGAGTCCTGGAGCCGACCCTAGCAGGTGCTTATCGTATTCAGGATGTGATTGTTCGAACTGTCTTTATTAACACTTGGCAAAAATTAAGATAAGGCAATCACCCTCTTAATAACACAGGATTCACTAATCTACCCCCTTACTAAAACTGCAATATTGTAAAACAACCTTTTTATTTTCTGCCCTGCTTGGATCCTGGGGTCTTATTTTAGCTGTCACATCCAGTCTGCTAAGAGAGGCAGGTTCTGTATCTTAGTCTGTGCTATGATTTTCTGTTTGTTCTTTTGAATGACTTTGCCCAAAGGGGTGATAATAAAAAAAAAATGTGAAAGCTGGTGTCAAAATAATTTCTGTGAGCCTGGAACATACATTTTTTTCATTATTCTTGACATTCTCTTTTATTCGTGCCTTTTCCCCTCTCCACTTACACTCAGTATTAGAGAGAAGTAAAACACATAGTACAGAAAATTCTGCTTTCAGATTTCTCTGCTAGCATTGACCCACTCTCATGTAGATATGTGGGAGCTCTGCACACCACATATGGTCTTTGTATTCCTGTGATTTATGAAGACACATAATTTTCCATTTACAAGTGCACAAGTGCATGGTCATGTGGAAGATCCTTTGACTCCTGCTATTGGGAGTTCTCCTGCTATTTAGCCAGAGCCAAACACTACAGAAGCATGCCAGAAGCAATCTCATTCAGCAGCAAATTAAAAAAGATACAAAGGGAAATGTTCCATGTTGTCGTACACATTATCCAAAATAGATCTTATTAGGTCCTTCCATTTTGCTGGCCAAGTGGGCTGATGCTTCCAAGAGGAGGGGAGCTAATACAGTGCTTCATGCTTGTTATTCATTTGGGTGGGAAGCTAGGATCTGGAAGGGCTTTTAGGAAAGACACTCCCTCTGTGATATTTAGAAGGAAGTCAGGGATGTCTAGTGTTTGCTTGTTATGTGCTGCAGTGAGGAACTGAAAGCAAGAGGGCCCACGTAGCTGAAAGGCTGCTTAGATGTGCTGTTGGGCATGAATTGTCCCTGGCAATGAGGTCTGTAATGAGGCACCAGGGTCAGTGCTCCTGGTCAGTCTGCACGGCTCTCGGAGACCCCTATCATGTAGGGAGTGGGAGCCAAATGGCAGCTAAGTGGGGCTGGAAAGGATCAAGAGCAGATGACATTGTTCCACTGCTAATCCCCAAATAAGGCTGTTTTCAGGAGAGAGCTGGTCTCATGGTGATGCCATATTAACACATAATTGCTGGCACAGCTGGTAGGGTGGTTTCTCCCCCTCTCAGACCTCCTTACCTCTTTCTAAATTGTTTCCACCCTACACAAGATTTTCTGGTTTAAAGCCCACTGTAAAAGACCTGTAAAACACATTCACGGGTGTTGCATACTTTTAGCAAAAGCAGTGGCTGATTTTTGAACAAGTGCCATCATTCTGACATTTGTGTATGGGAGACAGCATCTCTGAACCTGTATGTCAAGGGTGACGTCCCAGGATCAGACATGATTTGGCTGGCACCGTGGCTTTGTTCCTGGGCATGGCCGCTCTCCCGAAGGCAGTGCTTATCCTGGTAAGCATTTGTGCTCTCAGTCTAGATAAAACATAAGCTGACATGCTTTCACTCTTTGTATTGACATTACAGCAACCCTTTAAATGACATATTAGACGATGTACTGACATGGAGGACACAGCAGTCCAGCTCCCACATCAAGGATGATGAAAAAGCTGGGGAAATGACACATGTGCTGTGTGGGGTTATTTCAATCCATCTATGTCTTTAATATCCAGAGCTGAAAAATGGTTAAAATGAAAACTATTGTTCACTCTGGGGTCTTTGGCAAACCATAGTGCCGCAAAGCTTGTAAAGATAAATTGGATGCTACAATCAATTGGTCTTAGTGAGCTAGTGAAGTCACTGCAAAAACAGGATTTGCCTCAGAGCTGAAACAAGGGACTGGGAATCTCCTGGCATTTGTTACAGTCTCCACCACGGATTTGAAATGGTGGCTTACGGCAGGGCTTTGTTTTTCTGCCTTGCTGTTCTGCCTGAACTAAACAGTATTTCCCGCCTTGCAGAAATGCTCGTGCTGGGAGATTAGCAAGGTTACCCAGAGCCCAGCATGGTATGGCTGCAGCTGGAAATTCCAGGAACTGTTCGCTGCAAGGGCATGTGTTAAATAATTGTGCTTTTTTTTTTTTTTTTTTTTCATTGTGGCTGTTGCTGTCTGTCAGCAGCAGTGGGAACACAATGGTGAATGCATCATCGCTGCCCTCTGATAATGGAGGAGTGGGCTGAGGGTTGAGTATGGGAGATTTATGAAGGTAGGGTGCACAAATGGTTTTTACATGGAGATATACACGTTTTCCTGGCACGAGTGATGCGCACAATGTGAACAGTTCAGAGAATTGCTTTGAGCAGACACACTTTGCAAATAACGTTTGTTTTGTTTCAAAACAAACAGGGAGTGGTTGAAATGCACAAAGGTATTGGCAGTGCCACAGTAAGGAAATTATAAAGGCACTCACACGTGACAAGTTGACTGAGTTCACATACCAGGACACCTTTGAAGCTTGGATTTGTGAAAGAATAGAACTGGGTTTTCAGATCCTACAGATATTCAGTGGGTTTTGAGTGCCCAGCTCCTTTCAGCATTTAAAATAACAAAAACTTGACACGAATTTAATATAAAAGTGGTCATTAAAGCACTTTACTCAGTTCAGGCCACTGATTCTTGGCTTGGGCTGGAGAGTCTAGGAGATGTTATCACAGAAAGTCAGAGGTTGGTTAGTAGATGTGGTGTGGCAGTGGCCAAAGGCCTGGCTCCAGGCTGGCTCCCATGCCAGTGGGGCTGGCAGGAGTGGCCAGGAATAGATTACACCGGAGCAAAGGATCAGGTGTGCTCCAGAGGAGGATAAATCACCAACCTGTAATTACCCACAGGCAATCAGGCAAGGAGGGAAACTGTTTCCCAACTGCACAGCAAATCGTTTAATTTTTACATATTTTGGTTTGATTAGTTCCTTTCTCAAGATACAGCATTTCCTTCTTATTTGCTCCCAAATTCAGCCCTGTAGTTCACCAGACCATTACTCTCAGCAGGTAATTCTGATTAACAGCAAGTGCTGTGAGGTCTCTTCAGGACACAAGGATGACTAATGCTGCAGCAAGTATCTCCAGCATAGATCAAGCAGTGAGGTTCAACCAAAGCACCTAGAAGCAGATTCTGACCTCCTTTACACCAGCTGAAGTCTCACGTAACTCCAGTAGCTTCAAAATATTTGTCTGTCTTGTTTTAGTATAAATAGTCCAAAATCTGAACTGACCTTCCTGCTGTATGCAGCAGCAATTATTTTATATGGGCAAGGGTGGATCCTACCACAGCTGGTTTTAGAATGATCGCTATTTTTTACATCACCCTGGCAAATGAGGTGCAGTTTGGGGTAACTTGGCCCACTTTGAGTTGTGCCTTACTATAAGATCAGCTTCTTACACATTCAAAGTATGAGATTCTCCTAGGTGGGCTGCCATCCCACCTTGCTCTCATAAATAGAACCTGATCCATTCCTTGCTGGCACACAGGTGGAGGGACCAGTACCTGAGGTCATTGGATTGAATGGCCTAAATTCTGCCCTTCATCACCACTTAAACCAAAATGGTGACTTGGATGAAGGAGAAAGAACAGGAGAGCAACACGGGAAGACAATGAGTAAATTCAGGTAATTTCAGTATATAAGTTAGGGTTTACTATTGTTATTATGTATTGGTCTGGACACACACTACTCAGATCCCTCACTACTGCCGTCTATAAATGTCATGAGCTATCTTGGCACATTAGAGGGGGACACCACACAGGATATTGGCTGCATTATTTTTTAGAACTAAACTGATCTTTTCTCTTTTCGTCTCATATTGTCTGCAGAAAGACTTTGGCCATCCCTGGCTTTTATATTACCTGCAGAATGAGCCTCATTTTTCCACCTCATGCTTTACATAGCAGGATGTGATTGTCAGACACTGCTCTGCTTCCTCTGTGCACACTGACAGCGCTGACGTGTTTATTATGATTAATAAACATTATTATTCATAGCACAGAGACAGCTAGAGAGTCTAATGATACAGCAGGGCCCTGTTACTCTAGGCCTGGTACAAACTCATAGGAAGAAGCAGTAATTTAAATAGACAAAGAATGTTATTACTGTTTCACAGGTGAGACCCAGAGAGGTTTGAGAATTCGTCCCGTGCCTCACAGGAAGCTTTGCAGAATCAGAAGTTGAACTCGCATCCCCCGAGCTCCAACCTCTAATTTTAGTGAGATTGAAATCCAGGAGGAAACCCACTTGCATATCGCCAAGTGCATCACAGGATATACACTCGTTCTCTCAGCCCCACAGAGCTGAAGCACTTCTGGTTTTTTGGGCTTGTGTTTCCTTTCCGTGGTGATTATTTCTCCCTTTCTTCTTTGACTCAAAGCTTGTGAGTTTTGTATGGAGAAAATACTTATCCAAAAAAACCCAGAGCCCATTTTTAATCAAGAAATCAAACACTATTTCTTTTTCTTCCTTTTTTCCTTTTTTTTTTTTTTTTTTTCTATCAAAGCAGTACCAGATTGGGCCCTACATGAAGAAACCCAAGTTCCATTTGGACTAACATTTGATTGCCTTTACTGCACCTGATACCAGTTCACTTTCACAAAGGCTGGTGTGGAGCTTTTTAACACCTCTTTATTGCCAGATTTCCTTGTCCTACTGGCAGCAGGGTTAAGCTTGTTCTGTACAGGATGTTTGGTGTGATCCCATAAAAATAGCTCTAGTTCACTGAAACATGAAGTGATGTCTCCATGATCTCTACCTCAACAACTCCGCAGAGTTTCAAATCCTTCTTGAAAACTTAGCCTCGTCCTTTTGTTCCTAAGAAATTTGCTGAGCGCTGTGTCCTGCTCGGGCAGCAGCTGGAAAACTGCCTCTGTATTCTGGGCTATGCCTGAACCATGACTGTACTGTCCTGTTTTTCCTCATCTACCCCTGCCTCAACTTATATTCTGCGCCCCCCCGCCCCTGCCTTAGCGCAGGTGGATTTGTTTTCTGGTATTCATAGAATCATATAACCATTTAAGTTGGAAAAGATCTTCAAGATCATCAAGTCCAACTGTTAACCCAGGACTGCCAAGTCCATCACTAAACCATGTCCCTAAGCACCACATCTATGCATTTTTTAAACACCTCCAGAAATGGTTATTCCACCACCCCCCTGGGCAGCCTGTTCCAATGCTTGAAAACACTTGCAGTGAAGTTTCTCCAAATATCCAGTCTAAACCTCCCCTGGCACAACTCGAGGCCGTTTCCTCTTGTCCTGTCGCTTGTTCCCTGGGAGAACAGACCGACCCCCCCCCGCCTACAGCCCCCTGTCAGGGAGCTGCAGAGAGCGACAAGGTCCCCCCTCAGCCTCCTTTTCTCCAGGCTGAACACCCCCAGCTCCCTCAGCTGCTCCCCATCAGACTTGTGCCCCAGCCCCGTCCCCAGCCCCGTTGCCCGTCTCTGGACACGCTCCAGCCCCTCCGTGTCCCCCCTGCAGTGAGGGGCCCAACACTGAACACAGGGTTCCAGGTGCCGCCTCACCAGTGCCCAGGGCAGGGGGACAATCACTGCCCTGGTCCTGCTGGCCACACGACTGCTGATACAAGCCAGGATGCTGTTGGCCTTCTGGGCCACCTGGGCACACAGCTGGCTCATGCCCAGCCGGCCGTCAACCACCTGCCCCGGGTCCTTTTCCCCCAGGCAGCTTCCAGCCGCTCTGCCCCAGCCTGTAGCGCTGTGTGGGGCTGGTGTGACCCAAGGGCAGGACCCGGCGCTGAGCCTGGTCGAACCTCATGCAATTGGCCTCGGCCCATCGATCCAGCCTGCCCAGATCCCACTGCAGAGCCTTCCTGCACTCAAGGCGATTAACCCCCCCAGTTTGGTGTCATCTGCAAACTTTCTGAGGGTGCCCTCAGTCCCCTCATCCCAACCATCATTAAAGATACTGAACAGGACTGGCCCCAGCACTGAGCCCTGGGGAACACCACTTGTGACCAGCTGCCAGTGGGATGTATCTCTGTTCACCACCGCTCTTTGGGCTCGGCCATCCAGCCAGCTTTTTCCCCAGCACAGAGCACACCTGTCTGAGCCACGAGCAGCCAGTTTCTCCAGGAGAATGCTGTGGGAGACGGTGTCAAAGGCGTTACTAAGGTCCAGGCAGGCACCATCCACAGCCTTTCCCTCACCCACTGGGTGGGTCATCTTGTCACAGGAGGAGATCAGGTTCGTCCAGCAGGACCTGCCTTTCATAACCCCATGCTGGCTGGGCCTGATCCCCCAGCTGTCCTGCACATGCCGTGATGGCGCTCAGGATGCTCTGCTCCAGAACCTTCCCTGGCACCGAGGTCAGGCTGACAGGCCTGTAGTTCCCTGCATCCTCCTTCCGGCCCTTCTTGCAGATGGGTGTCACGCTGGCTGACCTACTGTCTTCTGGGACCCCCCGTTAGCCAGGGCTGCTGATAAATGATGGAGAGCAGCTTGGCGAGCCCCTCCCCCAGCTCCCTCAGTGCCCTCAGGTGGGTCCCATCCAGCCCCATAGACTTGTGCGTGTCTAAGTGGAGCAGCAGGTCACTGACCGTTTCCTCCTGGACTGTGGGGGCTTCATTCTGCTCCTTGTCCCTGTCATCCAGCTCGGGGGCTGTGTACCCTGAGGGTCACTGGTCTTCCTGTTAAAGACTGAAGCAAAGGTGGCACTAAGCACCTCATCCTCCATGGCAATGTTCACTGCCACATCCAATAAAGGATGCAGATTGTCCTTGGCCCTCCTTTTGTTTCTAATGCATTTGTAAAAACATTTTTTGTTATCTTTTACGGCAGTGGCCAGCCTGAGCTCTAGCTGGGCTTTCACCTCTCTAATTTTGCCCCTGCACAGCCTCGTGACATCCTTGTAGTCCTCCCGTGCTGCCTGCCCCTTCCTTCCAAGGCGGTAAACTCTACTTTTCCCCCAAGTTCCAGCCAAAGTTCTCTCTTCAGCCAGGCCGGTCTTCTTCCCCGCCGGGTCATCTTTCAGCACATGGGGACGTCCTGGTCCTGCACCTTTAATATTTCCTTCTTGAAGAATGTCCAGCCCTCCTGGACTCCTTGGCTCTTCAGGAATGCAGGCCCTTTGGCTATTAGAAAACTCCTAGCTGCAAGTACCCCTTATGGTATGTGTAGTATTAGAAACTAACTTCCCATTATCATTTGAGTGCAGAAGGAGGTGGTGAAGGGTTTTCTCTGCATCAGTATTTGCTGTCCTCTTTCTCTTAGCTGCCATGCTTCATTTCATGGCACCCTCAGCCAAATGGGTGCGATTATAACCTTGCCAGTCTACAGAATCCTGTGGATCCTGTCCCATATACCACTAAGCTACAGCCTCTTCAAAAACTTTGGCAGACCCATGGGCCAGATGGGGACATCCCAGGCATTCAGCACATAACTTGGGACTGTTTCTGGTGTTATTCTATGTGTGGGATTTCCACAGATGGAGAGAAGTCATCCCCTCTTCTTCCAGAGAGGCAGCAGTTTTGGAATACCCAATGCAAGCATCGTCTCCCACATCTGCTCAGAGGGAGGAGGAACTTTTCTCTGGAGTAACAGCCTTTACGGGTAGTGAATGCTGTGGATTGCTAAGACAGGTGGGCCCATGATCACAGAGGCTTTTCTTCAGCAGGGGAACAGGTTAACAGAGCTCACAAAGAGCATCTTCTGCTGCAGTAGCAGAGGGAGCTCGGTGGGTGGAATAGCAGTGCCCATGCTGGTGCTGGCCAGCCTTACAAACACTCATCTCCTTCAGAAAGCTAAACCAACAGGCAAACAGGCAATGACTGGAGATATAACAACATGCAGTTATTAATGTTTCCACACTAAAAGCCTATGGTGCCTACTCCCTCTGGAGAGACAACCCTTTAGCACAGAGAGGTGGCTTTCCAGCACTGCTGCTCCAGCTCACATATCACTTGGTGTGGATACCTTTTAGAGGCTATAAATACATACATCCCAAGACATTGGCAGATTTGGCCAAGGACATTGACTTGTGGGTCATTTTGCTTCATGGTGTACTGCAAACCAGTACAGCAAAGTGCTTTCCGCCTTATGATGTTAATTTTTGCAATGGAGGTAAAAAAAAAGCAGAGTTTTCCTTGGAGGAAAGAGAGCAGGTGGCAAAATCTCAAGGCATGCTGCATTTTGAGTAAAAAGGCCACATCACGAATGACTGGCTTTGAAGGCAAAGACCAGATATGATTTAGTCTGCTCTCTCCTATTCCTTTTATTTAAGGACAACAGCTGACTGCCTGTCCGGTGTGTTTCAAAGGGCTGCTTCACATGGCATGCTTCAACTCCAGGCATCTGCTCCTTCCAAAACACTGAATAGCCGTGGTGCTTCATAGCACCATTTACAGCTGTGAATTTCAGGGGCGCTAAGCACCTGACCCCAAAAGGCTTCCAGGTGGATATTCAAGTGTGGAGACACTTGAAAATATGTGATGCCTTGAAGACAAAGGACTTTTTCGTTTCTTTAGAGAAATGAGATTGTCTAACTCTTCCTGTTCAGTGCTGAGCATATCAACCATCCATGCATTTATACCAAGTAGTGGGAGAGTATAATGGCTGTGAAGAAGCATGTTCATTGACATTGTTGAAAGCCTTTGAGCCTGCTCATCTACCCCCTGAGGACCCGCTTCATGGAGAGGCTGACCTTCTTCCTTCATCTTCCATCTCTCTTGGGCATGATAGACTCACCTCCTCCTGAGTGAGAGGTAGCTCTTTGTGGACCATCCACTGAGTACACACGATGAAGGCAACTCTTGTGCCATTTCTCCTCCGGTGTCTTCATGAATATAGGTCCTGATGAACTGGAAGGAAAAACTGAGATATTTCTAATTGTAGCATCAGCTCACGAACCCCACGTTGTTTGCATTTACCTTGACAACAGTTGCGTTGCAGTTCCCTTATCGTTATGGCTTTGCTTTCTCTGTGCTTTGACATTTTAAACCAACAGCCGATGTTGAAATAGAGTTAGGCTTTACTGAATTTTCCACTTTTGATGGCAATCTTGTCAGACCTCTCAAACCACAAAGACGTATGGGTGGTGAGGGAGTACTCTAAATGGCCAGACACCACAGGGAGCGGTGCTGACTGTTCAGCATGTCTCACTCTGAGTCACTGCTGCACCATGGATGAGGAAACAGTGCTTAGCAAGGTGCTATGTTTTGAACAAAACAGAAAAATGCGCCTTGGATTCACAGATATTAGAACTTTTGGGGAGAAAACATTGCTGTTTTAAAATAAAAAACAATAAAAGAAAGAGCTCTGCTGGATCAAGAAGCCCTGTGGGGAGTAAGACTGAAACATCAACTGCTGTCAGATCCCTTAAAACACTAAATGAGGAGTTCACCAATTAGCAGTGTATGTGAACAGCTCTCTGACCTAAGTTCACTTTACTCAGCACACATTATCTGATGGCTTGGAAATGAGAGGGAAGTTGTTGTCCCCAGGAGGCAGAGGGTCACCGTGATCTAATGTCTGCATTTGCAAAACCAGGACTTGTTACTCATCCCTTAAGCATCTATTTTAAATAGTATTATTTTTAAAAGTAGCCATGAGACGGACTTGGGAAGCAATTCCCTATAAAAAAACATTGGTTCAAAGACTAGTATCCACTAGCCTTTTCACAGTGTAAATATATTCTGTGCATTTCAGATTTCCCCTGCAGTAAATAATCGATTAAGTCATGAAAAGCACATTATAATGAGAATGACATGATGCTTTAATGAGACCAGAGCTAGGAAAACTAAGCCAATTTTCTGTTCTTCTCAGAAATCAGGCTAAGGTTTATCATTAACATATCATGACCAGCTTTAATTAAGTAATTAATGACAGTAGCAAGATAATAGCAAGGTGCTTGGCAGTGTTATTCTGGCTGGTGTGTAGACACATCACAAAAATCTAAGCTTTGTCTAGAAAAGTTTAGAGCTCAAGAGAGAAGACTAGAATAGAAAGTCCACAGCTACCAACTGTGTTTGGTCAGGTGTGACCTAACTACAGGCTGATGACAAGGTGGACTCTTCTTTACCCTTTCTGTTGAAGCTGAACCCTAGATGAAGAAAGACCAAGGAAAAGGTTTCTCACTGGTAAGTAGCCACTGGCACCCCCCCTTGGAGAAGCAAGCCCAGAGCTCTGTTCCTCACTCCTAGTGCTATTTATAAATTTCATACCATGAAGCAGGACCAGAGAAGTCCATGGTGCAAGGATCAATCATCACTCCTCATTCCCCACCCCAGAAGAGCCCAAACATACCACAGAGGCAGGATCTCTTTTGCTTGCCTTCTGTTGCAGATGCAAAGCCTCTTTTTTTGCACAACAGCCCAACTGCAATTAGGGATGTGAAGGGTGGAGAGCATTTCCTTCTCTCACGAACCTCCAGCAAACCTGTGAAGATGCTCACGTGGAAAGAGAAGCAGTGGTTTTGAAATCTCTTGAGCTGAGGGTGTGAGAGCCAAATCTCACCATTTCTAGGCTAGTGCTTGAACTAGCAGGTTTTTATACAAAAAGAATGAATTATCTGTTCCAGTTATGTTCAGGAAGAAAAAAAGCTAGCTGGTAATCTCTTCCCAAGGGGAGGATTATAGTTATGTATGGGAGTGTTCTGCAGATCCCCAGTCTGGATGATTGCCCTTGCCACTTTCTGACTGTGTGGCCAGGGGATGCCAAGGTGTGCAGTAATCTTCCACTCTCCAGCTTCCACAGGAAGAAGATGCGGGTGCACAGGCCGGAAGTCATGACCCATCCCAGTGAGGTCCTGGCTTGATTGTAGGGAGGACTAAAAAGTGAATTGTGGATCTTCAGTATTCTGCAGCGAGGCAGACCCAAGGTACAAGCTGACACCAGATTTGGGCTTTCAGGTAAATACCTAAGTCCAAGAGAAAGGTGGAACTTTCAAGATTGACTTCTTCTTCACATTTCAGACACGTTTCAGACTGTCTTAGCAATGTCCTGCTCAGCACCCTCCATGTCACGGGCCCCGTTCTGGGATGCCAGCTCTCTTCATCGTGTCAGTGCCATAGGTGCCTTAGCTCATGTAATGCTAAGGGCCTTCCAGCTGCCATTCTGTAGCCTGTCTTTCACTTGCAGCTTTTTACCCTTTCTCCCAAGCTGCCACAGGAGCGTTTTCAAGAGCTTCTGGGGCAGTTGTTTTCCTGTTATCAGTTGTTTTCCCGAGTTGTTCTCACACTGTTGTTCCCATGCTGTTATTCTCATGGCCCTGAGCCTGCAAACAGGTTCTCAAAGGGAGCAATTGCCACCAGGGTGAGACCCATACCCACACTTTCCCTTTCCCTTGGTGGTAGCTTTCAATGAGGTGACCCACCAATACACAAAGATTAACAACCAGCTGGCATGCAACACCCACCCTGATCAAAGCGTGCTCTCAATGAGCAGGAAAAAGGTACAAATTCCCCCCAGACAGTTCCTGATGAAGACCATGTAGTTATTATGGCATCTTATATTGGTGGCACCCTGCTATACCGGAGAGGACACCCAACTGCAGGGCCACATCACCCGTCTTTCCAACTGGCCACTCAAAGAATTTTTCCTTTCCCTTCTCTCTCTTTCAACACTCATGCCTTGTTGTCACTACTAGGCTGGTAACAGCGATCCCTGTTTGATAAGACAAATGGCAAACACGGTGCCCTAACTCAGGATGTGGTTATGACTATATCTGAGAAAACTAACTCATACATGTAGGCATTTGTCTTTGCAGTTCATCGTTCTTTCAACCAGCTGATTCAGAAATGTACCGAGCACTTTCCAGGAAAGGACTTGTGAGATGTTCAGCCCAAATTAAGATCAGGTCTTTAAAGGAATCTTTGTCCCCCTATTTATTTTTAAAAATATGATCAGCATTGCCAGTTTTACACTGATGGCTTCTGTTAAGATTTCATGATGTTACAGAAATGTGGACCTACTTCCTTGATGCAAATAATGTCAGTTCTTGAGTGATGAATTTTTTTAATCGCCTTTATCTTTAGACCCAGTAATTAAGCCTCAGAAAGGGACTGTACAAATATGCTTGCATGCAAAAGATGATGCTCTGCATGGAGTAACTGATTATATTAGCAGCCTCAATTCTGGCTGAAGAGTTCCTTAGTCCTGCCAAAACTCAGGAGTCAATCCAACTAAGAAAGATATAATTTCTTTGTATCTTTTCCAACTGCTGTTGGAGGTCTGCTTCAGCCAGGGCCCTAACCAGCACAAACCCAGACAAGGCACTGGGAACACACAGAGATACAGGAGGCTCAAACAGAAAAGAGTCTAACTTCCCAGCATCATGGAAGACAGCTGCAAGATGTTTATTAGCCATGTTGATACATGAGATAAAAGTAAAGATGACTAACAAGCTTTTCACTTGAAATTGTGGCTGTCTCATAACCAGTAATACTCAACTGCCTCTAGGCAAAACCCTCCATCAGTCCCAAAGACAGACAGTGCCGTGAATGAGTAAACCGAAGCTGGGACACAGCGATTTCTCAAATCACTTGCCATTGCTGATTTTGACCCCTGGTGCTTTGCACTCAAGTAGACAGCTAGCAATGCCCTTGCTCCAGATTGTTATTGGCTCGACGACACCTAACATAACTCACCCATTACACATTGTCTAGGGTTTGGCCGTCATGGCTATAAACAGCGAAATAAGGTGAGATAAGAGATTACCCAGATTACTGGCAGCTGTAGAAGCTGCAGAGCAACCTTGGCAAGGCTGCTTTTGCTATCTGGAAGAAAGCTGAGTAGAAAGGAAAACAAGGCTCTGCCCATACTGGGGGCATGGTCCTTGGCATCCTGCTAGGAGAGCTTGACACAGGCTGCCATCACCCAAGATTCATGTCAGGCCACCCTTTACAGCTCAACAAGGCTCTGTACAGGCTTAGGGCATCTCCCCACGCACATTTTCCAATGGCACAGCCCCGTTAAAGGTTCAGGCAGGCACGGGAGCTGCTAAAGCCTAAGGAGGCACCGCATGGCATCGGGGACCCTCTGCTTCGTCATATGCTTACCCTGAGCTGGCAGCAAAAACGGTTTACACTAACGCACTCCACAGCTCCTATCTGCAACAGGCTAACCCTCGTTAGAAAGCGGTTGGGGTCATTTCAGAATGAGCCCAGCGGATGCTCAGAGAAGTGGTGGATGCCCACACGTTAGCTGAGCCGTGGTAACTGTTCATGTACACGTTCTCACACCTTTGCAAGTAGCAAGGAAAGCGCATTCATCTAACCCTCTTCCACCGAGGCTTAACATAATGTGTTTTACCTCATGGCTGCCGTCGGCAAAGTATATGAATCAGTCAGCTATTGCAGCACAGCTGACATGTAAGAACTCAGCCATGTGTCTCAGCCCTCTGGGCTAACTATTGTCACAGTGTCCTTCCTCCTGCATTTATCTTGGCTTGTTTATGACCCTGTGTTGCTGGGTCACATCAGATTTACTTTGTGCCTTCCCTTAGCAGGGAACAGGTTCCCGTTGCATTTTTGCTAAGCAGATTTCACTTTTCTGGGCTACTGTAGTTTAGACTCTTCTCCCTCCATGCAGGGGGGGGGTTTGCTGAGCTTCAGAAGTATTTTCTCTGGTTTTACTTAAAGCCCCCATTGCCGAACCCTTCTATTTGTATTCAGACGTGTTCCTCTATTGCTCTCCCTGCAAGTAATAAAGCTCTCTTCATAAGCAAGCAAGCAAACAAACAAAAAATTAGCTTAGCACCAAAATCTGTTTAAAACAGATGAAGTTTAAAGCCTTACATAAAAAGTGGGGCTGATTTTTGCAGTCCTTATTGTACTCAGTGGAGCATTTTGTCATTATAACTCTGGACTATAGCAAAAGAACTGTCCTATAAAAGGCTGCCATAAATTGACCTTTTGTTGCAAATTCTGCCATTCAAGCATAAAGCAGCAAGAAAGGCTACATAAGCTGTGTTAAAAGTAGGTCACTGTACATCCGCTGTTACCACGGCTGGTCCTGGCACTGTGTTACTGACTGGGTTTCTTGGTTGGAGCGCAAATACACTCGCAGGCAAGAAGGTGAACTCGTTACACAACTTCACAAGGTGTAGAAAGGCCAGCATGGTGTTGTGGGGGATTTAGAGTCTTGTTCCTAGCTAGGGCAAGACAGCTGTGGACCTTCTATAAAACTGCTTTCTGACAAACAGGATGTCTTGGTGGCAGGGACACTGTTCCTGCAAAGAGCCTGGTGGCTGGCACTGTCACCCCTTAGGTAGGTCCTAGGACTGCAGAAGTGACACCAGGAGCTGGTGGGAAGCTCTACTGGTAATGCTGCAGCTCTAGATGCAGGTCTGTGTTGGCTGGCCTTGCTGAGCCTCTCTCCCCAGTGTGCTCCTGCCCAGAGCTGTGACAATGCTACCTGTGTGGGCTCCGTACCATGGCAGTGGTCCTCTTCTTGCAGCTCAGGGTGCCTTCCCTTTCACCAGCAAAGTGCTTGCTCTGTTATGCTCTGGCAGGTTGTGAGGTAGAGGGAAATAGAAGGGCGTGAAGAAACAACTTGCTCTGGATCTCATCTCTTCCAGTCTCATCTTTTTAGGCTCCACCATCACATAAAGTCACCCAGTCTACTGTAATGTTGGCTTGCTCGCAGCTAGAAAGCAGAGAGAAATAAATTTTTACCTCCTTCACAGCTGCCTGAACTGTCACTGATTCTTCACTGTTCTTCCTCCAAAATATTCAAATGATTTCAATCTTTGCAGCTCCAGGACAGTCCAAGTGAAAATAACAGGGTGGCTTAATTCACCCTGTCCCCTTCCAGGGCTGCATACTATGGGTGGTGCTTGTTAGAGGATCCCTGGTATTTTTTCAGCATTATCAACATGACTAAAGAGAAAGAAAATTGAATCCAAGCCTCCAAGAGTCAACAGGATCTTTCTCCATTATCTCCAGTGGGATGGCTACAGACAGTACCTCTGAAAACCACCACGCTCCAAGAAAATGCTTAAGTGCACAAAGTTGTAAAATGTCTTTCCGAATAGGAGTGAACAAAGCTCAGGGTCAAATGTTTCCTTGACTCAGACCCTAACCAGCGTAATACAGATGATAAAAACTGAGTCATAGGAACTCCTCAAGAAAACAATTATAATATCCATGTTTCTCCTGACTGCCCAAGCTTATGTGACTCAGCTGCACTGACTGTCCCAAAACAAGACTGGATTCAAGATCCAAGCTCCTCCTGCAGACCCTGGCAGGTGATGGAAAGCAAGAGCACTTGCTAGAACGGGCAATCCCAGGGCCAGTTCTGCCTTGTGTTCAGCTCAAGGGTTTCCTATTAAATCTTTTACTTAGCAACAGGGAGGAGTCTTCATTTACTCTACCTGACATAACATGACATGACAGACTGAAGAAGATAATTTGTTTTCCTTTGTATCTCCATTACCGATTTACACGATGAAATAATATGCAGCCTTTGTGCATCATCTTCACATCTGATTGAAAAATAAGGTATAGAATGTGTAGATTCGAAGACATTCAAAGTAACAGACTAGCTAGACTTTATGATTTGTGCTGAATTATTTACTGCACAATAAATGACTTATCTGTTTCAGTAGACAATCTGTCCACCCATCCCCTTCCGTGGGCTGCTGTTCAAAAGGGCTTAAAACTGTCAGCGGAGAGAAGCAGCAATGGAAGCAAGCCAGATGGTCACGCACAGTTACCAGAGGAAGGAACAAAAAATGGAAGTTGCTGTTTTTTAAAAAAAACAAAATAAAATTACAGCACTGGATAGACGTTAAGCAGGAAGGTTCTTTCCAGTATTTCTCTGCCAGTTTTGAGTGGTCTCAAATGGAAGCACGGTTCCTTACACTGAATAAACACAGCCTAGGCAGATTGGGTGGCCCAAGATCCCACAGAGCTAGAACACCACAGCTTGTGGGGGACACCGTAAGGCAACCAAAACCAGCTCTGACTGGTTTATCTGACATACAAGGTGGTGCATTTAATTCTACTAGTTTTGAAGGATTTGCACCAATATACATTGAACACACTTCTAGATATTATAGGCTAAGAGGTCTGTGGCCTGTATTACACAGAAGACTCAAACCTAAACATAGCCTGATTTAAAAAAAAATGCTCTGCATACGAGCACCAAACTTTTTAACTCCCCCCTGAAACAAGCATCACAGAATTTCTGTTATCTCTGTAAGCCTGATTTTCTGAAGAGTTTATGCAGTCAAACTATCTGTGTGTTCACACATGTATATATGTGCATATGTGCCAATTCCAAAGACTCACAGAACAGTTGAGCCTGGAAGGTGTCTTTGGGGACCATCTGGTCCAACCCCTGGTCAAAGCAGGTGCAATTAGAAGCACTTGCTCAGGGCTGCATTCAGCCAGGTTTAAAATATATCCAAGGATGGAGACTCCACGACCTCTCTGGATAACCTGTTCCAGTGTTTGACCGCTAAAGAATGAAGAAGTTCTTATGTTCACACAGTGTTTCCTGTATTTCTATTTATGCCCATTGCTTCTCTGGTGGTGTCACTGGGCACCACCACTGAGAAGCATCTGGCTTATCTTCCTTACTCCCCCCCTCCCCTCCAGTCAGGTATTTATACACATTGATAAGGTCCCCTGCAGCCTTCTTTCCTCCAGGCTGAATAACCCCAGCTCCCAGCCTCTGCTTGTGTGACCCTTAATCATCCTTGTGGCCTTTTGCTGGACTCATTCCAGTATGCCATGTCTCTCTTGTACTGGGGAGCCCAGATCTGGACACGGCACTCCAGATCTGTCTCGGAAGGGCTGAGCAGAGGGGAAGGAACACCTCCCTTGACCTGATGGCAAAGCTCTGCCTAATGCATCCCCGGAGGCTGTTGGTCACCTTTCTCACAAGGGCACATTGCTGGCTCATGTGTCACTCCTCCCAGTCTTTCATCATCTGCAAACATGCTAAGGGTGCGTTTAGCCCCGTTATTTTGGTCACTAGTGAAGAGGTTAAACAGTACTGGCCCTGCTATCAGCCCCCAGGGTACCTCAGTGGTGACTGGCTTCCAGCTGGACTTTGAGCTAGTGACAGCCCTGTGAGCTCAGCAATTCAGCCAGTTTTCACTCCTCACTGTCCGCTTACCCGGTCTGTACTTCAGCATTCCGTGTTGAGGATGTTATGAGAGACGATGCCTACAGCCTTGCTAAAGTCAAGATAAACAACAGCCACTGCTCTCCTCTCATCCACTGAACCAGTCACCCCATTGTGGAAAGCTATTGGGTTGGTCAAGTGTGATTAGACTCTTGTGAATTCATGCTGACTACTCCCAATCACTTGGGATTATTGGCTCCCTCACTTTCCTGGGGATCATGGTGAGGCTGACCACCCTGTAATTCCTCAGATTCTCCTTCTAGCCCATGTGGAACACAGGAGTAGCATTAACTTTCTACCAGGCCTCAGGAATTTTGCCAAGTTACCACAACCCTCACAAAGACATTGGCCAGCTCCCTCAGCACTCTTGGGTGCATACCATCAGGTTCCATGGATCTGTATATGTCTAGTCTGGCTAAATGTTCCTTAAATTAATCCCCATCCATCAAGGGAAAGTCTTCCTTTCCTTGCTCCAGATTTTCCCACTGGTTTCAGCAACCTGGGATTCCTGTAGCAAAAAAAGCGCAACAAAAAAAAAAAAAAAAAAGGGGGGGAAGAAGGCAACGAGTACTCTGAACTTTTCTGTGTCCTTTGTTACCAGTTTCGCAGCCCTATTTTTGTCTCATCATCACTGCAACAAAGGCTACCCCCGACCTTCACACTGCTGACTGGTTCTTCCTTGTTGGTAAGTGTCAGATAGAGAAGAACGCTTCCCTTTGCTGGCTCCTCCATCACCTGCATCAGGAAGCGGCTTATCATCGATGCACACCAGAAACAGCCTTGATTGCTTGTGCCCTGCTCTGTTGTCCACCCAGCAGATATCAGGGTGGTTCAAGAACCAGGACTTGCAAACATAAGGCTTCTTCCAGTTGTCCTCTGCTTCTTCCCAATCAGGTGATCCGTAGCAGACACCCACCACCATTGCTCACATTGGTCTGCCCTTTAATCCTGACCCATAAGCTCCCAGCTGGCTCATCTCCTCTCCCTAGACAAAACTACATGCACTCCCACTCCTCTTTCACAAGAAGCTCTCACACCCTCACAACTTCCGAATCTTCTAGTCGATTTCAAAGAAATATCTATCTCAAGCATGTGAAGTTCCTATTACGTCTTTCATGGAAACATATCTGCATAGCTGGGGAGAGGGGTGGATGGACGGACCCACGATAGGACAGTGGGATGCAGGAGCTACTCAACCCCTCTTAGACACTGGAAATCCAGTTATAAGACCCAAATAAATGGGGACCCAAATAAAGGGGAAAGTCAGACTACGTTATTTCTACTGTGTACAAAGCAGTTCTGTGTCTTTTATAGAAGCGTTGTGAGGATTTGGACTTTCTAAAATAGAAAAAATCTGAATGTCATTCTTAGGAGAAAGGAACAGCTACATCACAGGACATCCCAAGGGAACTGAAGAAAAAATGTGAGGTGTTCCTTACAAAGCAGGAGTTCAGATCATAAAGTTTTTATCCAGTCCTATTATTGCCTGTACTTTCCATAAAAAATTTAACTGAGCTACAGCTCCTTACAAATAAGGTATATACTTCAGGATTTTGTACTATCAGAGATTATGAATATCATTCATAGGGTCATACACATGTGGGGCTCCCATTTCTAACTATGAGCACTGGAAGCTCCCACTAATACCAATCATTTTTATAGTTTTCATAGAATGGTTTGGGCTGGAAGGGACCTTAAAGATCACATAGTTCCAACCCCCCAGCCACGAGCGGGGACACCTTCCACTAGACCAGGTTGCTCAGAGCCCCGTACAGCCTGGCCTTGAACACTGCCAGGGATGGGGCATCCACAGCTTCTCTGGGCAACTTCGTCCTGTGCCTCGCCACCCTCACAGTAAAGAATTTCTTCCTAATATCCCATCTAAATCTACCCTCTTTCAGCTTAAAGCCATTCCCCCTTGTCCTATCACTACACACCCTTGTGAAAAGTCCCTCCTCCAACTTTCTTGTAAGCCCCCTTTAGGTCCTGGGAGGCTGCTACAAGGTGTCCCTGGTGCCTTCTGTCCTCCAGGCTGAATAACCCCAACTTTCTCAGCCTGTCTTCACAGGAGAAGTGCTCCAGCCCTCTGATCATATTTGTCCCCCCTGGCTCCGGACTCACTCCAGCACTTCCATGTCCTTCTTATGTTGGGGGCCCCAGAGCAGAACACAGCACCACACAAGCTATTACCATTTGTTTGTTCTTTACTGAAGGCCGGTGACATGCTTATACCAAGCTTATAGAGAAGAACAAAATACCCCCCACCTAAGACTCCAAAGCTCCGAACGGCTCCCACCAGCTGTTTCAGAGCCCCTCATCTCTCAGATTTACACAAGAGGAAGAGGGAATGAATCCAGTCCCTGGCTAAAGTTACAAACTGCCCTTCAAATCCTGAAGAATTATTCTGCTGGCTGTTGTTGACAATATGTTTATTAGTTTCCTTGTGTAAACAGCCATATGTTCTGTGAAAAGAAAATTGGATTTAAATCAGAGTTCCCAAGCCTGTTTGTGAATACGAACTTCTTGGAATTGTTTTAAAGCTTATCACCATTTGCCTGCTTTCTAAATGAGCAGGAATGAGGAACAAAAACATCAGTTGTTTACCTCAGGCAGGTATCATCTCCTCCAACACATCTACTCTAGTGCCAAAGTCCGACCCCAATTTGGGATTGCTGCAGGTTGGTCGTGGAAGGAGTGCTTTTCATCAGTGTCCTGCTGAGCAGAGCTCAGAGCTGCTCCCAGCACAGCAGGAGCAGCCCTCACCCCAGGGAATGATGGCACAGCTGGCCCCATGCTGAGGAATTAGAAGCTCCTTTCTTGAAAGGGTTCTTTGTTTCCATAAATCACAGGTAAAAATCTTAAAAGCACCAATCTTTTTCAAAAGTGACATGAAGCCCTTGAGCTCAAGTCTCCAACAATGCTGCAGCCGAGTTACCTGATCACAGGGATCCATAGGATCCAACATGCCCAATTACTTTTGAAAATTTGGGCCAAGAGCTTGAGTTTCACCAATAAGAGATGGAACAAGGACTCCAAAGTGCTATTTTATTTTTTTTTTTAAGCGTACTTAGCTGTCTTAATACGGCATTGTGAAACACATCAGTAGGGCCAAAGCACCCCTTGTAATTACACAGATAAGAACATTTTTTTGTGTCTGTCTGTTGGTTTTGAAAAGTTTACCCCAAATCTATAGCTACTTGTCCACCTGTCCAGAAGCCCAACCATTCTTGAAGAGGATCTGCTGTCAGTTACACCTTGCAAATTATCTTGATATCGACACACATGGTGGCTAGATTCTTCCAGCAGGTCAGAAGGGCGCTTTGCTAGGAATTTGTATGAAGTAACGTCACACAGAGGCAGTCCTGCAAAACTGTGCGGTCTCTCCCTTCCCCATTACTATGTGACCAGCATTAGATATCATTCGAATGCCAGATGGAGGCTGAAAAACAGCCTTCTAGGCTCTTGTAAATCTGTCTTGTAAATGCAAGTTGGTGTCCCAAAAGGCTTTTATATTACCTGCAAGGGGACCACTCCAGAGTCAATGTCAGGAGATTTGTGTCACCGTGAATGGTCCTCCTTAGAAGATATTCTGCAGCTCTAAATCATTTGTAATGTATTATTGCTGTAACAGTCACAGGACATCTTAAGCACAGACGTCCTTTCTATTCGTACTGCCAACGTTCAGGATGTAAATTTATCATGTGCTTCTATAAACCTGGTTTGGAGAAAAGCTTTCTCTCACATACAAACATTTCAAGTATTAAACTTGTCTCCAGTAGAATTCTGTGTTTTCTCCTCCAAAGAGTTCTGATATGAAACCCCAAAGTAATCCAAAAGCAGTGAAAATAAGAACAGAAGGGTTTTTTACTTAGTTATAAATACAACCAACAACAAAACTAGGAGAAAACCCATGAAGCTGTTATTTTCATTCACTCACAACTGCCCACACTGCTTCCATATAAAAGACTGTAGAATTAATTTCGAAAGTGTTATAAAAGAAATTTCATCTGTAGACCTGAGGCTGACCTGGCCTTTGTGGGTTTTTTTGCTAAATCAGAGGCGGTGTTTTTCTTGTTGCCACATCCATTTGCCAGCAGAAGCTCATGGTAGCTGCATGCTGCCCTTCCACAGCGATGTGCTGGAGATCATTCTGTGTGCATGCCTCATGTTAGCATTACTGCAAATGACACAATGTGCTAGTACAGATGTCAGGTGAGAATTTCACGGTTACGATAAAAATCAGTACAAAGCCTGTAGCTGGCCAGCATATCAGGAAACCTCTGCAGATTTATGCAATCCTGTTTGTTCCAGTTACATCAATCAAAAGTGCCCTGGCTCAGGAAAAATAAAGCAACTACAAACAATTATTTTCAAATAACAAAACTCGTAAACTATAATTAAAGAAACACTGAACTCTGCTTTATTCCCATATAAAAAAACATTCCATACATATCAGGGATTCATCAGAATTCCCCTTCCTCTGTCTTGCCGCCTTGTAAAATTTACTTTTAATAACTGTCAGCTTCCTGCACCGCAAAGCTCTCTCTTCTGTTTTGCTGTTATTCACTGGGGCAAAATGAAAGGCTAAGGCACGAAGACAATGCAGGTGTGTTTATCCTGGGTCAGGGCAGAAGGAATTTGCGCTCCAGCAGGAGTGGAAACACAAGCAAGGGGCTAATGAGTTGTTTCCAGCCTTTGCCTGCTGCAGTGGGTGGTCTCCTAGAGGGGCTTGCTAAAAGACACCAGGCAAAACTGCACCTCCACCTGCACCTCCTACTCCCACGTGCTGCCCACCGTGATGGCTTATCTTGGAGGGAATGTGATCATCCTCTTCCTATTGTAGGAAGTCCCAAACTTGCAGAGAGCAGAGGGGTGGGAGGCATCTTAAATACTGCAATTTCCCCCTGAGAAACCATCCTGCTTCCCTCACAATCTGAAACCTTATCATGGCAACCAGGGAGTAAGCACCAGGGAGAGGTTTCGGTGCCTTTTATCCTGCCCGTGTCTCCCAACTGGAAGCTTGGAAATAACACAATCCAGTGCACATGTTATAGGACATCTCCCTCTTACTGCGGTGCTCTTCTGATGAGGCCAGAAACCCTCATTGCACCATGAAATACCCTTATGGAAGAATATGATGCCACTGCACAGAGGTGAGGGGACAGGCTTTAGGAAGCATTGAGCTCACTGCAAAGGTAGATAGATCGTGGGGAGAGATTTTTTCAATTGTTTAAATCCCATTGATTTTCGTGGCAATTAGGTGTTAGTCACCTTTCAAAAATCCCAGTAAGCACCACTCTCACACCCTGGCTTTTAGCTAGCAATGGACAGTGCCTATAAAACCACATTTTCTGGGGGGGGGTGTGGGTGGGTGGGTGTAAGAGGGTTGAGGAATTACTTTTCTGAGAAAGTACAGGGAGAAATGAA
Organism: Falco cherrug; assembly: GCF_023634085.1. Lineage (NCBI taxonomy): Eukaryota > Metazoa > Chordata > Aves > Falconiformes > Falconidae > Falco > Falco cherrug. Next base: position 18,383,423 of record NC_073699.1, on the reverse strand, counting down.
GCTTGAGAAACTGAAGTGAAAAGAATTATACTTTGAACCCACTGTGTAGAATTCTATATAAAACATATAAAAATCCTGACAATACAGTGGTCAGGCAACTAGATGTTTTTGTTTTTTTTCCTATACTTTATAGACTTTACAATTTCATCTAACACCCAACAGAATTCTATTTCCCAGACCCAGCTCTCTGTTTCTTTAACACACACACAGTGTGTCAGTGCAGAAACAAGCTGCTATTCCTGCTACAGGATGATGGGAAGATACATCTTTGCTACACACGTAGTGTCATACTGACCTGGAGCATTGACTACAGCCCCACACACCATTACGCCAGGAGCTGCACAGAGTAGAATGAACTGGAGAGCAACCCGGGAGGGCCCTTGAAGGGAGGGAGTCAGAGCACATGGTGCTTTTATGATTGCTTTGCAGTTAGGTTGAAAGTGACCTCTTTCCAGTCCTGGAAGGAGATAGGGAGAAAAAAAAAAAAGCAGTGGAGGGACTTGCTTCACATCCTTTCTCCATGATACCGACTGCCACTGGTAGCTGCCCTTCTCTAAAGAGAGTTTTTCAAAGGTAAGCATATTTCCAAAAGCCAGTGTAAGCACAAACAGCTACCATACATGCAAATCAAGCATCCTCCTCAGTCTTTAAACGTGTGACCAGTTAAAGCATTCATGCTAATTCCTGCTTACAAACATCCTTAAATTACCACAAAATACTGTGAAGGAATGCCTGCATAGGTAATAGACAAATACTAAAAACACAGGAGAAAGAGCTGTTTTTCCAAAATAAATCCAGCAGCTGATCTTCAATTACAAACATGGTCCAATAGCTCATTACACCACTTTGAAGCTCATTGCTTGACCTATCTATAGACCGTATATAAGCTTATTTAAAACCATTTCAGTATAAATGCTGGCATTTCTGAACACATTTTGAACACCCAGTCCCCTCACCAGATGTTTTTGCTGGCTAAGGATATTCTTGCACATGGATTTACTTTTTTTATTGTTGTTGTTGGGAACATCCACAGAGAGTTTTCTGTACATATTGCAGAGCGCTACAAAATCGAAACCCAGCATCCTGCCAAAGCAAACACCTGGAAAACAGTGTTCTCAGCGTATATACTCTTCAAGAAAGTGGGAGCTCTGGGCTCGTACCCTCTGAGGTTTCCATTAGGCTAAAGGAGAGGATCTTCCTCTTCTCCCCCAAATCACACTGCTGCCCAGGTACATTAGATGTAGATTTGAGCATATTTGATTTCCTGTCAATACCTCTGGGAATGAACAGGAGCACTGACCTCGGCTCCCAGGCAACTTAATGCCTCCGTTTTCAAGCATCAATCAATTTTAAGGTTCACTTAACTTTTGAGGGCGCATGAAGAGCCTGAATAAAGACTCAAATTAAGTGTCTCAAGTCATGATGAGGTGGAATTTAAGTCTAGTGTAGCTCTACTTATTCAACAGCAGCAGCTCAAATGCTGATAGCCAAATGCTTGTAATCAATTCTTCGCAAACATCAAGGAGAGAATTGATAGAAAACATTTAATAAAAATGTAAAAAAAACCCAAACAAAAAAATGCAGAAAAATGTAATCTATTCATGAACAACTTAACGAGTAATAAAGTTACTCTGTAAAAAGTTTGACAGAAGCCTTTGCTTGAATTATGCCACAGATGCCCTCAAATGCTTGATTTTTTTCCCAGCTAGAGCAAAACACTCCCTTTAATACCAGAAGACAAGGGGGTGCTCTGTCGATAGAGTTGAGCTGTACTGTCATGAAAAAAAGCCTTCAGGAGCAAACAGAGCAATTTAAAGGTTTTTGGCTTTTTTTTCCTGTCCAGCTCTAGGCTGATGGGCTCAAAGGAACATGCAGCATCCACTGAACTGGAGCCACACGAGTTGCCCTCCCCTGAAAGCCAGGATGCAGAGCCTTCTGGAGAAACTCCGGGCACTTCTTCCTGCTTCTCCCACATCACTGGGAAGTCCCATGCAATCTTTTTCCCTGTCCCCTTTGTGAGACAGGAAAGCCTTGAAGAAACTGAAGCCGCAACCTCCTGACTATAAAATACAGACCGAGGCAGGCAGCACACCCGAGTAGGTGTATGCGTGACAGGAGAAGGCAGCTCAGAGGTGGGGGTGGAGAGGACTGGGACAAAGGCAAGGAGAGTAGGCTGCCAGCAGCAAGACTGGGCAAGCCCAGCTGCAGCAAGGGTATGAAGTTCAAGCAGGGTGACGCACAGCAAGGTGCAGGTTCTGGCCTCCCGTACACACTGCATGGTGGCACCAGGAAAGCATAAAGCCTCCCAAGACACAGCCGAGAGAGAAAATCCAAGTCAGGAACATGGCCTGTGAGCAAATACCTTCTAAAAGTTAGTGCTTTGACAAGGAGGAGCTGATCTGGCAATGGGGTGGTTGATGTGGAACAAAGTGGGCTCAAAATCTTTTTTTTATACCTTGCCATGAAAATATCAGTTAAATTACAGACCGTGTACCAGATTCATATTTCCATCATTCATAGACATTTAAAAAAAAAAATAATCACCCTCAAATGCCATCACATTATCTATTAGGCTATAAGTAAGCACAGAGAGGGGGACCTATTGTTTCCCTGCCTGCACAAGGCTCCTCTGTGATCAGAAGTATTAACTCAAACTAAATGATCATTGACTCCCAAACAACACCTCTCCTTCTGTTAAAGGAGTTAGGTAGCCAAATGGCAACACTCCTAAATCCACTAATATAGAGGCAAGCTTTTCTGGGGGTGCCTCAAAAGCTGTTTTGCCAATTTAGACATTAAAAAAAAAAAAAAAAAGATAAATCTGCGTAACCAAAACTGCACAGGCAATGGTACCCAGGTCATCTCTTTCACTGCCTCCTGTCTGTGCTGCCCAGCAGCGGTGCACCCCCACCAAACAGGCAGCACAGCCCACTCCTGCCGCCCCCGCACAGCCTGTACGTACCACCCTGCATGTGCCCCCCTGCAGCATTACGCTGTTAGATCCCAAGCAGTAAGGCCACAGGTGGGTCCTTCCTTCCCTCTTTACACCCCACGCAACAAGGCAACTGCTGGCCCACGTCAGTTTTTCTCTTTATTGTCTGCATTTTCAGAAGTTTACAGAGCCAAAATATACTCAATTGCTTAACCCAGGCCATCATCTGGATCACAATCGAGATTAAGAAATCTGCGTTTTGTGTATTTCTGAATAAAGTGCCTTCAGGTATCTTGAAGTAATACATTCATTTTCAGCTCTGTGTCAGCAACAATTTTGTCTCACCCCCTTCTTTTTTTTTTTTTTTTTTTAATATGAAATGCATTCAAACAGAACCCAAATCTTTCCAAAGCTAACAAGGAAAGGATTTCTTCCTCTGATTGAAGTGGAGTTAGCCAGGTTGTGACAAAGCACTGCATGCCGAGACCTGTATGATGCCAGCAATGAACACATATTAAGATGAGAGGAGTCACCGTAAAACTTTGGGCAAAGGGGTTGGGCCCATCTCTCTACAACCTGATGTGTACCTCTTTATTTCAACAGCAGACAAACAGCAAGACCAGATTATTTACAAGAGTGTGGAGCTAAATCCTGACAGTATTTTGTTTCTTCTGTAGTTAATGACAGAACAGGTGATTATGAAAAGTAACTGAAGTATTTCTTCCCAGATTGGATGATTCATAACTCCATGTTGATGCCATTGTCTCCAAACCAAAGGTTGTTGAGGGTGGTGAGAGGAGGAAGAAGGAAGAAAAGAGAAGGCATCAAGTACTAATACGGTGCACTGGCAGCAATCTCTGCAATCCTGAGCCACCCCTACATGCACTCCTTAAGCTGCACGTACAAATGAGGATGCAGTTCAGCACACAGGTAGGAACAGGAGTAAAACATTTTTTTAAAAAAGTACAAAAGCAATACCTACATGGAAGGCAGCAAGTTAAGTGCAAGCAATATTCTAGACATTGGGTCATGCACATTAAAGCCCATAATTTCTCCCATTAGACCATCACTTGGTCTACCCCAAAATGAGTAAGTCTGAGTAAACCTCAGAAAAGTCTTTGTCAGAGCACAGGGCAGAGAAAGGCACCGGTTAACATGTGCTACATCCTCACCTGCCTCAGTCAGAATAACTAGAACAAAGCCAGCGCAGCTGTGCCAGTTCACACCAGCTTAAGCTATGACCTGTTTAAACATTTTTGGATGGAGTCCAGTGATAGAGTCTAGACATTGTTATTCAGAAATAACTTGATCTTCATCTTTTGCTTTTGTACAGAAAGGAAGAGGAAATGTATGTCACAAAGCAACGTTTCACTCAGAACAGCAGGGAAAGACAGGATGGTAACCCAATTAAAGGCAGATCAGAAATCTTTCAAAGCCATTTATAAAGAAACAAACTATCTCCATCCATCGGTGACTGAATGAAAAGAGATTGCATGGAGCAAGGAATCAGGTGATCTGCCCTGCAAAATCTTCTTCGCCTCGGAGAACAAAATCCAAGAGCCCATTTCATCAGCCTTGCCCCTTCGGTCACTGCTGCAATCTTCTGCTTTTATCTTCCTCAGTTCCTGACCTGGCAGACCCAGCACCCAAGAAAACAAGTCTTGCTACTGTCTGCTATCTCATGTTTGCAAGGGGAAATCTAAGGAGCTTGCAAGGTCTTCTGTGTTTAGGGGCTATGTCAAACAGCACTGGGGTTTTTTTGCCCCTAGTTGCTTACTAGAAAGAATGTCTGAAGCAAAAAATACCTTCTCTAATTCTAATATTTTGTATCTTTCTGGTCTTCATTGCCTCCAGGTCTCCTGGTCATAAAGTTTTATTTTTAGCTTACTTCTCTTTATGTAACTTCCACAGAAGAATTTGGCATGCTCCTTCCACACGAATATCTGCATTAAGAACAGGGAGATGAGGGAGTCTTTGAAAGGAACATCTGTGAAGTCTTTGTCCTACAGCTTCCCGAAGGCCCTGACATTCTGTCTCTTCCTTTGCTTCTACATCAGCTTCTTGTCTCCTCATATGCAGCTTTTAAGTATATTTTTAGATAGTTGAACAATTCAAACAGTTTGCCTGGAGCCAACATTTAAACTTAGACCTATATTTTCAGAAAAAATAGATTTAAAGTTAGAATACTTATTTAGAAGCTTCAAAAAGGTCGATCCCCTGCTGACATTTTTACATACCTTATTTTTGTAGCTGCTTACATTTCAGATGAAAAATTTGTACGTTATAAAGAAACATATCATCTGTTTCAAGAGAAGGAAAAAGAGGTCGCTAAATTCTATCATAAAATGGCAGACTTATTTGCCTGTACTTCTCAGGCTAAGCTCAGCGCAACTGCTTTAGTACCACGCAGACTACAATTTGATGAGATGCTGAAGTCTGTGTTCAAGGTCCTAGCACCTTATCTCAAACATCATGCACACGTGACAAGCACTATTTCAATAAATCTCTCTCAATTTGCTAGTTCTCTCTTATCAAAAAGATTTTTTTTTAGGTTAATGCAGCAAGGGTAACCAGTATGCTGAATTGCATGCTATCTGTTCTCCTGTAGCTGGCCAAAACCAGCACAAACCTCATCTTGAGAGCCTTTGTGAGTTGAACAGAAGTATGCTCATAGCCTGCGCACAAGTCTCATCCAACAGGACACAGCTTCTACTTGCCAGTGGGGAACCACAGCCTTAGAAGATACATTGAGATGAAAACCAAAGGATCCCTGCGGCTATCAGAATGGATACAACGGTTAGAAATTCAGGAGTAAAAATGCCAAAACACAGCCCTTCATCTCACGAGTGTGTTCCACCTCAGATTGCAGGATTTGTTGGAAGACAACAGTTGAGCTTGACACACAGATTAGTTCTCTAAGAGAACTCCAGCTGCCTCCACCACTGTCTGTCTTCCAGTTCCAGGGAACCCAATTTCTCAACCTTACTCAGGTATCTGTTGAGAAATTGTCTCCATTGGCAATATGAAGATGCTACAGAGAGATAAAGGATGGGGAACTCTAGTAGATTTTGCCTGGAAAACAAAACAGTGGTTCCAAGGACCTCACCCCTTCCTTGCTGGACACACCTGCCTCAGGTACCCAGCTGGCTTCTGGATGATCTGATGATACTAACCTCAGAAGCTGAAGACTTGCTTCCTCCCGCAGAAGAGGTCTACGATCAGCAGCAAGGCCGTGCTGGCCCCAGACACTGCCTAACAGGAGTTACACAGAAACTTCTGGAAAACTACTTGTGGTTCAAGGGTTGCAACACAGTTGCTGCTGTCTTAGCTATACCTGCTCACCATGGAGATTGCTGCTGTTATCACCTGCCTACCTGCTTCCTCTATTGCTGCTATTTCATTAAGCCCTAGACTGCTAGTACAAAACCAAACCCAAACACTACAGTTCTTGCTTTCTTCCAGCACCACTCCTGGTGTGACTCCTCCAGCTGTCACCTCTTCACTCTGTATCTGCTGGTGATTCATGTCCCTTTCATGCCTCCCATACAAACAATACCAGCTACCATCAAAAAATCAGTGTTTTTGAAGACCGCCACAACTGCAGTCCTGATACTGGGATACTTCCCTTCCCCATACTGTTAGCAGCACGGCTTTTCCTGGCGATTACTGCGGGCATATCCTGTGATGTTGAATTGGAGGAGACAGAGCAGAATGAAGACCAGAACAGCAGTGGGGCAACTTGACCTTGACAGTCAAGGAAAAGTGTTTAGGTGACTAGGACCAGCAGATGGAAGGGTTCAGACAGAATGGGACTATGTTAAAAAAAGAAGTTGTGATGAGGCCATATTGGAAAGACAATTTACCACTTTTCAGCTCATCTCCAGTTTCTCTCCATGGTAATATGTTCTTATCTACAGCACACGTAAAGTAATCCGAAAAAACTTAGTCTTCTTGTGGCCTCAAAATGGAAATCTAAAACAACTGGATATTTTTGATTTTTACTTATCTGGGCTTCAGCTCTGCCTTAGTAAAACAAGGAATTATACTCATCTCTAGAAAGGTATGAAAATGAATTCATTCATATTAACGATAGTTCCGAGAACCACAGGGGAGCCTGTGAGGAAATGTAACATTTGTGACTTCAGTGTAGTATTAAACAGAACTCACTGGAACGTGGTCTGAAGCAGCACAGTGAAAATGTTAGAGCTGATCATTCAGCAGACATCATCCCTTTTTTGCACTGAATAAAGCAAGCATCATACAGAAAATATAGCATGTAGTCATGCAATGAAAACCTGTATTGTGACACATAGAATAGGTATGAACTAAGGTAACATGACAGATGTTAATTCTTACACTTATGTTCAGAGTTACTACATTTGTAACTCAATTTTCTTCTACTATACTTCTTGGATGAAATATTAGTATACACTAGCAAAAAAGAAATTCAAACCAGACAGCTGGATGTCATTTTTTCCCCTCTAAGGAATGTCACGTTTGGAATGGCCCAGTGGGCAAAGGCGAATACATAATGGTTATTCAGAAAGCAATTAGATTCTGACTGCAGGGAAATGTTTTCTGAATGGATTGAGCTTTAATAGAATAGACCAAATAGTCTTTTTTGTTCCTCTATTTCTTATATAAGGAATCTTTTTTCCATAGAGTTAAGATCTGGGTTAATGATGAACAGATAATTATACTCTTCACACAATTCTTCACTATGAACTCATACATGCATCTTAATAGTTACAACAACTACATTCTAAGACAGATGTAAATGAAAAAGTGGCTAAAGATATTTTGAGATAAATAATTTTACACATGCCCTTAACTACAAGCAGTTACAGTGCTGAATTTTTAGCCTTTTCATTTACAGAGATGTGGTATCACAGGAGTAGTCAGTGTTTTGGGCTGATACAGACAAAAAGAGCTAGTAGTAACCCAAGCCAAAATTAAAAGGGATTTATTTGCCTTTGAGCAAATTGTAATGATTTAGAGATCTCGCATCTTCTTGTGCTGCTTCTTTCAGTTCTAAGACATGAGAAGTTACACTGTACTTAGAGAACTAATAAAAAACAGGCTTAATTCTGCTTTCAACAACACAGACAAATCTCAAATCAAAAGCAAGAGGGTTCAAGTAGGTTATGTAAACTAACACTACCACCAGATCGCATCAAAGGCTAAACAGCAGTGGAAAATAATAAGGCTGCTACAAATCAGTGTAAGAAAAGTTAGGTCTTTACAATATCTAATCTCACACCTCTGTAATGACAAACTGCAAATATCTACATTACCTGAATAACTAGTAGTGGGTAACACAGTACAGGCTTTACAGACGCAGAAGAAGGCTGGAGAAGAAAAAACAAAAAAAAGTTTTCTCTCTTCTTGAATACATTCTTATATCAAGAGCAGGCTGGCAATTTACCCCAACCTAAAAGGTGCAAGGTAACACAGAAGAGAAATAGCTGTGCTGAGTAGCTACAGAGAGAAACACACTCATCTATCCCATCACAGTAGCCATGCTTTTTACCTGCATGAATATTTTTCATTATTCCCAGTAAAAATAAGAGACTCTACTAAGACAGCACATTACTGCCTCAGCTCAAAAAGCATTGATATCTTACAGATTCATTTTTCTAGGGAGTTTATCAGCTCTCAGTTGTGACAATTATGTATGCAAGGGCTGCTTCAAGCAGGTTTGAATATACCAGCTGTTGCTGGCCTTCCGACAGAATCAATTTCAAGTGTCTCTAATTAGCCAGTGAGATTAGGTGCTCTCGCAAAAGACTGCAGTGTTGGCTCAGCTTCTTGCTGTATCAAAGTCAGTTTTCTGTGTTTCATAGTGATCAACAGCTGAGGTGTGAGTGAAAATGCCTGAGGTTACATCATCTGCTTTTTTGATACCACATATCACATAAGATAGATAAACTTTTTCTCCTCCTGTTTTATTATATCATTTCTTCTTTGTAAATTGAGGAGGGAAGTCTTGTCATTCAATACATTTCTACGTCTAAGCAGCCAGAATATCTGTAGTAGAACTCAGTTTCAATGTTCGTGATGATTTAAAAGAAAAAAAAAAAAAAAGCCTTTGTTGATTTAGTAGCAGTATCAAGAAGAATACTTCTTCCGTACTGAAAAGTAACTAATTATTAAGTAGGAAAGGGGGCTTTTTGTTACTAGTGATGTACAAATAGTGAATTAATTCTAATAACAAATGTTGTTCGTAAGATGTAACACCTGCTTTGATACAGACTAAAGTTAAAACACATGAATGATATCACAAGTTGTCAAGTGATAAGATCTTGCTCTTATGAAGTGTTTTTCACTGTTAAACTGAGATCATAAACCACGCTTCAGTGGAAATCAATACTATGGTAAAACAACGGGAAGCTGGTAGACAGAGAAGCGAAGGAAATACTCTGCCAGCTAAGACGTTAGTAGGAAGAAAATCCTTGTGCTTCAATTTCCTTATGAGACTCAATTCATAGAATCATTTAAGGTTGGAAAAGACCTTTAAGATCATCAAGTCCAACCGTTAACCCATGACTTCCAAGTCCACTGTTAAACCACATCCCTATGCACTGACTGCATCTATGTGTTTTTTAAAAGCTTCCAGGAATGGTTATTCCACCACCCCCCTGGGCAGCCTGTTCCATTGCTTGACCACCCTTGCAGTGAAGAATTTTTTCCCAATATCCAGTCTAAACATCCCCTGGTGCAACTTGAGGCCGTCTCCTCTTGTCCTGTCGCTTGTTCCCTGGGAGAACAGACCGACCCCCCCCCGCCTACAGCCCCCTGTCAGGGAGCTGCAGAGAGCGACAAGGTCCCCCCTCAGCCTCCTTTTCTCCAGGCTGAACACCCCCAGCTCCCTCAGCCGCTCCCCATCAGACTTGTGCCCCAGCCCCGTCCCCAGCCCCGTTGCCCGTCTCTGGACACGCTCCAGCCCCTCCGTGTCCCCCCTGCAGTGAGGGGCCCAACACTGAACACAGGGTTCCAGGTGCCGCCTCACCAGTGCCCAGTGCAGGGGGACGGTCACTGCCCTTGCCCTGCTGGCCACACGACTGCTGATACAAGCCAGGATGCTGTTGGCCTTCTGGGCCACCTGGGCACACAGCTGGCTCATGCCCAGCCGGCCGTCAACCACCTGCCCCGGGTCCTTTTCCCCCAGGCAGCTTCCAGCCGCTCTGCCCCAGCCTGTAGCGCTGTGTGGGGCTGGTGTGACCCAAGTGCGGGACCCGGCGCTGAGCCTGGTCGAACCTCATGCAATTGGCCTCGGCCCATCGATCCAGCCTGCCCAGATCCCACTGCAGAGCCTTCCTGCACTCAAGGCGATTAACCCCCCCAGTTTGGTGTCATCTGCAAACTTTCTGAGGGTGCCCTCAGTCCCCTCATCCCAATCATCATTAAAGATACTGAACAGGACTGGCCCCAGCACTGAGCCCTGGGGAACACCACTTGTGACCAGCTGCCAGTGGGATGTATCTCTGTTCACCACCGCTCTTTGGGCTCAGCCATCCAGCCAGCTTTTTCCCCAGCATAGAGCACACCCGTCTGAGCCACGAGCAGCCAGTTTCTCCAGGAGAATGCTGTGGGAGACGGTGTCAAAGGCGTTACTAAGGTCCAGGCAGGCACCATCCACAGCTTTTCCCTCACCCACTAGGCAGGTCATCTTGTCACAGGAGGAGATCAGGTTCGTCCAGCAGGACCTGCCTTTCATAACCCCATGCTGGCTGGGCCTGATCTCCCAGCTGTCCTGCACATGCCGTGATGGCGCTCAGGATGCTCTGCTCCAGAACCTTCCCTGGCACCGAGGTCAGGCTGACAGGCCTGTAGTTCCCTGCATCCTCCTTCCGGCCCTTCTTGCAGATGGGTGTCACGCTGGCTGACCTACTGTCTTCTGGGACCCCCCGTTAGCCAGGGCTGCTGATAAATGATGGAGAGCAGCTTGGCGAGCCCCTCCCCCAGCTCCCTCAGTGCCCTCGGGTGGGTCCCATCCAGCCCCATAGACTTGTGCGTGTCTAAGTGGAGCAGCAGGTCACTGACCGTTTCCTCCTGGACTGTGGGGGCTTCATTCTGCTCCTTGTCCCTGTCATCCAGCTCGGGGGCTGTGTACCCTGAGGGTCACTGGTCTTCCTGTTAAAGACTGAAGCAAAGGTGGCACTAAGCACCTCATCCTCCGTGGCAATGTTCACTGCCACATCCAATAAAGGATGCAGATTGTCCTTGGCCCTCCTTTTGTTTCTAATGCATTTGTAAAAACATTTTTTGTTATCTTTTACGGCAGTGGCCAGCCTGAGCTCTAGCTGGGCTTTCACCTCTCTAATTTTGCCCCTGCACAGCCTCGTGACATCCTTGTAGTCCTCCCGTGCTGCCTGCCCCTTCCTTCCAAGGCGGTAAACTCTACTTTTCCCCCAAGTTCCAGCCAAAGTTCTCTCTTCAGCCAGGCTGGTCTTCTTCCCTGCTGGGTCATCTTTCAGCACATGGGGACGTCCTGGTCCTGCACCTTTAATATTTCCTTCTTGAAGAATGTCCAGCCCTCCTGGACTCCTTGGCCCTTCAGGGCTGCTTCCCAGGGAACTCTCTGTCAGTCAGGATCCTAAACAGGCCAAAGCCTGCCCTCTGGAAGTCGAGGTGGCTGTTCTGCTGACCCCCTGCTGATTCCCTGCAGACTGCTGTTGTTTAATGTTGGTTTTTTTTTTTAAAGAAATAACATTATAGAGATTAGTGCAAAAACACCAAGAAAAAAGTAATCCTTGTAGACCATTGTTGTGTTTAACCCCAGCCAGTAACTGAGTCCCACACAGCTGCTTATTCTCTCCCCTCACTGTGGGAAGGGGGTGAGAATGGTAACAGTAAAAATGAGAAAAGTCATGGGTTGAGAAACCAACAGTTTAATAAGTAAAGCAAAAGCCATGTGCACAAGCAAAGCAAAACAAGGAATTAATTCACTACTTTCCATGGGCAGGCAGGTGTTCAGCCATCCCCAGGGAAGCAGGGCTCCATCATGCATAATGATTACTTGGGCAGACAAATGTCATCACTCCAAATGTCCCCCCTTCCTTCTTTTTCCCTCAGCTTTATTGCTGAGCATGATGTCCTATGGTATGGGATATCCTTTGGTCAGCTGGGGCCAGCTGTCCCAGTTGTGTCCCTTCTCAACTGCTTGAGCTCCCCATCCTGCTTGCTGGTGGGATGGGGTGAGAAGCAGAAAAGGCCTTGGCTCTGCTCAGCAATAACCAAAACATCCCTGTGTTATCATCATCCCTGTTTCCAGCACAAATCCAAAACACAGCCCCGCAGTTGCTACTATGGAGAAAATTAACTCTACCCCAGCCAAAACCTGCACAACTGTCCTTTCAAATCATTACAATACTATAATGGGAGTTTGTCCACTGAAACCCAACATCCTCCACATCACCAGTTCAGACTTCCAGGAACACACAGGAGAACAATGTTTTATGATGTTCAAATAATATCTGAAAGAAAATGTATACTGTAAATGTTTTTACAGCAACTCTAGCACATAACCACCTTCAGGAAGAATTATCAGGAGTATGTTCTGGTATTTTGGAGAAGTGTAAAATATATATTGTCTTCTTCTATACAAGTCATTGTTAAGAAATGCTGGAAAAACATTGCTGCTGTGTTTTCATTTACTTTTCGGCCTTCTGTGAAACTGAACGTAATGGTTTACTGCCGCCTCCTCCTCTCTCTGTAATGGATCATTTAATCAGGAGCTGACAGTCTAATGGATGAAAATGTTAAAAAGCCCATAGAAATGTATTCAGTCTCCTGCCCTTTGCAGACAGGCCACAATAAAATCTGTTGTGAAGATGTGAGGTTAACTGATCTAGAATTGGAAAGATTGAGCTTCTCAAACATTTTTTACATATACAATATCTGTATTACAGGTATTGATGTTTACCTGGTATATGATCTTCCCCCTAAAACCCTCTGTTTGAGCCCATTGGGGTTTTTCTGTGAAGGGCTTTGAATGCCTGAAGTTAGACTTAGGCAGTGTTTAGGTACTAACTTCAAAATATGCAAATCTTAAAAATTTCACTTAGTACTGCGGACACATGAAGTCTGTAGACATCTAAACTTTCACTCATAAATTTTCCCAGCAACTTATAATTCTGCTTCTGGGCCTGCTCAGAAACACCAGTCAAGCTCTACAGTCAGGTCATCCAGCTATGTATATCATCTGAAGGTCCTGAACCCATTGCTGTGCCCACTTAATGAACACCTATAACATCCTTTTCCTCCTATGAAAACTGCCACTTTTGTTTGGAAACCTTCCAGAGCTTATCTCAGGGAAGGACAGCCAGGGGTTGCTAACAGACAAGAAGAAGAAGAAAGGGCAACCTTTTTGTGTCTCCTCAGAAGCACATTGGCATATTCCCACAAAGAATATTGTTGATAAAGAATTGCTGTATATGGCCTTAAGGGTCTCTTCTTTTTTCCTTTTTTTTTCCCCTTTTTTTTTTTTTTTTTTTTTTTAAGCTTGGTTGCAAAAGCAGTCATTTCTTTCTTCCTTTTTAGAAAGAGCAGGACAATATCTCTATTTGAATTTTTCTCATCCTTCCTGGACACAATAGGGATTTATCAGCAGTGTTACAGCACCTGCATAGAGTGTTTCTGAAATTTCCTCTGTGGTTATCCAGGCTTCACAGAGCTTCTTATTAAACAGAGAGAAGAGCAGAGAAGGCAATTTCATATCATCCATAGGACATAGCTACACAGCACAATGTTTTTTTGAAAAGTGTTCTATATTGGATGCTACAGATATAGACAGATTTTAAAAGAGTTTTGTTTTAAGAAGTACATGAAGCTCCTAAACCAGCATCCTCTCTTTGTTCCTATTACAGCCTCCATCTCAGTTCTTCTTAGGTGCCCCAGGATATGAGCCAACAATGACACTTATATCCTATCTGTGCTGAAGACAAGGAAAATCTGCAACAACCAGTAAGTCTATTGTCTCATGATACGTAAATGCATTTGCTGACTAACTACACCATCATCTTTGGTATAAATCACGCTTACTGTTCCTGACTCTTCTTTATCTAGCCTTCCTGACTTTTACTTAGGTGTCTTATTCTTAGGTAAAATCTGAAATTTAATGGATTCTTTTAGTGTATTCATATTTCCAAGTTCAAAGCCAAAGTTTGAAAGTAGGTTCTTAGGAGATTATAAGGTGCTTTTCACCTTTTTACACATGATAAAATATTAAATTAACTATAAGAAAATATTGCTAAAGGAGTTGGTCTTGAAATCACGGATCACCAACCAGAGGTCACAAATTAGCCATCTAATGTACTCTGTGGGCTTTATCTTCTGTGGTAATCCTGGGAAATGTTTTACAGTTAATTTTAATGCACTCCATTCAATTTTGAGCTGCAATTTGGCATGCATCATTAATTTCAAGTCTGAACAAGACCTGATTTTAATGATTACTTCGTAGCAGCCAAATATTTTATAAAGCTATAGTAATATTCCTGTTCTTCATCTCTACCTGTAAGTGTCTGGCTGCTGAGTATTTGGTACTTGGTACTTTTTTTGTCTCATACTTTGAATTTGTTAGTCTGTACTTACTAGGAAAAATACTACAATATAAAGCATGCAGTTATTATATTCATTCTTTAATATTCTGTGTGGTATTTGACACAGAGATTTTCCCAGCTGTGAGAGTTATTGTGTCCATGCTGTCCCAGCTACAGACCAGCAACTATAGTTCAAAGCTGTCAGAAGCTGCACCCTTAAAGTGATCTGATTTTTAGAAACATAAAAACCCCAATAAATTCCCAACTGAAATCAATGAAGAGTAATTATTAGCATTCCTAATTAGCAAATAGAAACAATAGTCTGTATTGACTCTCATGTATTTGTGTGTAGTCATACTTCTTTTACCAGGACCAGTTTGGCCCAGATGCTCCCATTAGACAGCCTCTTACATTAGAAAAGCGGTTCTTAAACCTGAGATGAGTTATTTCACAGCAGCGGCCAACGGGCCACCATAATCCAGGTCATACCAACAAACGAATTGCAAACGGTGTCTCAGTGAACAGATGTCTAACAGTTTAGGAATGAATTTGAGTGGATAAAAATACCAAACTTTAACATGGCTCGAAAAAAGAATTTGAGAATGTTTTAATCCTAGAGCCAGCCAATAGCTTTGTAATGAGTGATAAACAAAAGAAAGAGGGGGAAGACTCTTGTCAAAGAGTTTTCCCCTAGATAATTGCCTGGAGGACATGATGGGAGAGGTGAAGACTCCCTGTCAGGCAGGTAGGAGGTGGAGGTTTCTTCCTTCACTGAAGTGACTCCTTGGCCTTTCCTGCCACCCTGCAGGACACCAAGATGAAGGCTGCAGGTACCACACTGATGCCCCAGCCTGTGAGCATGGAGCTATCAGCCACTGCTGATGTTGCAAGGGGAAGGGAGGGGAGGAGGAGGAAAGCACCCCAGTGTCAGGGAAGAAATAGCCGCCTTCACCTTGGATCCAAACAGCAGGTTGCAGGAGAGACCTTCATCCTGCCTTCGAATTAAGTCTCTGATTTAGCCTACCCTACCTACTGAAGCCGCCCCCGTTTATGTTTCCTCTGCAGCAGTAATGCAGACTGGCCAGTCTGGCTGACCAATTGGCAAGCCTGCAGCTGAGAGGCTCATTGTAGCTCACGGTGATATGCTGTACTTTCATATCAAGAGGTGAAATAACAAACTCGGTTCATGCAGGGGGCAGAGCTTTGGACTCATCTCTGCTTGAGAGGCTTGGTTATTTATTAATTATATTTAAAGTTTTATAACAGCTTAAATGGAATGTGAGCCAGAGGCAACACTTCCAGTGAAGCCTCCCTTGTGCAATGCTTGTGTAATTCTCTTGGTTTACTGTTGGTTTGTGCAGCTATGAAAGGCTCCAGTCTGTTCCCTTCTCTAATGCTTCTGCTGGTCCTGGTGCTTTCTTCATCCCTTGATGTGGGAGTGTCCCAGCAGACAGACCCCCAAAAGCACTACTTTGTTGTGAAATCCCAGTGCACGGGAGTAAGACCGATGCAAAATCTTGCCCAATCACTTTCTAAGAAAAATCTGTGCGATTCCTGCCTTTTGATACCCACTCATCGAGGCTGGAGAAAATGCTTTGCAAGCCACTTCCCTTCTCCTTGAAATCACACTCACCGTAACAAGGGGAGTGTGGCTGGCTGACTGCAGGATCCAGGTTTCTGATTCAGAGCCTGCCAAGATTAGAGTATTCAAGGGTGGTGTAAGTGAATGAGTTCAGGTTAGCTAGGAATTTACGTACACCAGCTTGTTGAGTTGGGAATGGATTTCATAACCGCATGTATGATTTGCCACAGCCTTTCAGCTGGTACAAAGCAACCATTTACTTGGTAGCAGGCACTTCTGAAGCAGAAATTCCCTGGTGTGAGTGGATTGGATTTCAAAATGCTGCATGGAGTGGGAACAAGGGAAATTTGTTTTGCCTCAGCCTATCTGAGGCATGGATAATTAAGGACTGGACTCTGCCATAAGGCTGCTTGTAAAGATACCTTGTGTTCATCACCTCTGTGAGTCTACTCCAGGTTTCCTCTGGCAAGGTGGAAGGCATCCTGGCAGCCTGACAGTTCCGGGGCAGCTGCTGGCATCTATAGCCACCTCCTGGCTTGTTCCTGCATCCCAAAGGTTTCTGCACTAGCTCCTGCAAGGCACAATGAGAAGATTGGTTGTCAATCTTTTGTACCACCAATGCCTTTTTAAACAAACCTCACCTGTGTAATTTGAGAGCAACTTCTCTTTTTGACCAGATCTTTTGAGATCTTTGTTGCTTTTGTGTTCTTTTTATCTGCATTCCCTCCTTCTTTCATGTGAGCTGAGGGTTACTTCCAGTCACTTAGTGTATATTAGGTAATGAAAACATTGCAGTTTTGCAAAGCAGATTAGTATAATTATGCTCATTTCACAGCAGAGAGTACTGAGAAGTCAGATGAAGATTCAAGGTCTCTCAGCAGCATTATTGGTATGGGCTCTTGTCTGACCATTCTTGCCTACACAGTTTGATACTTGCTGGTGTTTCTTGAGATGCTGACCTGGAGGAAGTAGTGGCTGGGAGATAAGGTGTGCTGCACCCTGTTAGGAAGTGTATGAGGAGTCCCTAGAAATCATTTCACCCTCTGTCCTTCCCTACTGCTGAATTTAGCTTTGCCAGAGTACAAGCAGGGAAAGGCAGGCCTTTACCTGACATAAATTCAATGTATTGTATATGAGCTGTGGGTTGTACTTTGATTAAATGAATTTGCATCAACTGTATTAGCTATATCCTAATGTATTTTAAAAGATGTTAATCAATTAAGAAGTGCTTAGAAAATGATATGCAAACTAAATAAAATAAGGCATAGGAAAGCATGCTTAAGGGAGTGGTTCTTGAGAGGTTTCTTCAGCTTGCTGTCTGTGGATAAGATGCCATCCTGCTTCAGCAAGGCCTTATCAAGATAAGCCAGTAAGTTTCTGCTTTGATTTTAGCAATAAAAGATATTATCTGTGCTTCTTGATTTCTTTTAAATTAACATGCAGCTTTCTGTAGTAATGTTACAGGTTTCATAAACAAACCCAGCAAAGGTAACAAATGTTAATTGGGCCTACTAACCTCAATTTAATGATAATCAACATCTTTTGTTTTTTTCCTTCCTGTGTTGCTGACTGTGCTGTTTCTTCCCTATCCCCCTGCTCAGTGCATTAACCCTTCAGTTGCACCATGGATTTAATTTTTCTTAGGAAAAAATCATTTTCCTGGCCCATTACGCATCCCTTCATTCTCTGGCTTCTGATGCTATCCAAATGAATAATACTAGAACACCTTGTCCTAGAGGTCTCTTTAAGACTTACAGAAAAGAAGTGGATGAACACAATGGCTGTGGTGACAATAAGGAAATTTAAAAGATGGCTGTGATCTGAAGTCTCAGACCAGTTTCAGTCTCTTCCTTCCAGCTCTCCTCTGCAGTTACCCTGCTAGTAATATCACTGAAAGTCTACTTCCAAACCAAGATTCAAGCCTGCACATCATCCTCATACTCTCTGATATATCTGTTGCCCTTGACACTACTACTGAATGCTTGTCCTTTGATACCTTGTCACATTGGACATCGTAACTTTTCTTTGCTCTTTTTCTCTCAGTCTAGACTTTCTCTCAAGCATCTCTCCCCAGAGCTTTTCCTCCCACCTGAAAGTGTAGCCCCCTCAAAACTTCCTGGTGTCTTTTCCCCCCCACTCTCATTTCTCTGTCCTTGGGTGACCTCTTCTTGCTGATGGGGCTGTAATTATTACCTCTATGCCAACTACCTTTAAAATACTTATCTACTGCTGATCTCTGCACATCAGTTTCATATCTCACTGCCTCCCTAGTGCTACATCCTGACAGACAGCTTGCTACCCTGCCCACTGAGATCCTAAAAAGGAATTCATTAAAAAAACCCAACAACACAGCTTTCCCTAGCTCTCTGGCCAGCAGCCAGTGTGTGTGTCAATTTTAATGTCTTTGATATTTAAATTTAGCTCTCTCTTACGGCTGATACCATTTGGCAGAAGATGTACCTACAATATTATTCCCAAAGCTATTCACCAGGCATCTCTTTGCTACACTCAAACCTTCCCAGGAATTCAGTTCTGTGAATTAAAAAATATAGGGATGAGCAAACTATCAGTGCTATCCTAATTGGCTAAAGGGATGATTTTCTTGGTTTTCACTCTCTTCTTTCTGCTCTTTATATGTTTGTATGCTGTATCAAATCTTTCCTTCTAGCCAAGGACTGTCTTCAATTGTTCATAATGTGTCTTTGTGATGTTCTTTCATAGAATCACAAGGAAGAAAAAAAGTATTTCAGTAACACAACAGTATGACTATACAGCTGCAATGCTGAAATGTGGTATCAGAGGCAGATGGATTATCTGCCTGAGGATGCTGTACTTCTAGGTCTCAGACTCGACGCTAGTTGTGCAAGGTAGTGCAGATTAGACTAAAGCTTTTCACATGTTGAATGTCTTCATTTAAGAAGAGAAAAAAACCTGTTACCTGACAGCTAGGCTCAGTAAGATTCTTTCAGTTGTTTTTGGGAGGCGGGGTGGGGTGTAGGAAACTTCAAGACTTCAGAGTTGCGCAAGTATTACCTTCATGTATTTCTTAGCTTATGAATTCTTCTTCATTGAGGTTCCTAATTTCTTTTTTGAGAAATTGAGGGTCTGAGAAATTATTACTCTTGGTTTATTAGGACTCAATTCTATAAATGTTTAAGCATTACAGAATGCTAAAGTTACACAACCAGGATTCAAGTGATTCTATGTAATTTTAGGTGGTTTTGACCAAAATATAGGTGCTATTCGTTGGAATAAATAAATGATATTTTAAAACAGAGAAAATTAGTGACAGTTACTTAGATGTTGCCAAAATTTGAAGATGTTTATCATGCCTTGTTAACAACATCTATGCCATTACAGCACCTAGATACTTTGAATTTAGACAGAAACCCCACTGAGTTTCAGGGGACACATTTTTTGCCCCTCCTATTTCACCTGCAGGATTTGATATAATGTATATGCTGACATGCAATACCATACGGTCATGGCTGAAAGAGTCTGCCTTTTTTCCGTAATATCTTAGAACTGAGGCATTCACCTAGACCTAGTTTTTATTCCAGGACACTGGAAGGGGCTGCATAAGGGCTATAATCACCCAGCTATTCAGGGAAAAATTCTAAACTCTGTTTTCCATAAAATGCTTAAATACTAATAAGAGTTGGGCACAACACTCACTTCTTGAATGCTCTAATGACCATATTGTCTTATCATACCCATTTGCTTTCCTTGTCCTGCTGAATATTCAGGTATGCCACACAAAGCAGAACTTGCACAGGGGACCAGAATATCCTGCAGCAGATGAGTATAGTGACAGCAAAGAGGAGGGAGCTCTGGATTTAAACCTTCTCCAGAATAATGGCACCTGGACTTTGATGTCCCACATCCTGGGTGCCTTACCTGGGCAGCTAGATAATTACCCTGAGCACTTAGGTAAATGGTCAGTTCCTGGTTATCCTTTGAAAGGGCTGATGACCTTCATTCTGTCTCAAAGGAGTTTTTCCCAAGAGGAGAATTTACACCTCAGTGTGTGCAGAATCAGAACCCCAAGTGCAAATGGTTAGAAAGCAGGAGGTAGAGTAAAGCTTTTATTGATAAAGTCTTGTAACTAGATAATTCATCTTTTACGAATGACTGTAAAAAAGGGCTCCCTTTTTTCTTGCCTCCTAGTCCTTTTTTGTTCATGAAAACCTTATTATTAAGCTGCAGAGAACACCTGCTCCTTTGAGCTCCTTAGAACTATCCAGCAAAAACTTTCACAGGGGATACTTAAAAACGCAAGTTACGTTAATTTTATGTAGTAAATTTGGCAGATATAAAAATTCATTGATTCCTCCAGCAACAGCTCAAGAATAGTATTTAGCTGTGAAGTTACCTATGACTTGTTCTGTCTTGCTTCTTCTTCTTACACAGTTTTTGTTCATAATATAATCCAAAGCCTGTTCAGTTTAGTGGGAACTGTGTTGTTGCTTCTGTTGCTCAACTGGAGAGTATTTCTCATGGTGCTTTAAAAGCTTTGCAGAAATACAAGCTGGAACGTTTCAGTCTGAGAGGACTGCTTGACATAAATTAATTATTGAACATATATTAATATTCATAAGGGACCCAATTATCTGGGAAAGTCATAGTGATCTTATTTGCTGATTAGCAAAGAAAACACTGACATGATATTTTTCCGGAGTTCACCTTGTTGACTAAAATTTGTGTCAATGAGCAAGTACAAGGTTAAGATGGAATAAGAGGATAATCACAGTGGTGAGATAATAACTGCTGAGGTAAAAGTGATACAAATGGAACGAAGTGATTTTTCAGCAGGTAAGAATCAGAGAGTCATATGATAATTTAGTTTGGAAGGACCTCTGGAGGTAGGTTGGTCCAACTCCCCCGTCAAAGCTGGACCAAACTCAAAGTTATATTCCTCAGGGCCTGCAGGGGGCACTGCAGTGTTAACAAACCATGAAACGGGAACTGCTTGAGCAAAGGAAGGTATAATTAGGTGTGAGGGGCATAGTTAAGGGTGGTTCTTTGGAGTTTCATCCAGGGAAAAATGTTTTTTGAAGTTATCAAAAACCTGTTTGGCCAGGAAGTGTTAAAAGTGGGCAAGATAAAAGGCTGAAACCTTATCTGAGTGCTTTAATCCTGATTGTAAGGGAAGGTCTCCCAGTTTTTGCTAAAATAAACCTCAGACTTCCTAGAAAACCAACAGTGATTCAGGACAGCCATGAATGTACTAAGTAGCAGCTGGGCCTTATCTAATAATTTAACTGAATACTCAGCATCCCCAAAAACTCTGCATCACCTACTGAAGGACCACTGCAGCAGTGGCTCGCAGGAGACACCTGCCTCAGGTCTCCAGTGATGAGAAGAGAGCTTCACAGCACAGATGTGTAGGGAGAGTGCCCGAGCTCTACCAGTGTCTTCCTGAGACCTGATGTGTGATGAGCAGCAGCCCTGCATGCACAAACATCACCGCTTAACGAAGTGCAGCACTTCCTGCTCACATGCACACCTCTTGGTGCATACTTACGCTGCTCTCCATCACGTATATTACAGTCAGAGATGTTAGTTTATTCCCACTCCTGGGAAGGGTCACCACCCTGAGGTTTTTATCAAGGATGCATTCAACCTTGTTATAGCTCTGCCCACCACTGCTGTTTATCTGACTCGCGTTGAGTGAGAATCAAAGGCAGGTGAGGTTTTTGTGGGAGCTGACCTTTTCCAGCAGAGCTCTGCCATCTTCAGACAATTTTCAAATTGCCTCTATACAGCAAGAAAAGGCTGACTGACTTGGTTGTTATGATGCAAAAAAGGTACTCTATATGTTCCAGGAACTTTAAAAGTTGGATTTTGATTTCTACTATTTCCACACTAATGCTGCCATTTTTGCAACTGAGACTAGGATCATTTGACAGCTGGAAAAAAAAAAAAAAAAAGATAAGGATTTTTATGGAACAACTTGGATTTTTTCTTTGTATCGTCTACAATTTTTTGAAAGCCCCAAAATTAAAAGGTCATGAAACTTACTAACTTATTTGAGATTTTATGAATGCCTTAGATTTGCTTCTTATTTTTCTCCCCATTGTTTGGCCTCTGTTTTGAACTACCCATGCCAGCACAGTGTTACCGACTGTGCATGTTTCATTATTCAGGTCTGATGTATTGGTGATGAAATTTTTGGGATCTGCCAGATATTCTATTGTCTCATGAAGTGCCGTAATACTTGCTTCAATTTTGCAATGAAGGATTAAAAAGACTGCCAGTCAGAAAAGCATGTAAAATGCTTATTAAAAGGTTTTCTCTTCCCAGCGGTAGCTTTTGGATTTACTTAAGAAGCAGAAACTGGTTTTTTTGTCCTTTCTGAAATGTTTACCAAAACATACAATGAGAATTTTTGTAATGTGACCTCATCAACACGAATTTTATTAAGACTACTGTGGGTACAAAGGGAAGATTCTGAATAATATTAATTTATGATTATAAAATTACAAAATTAATCTCAAATAGTGTCTTTTCCATGCTGTTTTGAATTTAAAGCATCAGCAGTTCCAGACTACCTTCCTGAGAAGATCAGCTTGAACAGCCCCCCAGTCCAGATCTGTTTTCAATTGAGCAGGAATGTGCATAGCCAGAGCTAAGGAAGATAAATTCAGAAAGGTTTTAGTGGCTGAAAAAAAAAGAAAAAAAAGTATGGGGTATGGCCTGTAAGCTATGAACATTAACAACAGAAAGCCAGAGGAAATATTTATGCGTGTACCTTGAGAGGAAGTCTTTCTGGATCCAAGTCCTGGAGTCACACACACATATTTCTATGGGCAATGAAACTTCCTACCAATGTTTGCTGCTTCTGCCTAAACAGAAACAGAATTTATGCACATTTTTTGCAAATAAACAAGATTATATTAAGAACATATCTAATTTGCATCAGCCATTTTTACTCAAGTAGGAAAAAAAATCCTTGCAAGGCCTTGCAGTTTGATGATCCATTTGAACAAAAAGTGCAACACTAGCCAACAACATCCCAAATGCAAAACTCTTCAGTAGACCTTTAAATGCTTTGGAGAATTGACTTTTACTTAGCATTTTGCTCTGTGACGGTCACAAAGCACACTAAAACACCAAATTACATTTCTGGTTTCTCTCAAATACTGAAGAACAATGTGTGTGATTATGCACAGTAATACAAGACTGAAAGGAGAATTGCTCAAACCGATCTTCAAAGCAGGCAAATCTGGACAAAGCAGACAGGCAAAGAAAATGAAAAGGTTTGGGAAAGAAATCAATAAGAATCAGCAGGAAGTCTCAAAATGGACTAGAACTCTCAGACACATTTGGTACTGCTACAGCAAAGGTAGGACTTTATGTAATGGGAACTTCTACAGAGCTAATTGGAAATGCAAAAGAAAATTTTAGGAAAACAAATTTCTGAATTCTTGACATTTACAAATACTTGACACTTGTGCAGCTGCTGATTCACCTTTAGGTCTCTAACACATACACAGTGACATATTAAATCTGGTTGGCTGTAATTTTTCTGTGTCTGGCTGTCTGCCAAACCTTTAAGGCAGAGCTAACGCCACAGTATTTTAAATCTAAAATCCAAAAGCAAACTAACCCTAAACACAACTTCCCTTACCGCGGCAGCCTTAAAACCATGGTGGTTCAAAAGCTGCTTCACTTGCCATTTACTTATCCCACAGCAGGGAATCTGCCATCAATTTTAATCTGACATCACATTGTGTTCAAGCATTAAGTATAGTTCTGCTGCTGCCAGAGAAGAGGAAACTTCAGCCAAGAAATGTCATTGGACAATACAAACTTGAAAAGAAATGTTCAGTCTGATCTGTGAGGAAAAACATACTGAAAACATGAGCCAGAGAAGCAGCAGTTTGTGGGTGAGATCAGTTCCGTAAAAGGTATTGATTAATATTTAAATATTTAGCCCATCACCTTTATTTGGGAACAAGATGTAAAGGAGCTAAGAAATACCCTTATTAATGTAGCTGACACTTTCTTTATAGCACAGTGACTTGAATGTGGCCAAAACCATTTTGACCTCAGCTAATGACTTCTTTCACAGCAGAACTGCCCGCTGATTCAGACACTCCCCGCACAGTCTGCTTGTCATGACAACCCCTTGCATGGTTTTTAATGTGAAATCAGGACTTCTCCAGGACCTTGTCTTTGGCTCTGGCTCCAAATAACAAGAATGCCTGCTGGTGTCCCACACAGGAGAAGTTAATGGGCAGACCTCACTTGACTTGACTCTAATGACCATGTTTTGTCTTTCCTACTCTCTCAGTAAAGTCCCAGCACTGTTTTCTCAGACCAGATCTCCCAAGAATATTTGCATTGCTACAGCCCATTAGGTAATTATAGACCAGGATTCCTCAAATGCCAGAACATGGTCTGTGTTCAGGCTGTGAGTAAATCAGCTTAGCAAAGCCTGGCAAGACTGAGCAACAACCAAGACCACAGGGAAAGCTTAGTCAGCAGCACAGTAGGGACTCTGCATAGGAAGATGGGCTGCTTGGGCGGCAGGGAGCATCCTGCATCCGTTTCCCCGAGGGGCATGCTCCATGATCCCTACTTCTCCACTCTTACTATCGCTGGGTCTCCTGTCAGAGCACCCTGAGCCCCTCTCTCAGTCCCTCGTGATGCCTGTGTTTGGCCCTTTGGTAAACAGCCAAGGATGAGGCTCATGTCACTGATACCTACTTTCAGTAGAAGCACTTCAGCTTTGGCACAGAAGCTGCTGTCCAGCAACACATCACTTGCTTTCGCTCCTGAAACATTCCAGCCAACAAGACCAGAGGCGGTGTGGATAACAAAATACTGAAAAAAAGTAAATAATAAATCAGTTGGAAAGGACCTACAACGATCACCTAGTCCGAATGAGTCTGAGTAGCAGCTTAACTTTGGCAGGCTTGAGCAGTGGGCCCATGCAAACCTCATGAAGTTCAGCAAGGCCAAGTGCAAGGTCCTGCACTCAGGCTGGGGCAACCCCCAACATCAACACAGACTGGAGGACGAAAGGATTGAGAGAAGCCCTGCAGAGAAGGACTTAGGGACACTGGTAGATGAAAATTTGAACGTGAGTTGGCAATGTGCACTTGTAGTCCAGAAAGCCAATCACATCCTGGACTGCATCAAAAAAAGCATGGCCAGCAGATTGAGGGAGGTGATTGTCTCCCTCTACTCCACCCTGGTGAGACCCCACCTGGAGTACTGCAACTAGCTCTGCAGTCATCAGCACAGCAAAGACATGGACCTGTTGAAGTGGGTCCAGAGGAGGGACACAAAAATGGTCGGAGGGATGGAACACCTCTGCTATGAGGACAGGCTGAGAGAGTTAGGGTTGTTCAGCCTGGAGAAGGCTCTGGGAGGCCTTGCTGCAGTCTTAAAGTGGGCTTATAAGAAAGATGGAGAAAGGCTTTTTACTAGAGCTTTAGTGACAGGACAAGGGGCAATGGTTTTATACTAAGAGAGGGTAAATTTAGATTAGACATAAGGAAGACATTTTTTATAATGAGGATGGTGAGACACTGGAACAGAGAAGTTGTGGATGCACCATCAAAGTCAGGATGGATGGGGCTTTGATCAACCTGATCCAGTGAAAGATGTCCCTGCCTATGTCAGGGATTTGGGTGGAAGGGACCTTTAAAGGTCATCTAGTCCAATGCCCCTGCCTATGGACTAGATCTTTAGAGGTCCCTTCCAACCCAAATCATTCTATGACTCTATGATTCTTCACATCCAAGCCCAACCTGTAAGAACAGAGAGTAGATGGAAAAGGGATGTTAGTAAAAGGCAACTGCTGTAGACAATAATGAAAGAGGTCCCCTTTTTCTCGGCTCTTCTTTGTCCCTCTGATGCATTTGCTTCAGACTTGCCTTGGTTTTCCTCATCTTCCTGCAGTTACTGTACGTTTGGGAGCTCTCTTTACAGGCTCAGCTCAGCTACTTGCTCAGGGAGGAAGCAGTCCCTCCCTTTTCCCAGTCATTCCACTGGTAGAGTCATACTCAGATTCATTTTTTTATGTCATCTTTCGAGAAGTAACAAACTCATTTTTCCTTCTGAGAGGCAAAGCTGCATTTTGCTTTAAGGTTGCCAGCTAGAATTTTCAAATACGGTGTTTTAACACTCACCTGCTACTCTGCTTGTACCATCAAATATGACAATTACAGATGTCTCTGCTACAGTCAAGTACTTAGGTTTTGTATTTTGGATTTTTCCTAATATTTCACTTAATTAGTAACCCTTAGTTATTTATAGTAACATCTATAAAATGTAAGCATTTTATAGATGCTCACAGGGTATCTCAGGAGCATGAGGAGAACCCATTCCTTCATTAACTCTACTTCCCTCTCATACTGGTAAACAGCCTGTTTTGAAACCATGAAAGAATACAAATTCATAGAATTAAGTTCCAGGAGGGGACACGGTCATTTAAACTGTCACACGTAATACAAACCATCTTGTGTCGACCACTTACCTCTGCATTTAACCCAATTACTTATGTTGAATAAAAGCACAGCTTGTGGTAGGCTAAAATATGTACAATGTGACACCTGATTTACAGACATAAAGTGATGGCTTTATCATCTCTCCTGAGAGTTGGTGCCAGGCATTAATCACACTCCGCATTGAACATTTGGGCCTTTATTCCTCATTTCAATGACTCTGGATCAGTTGGCAGCCACTGCTTTTGAGTCACTGCTGCTTGATTAACGAACCCATTGGCGCACGGGATATTTCTTACTCAAAGGTGTTTCTCTGCTATAACCCAGTTACTTCTCGCATGTGTACTTGACAAACTCAATACAATGAATTTCTTAAATATCCTAGTGAAATGCATTTTCTCCAGTCTAAAAAGTCAGGTGTGGTGCTCTTTTGCCATTTTTTTCAGTTTTTAAGGTTGATTTTTGCTCTTCGGAACACAAATTCCCCGAGGCCATTCTGGTGTTATTGTCAGCAATGCCATATACCACAGTAAAATCATCTCACTTTTCCTACTTATCCTGCTCATTTATACATCCAAAGATTATGACTTTAATACCTCTTGCTACAGCACTGCCATGGATATGCATGTTTAGTGATTTTCACAGTTGCTTCTTTCCATGACACAGTCCCTCATCAGATATTGACTGAAGTGTTAAGAATGCTCCAAAGACCCGTGGCTCTAAAAATACATAAAGCACATAAGTACTCATTAGTTTTTTTAAAAAAATCTGCACCAAGCAGTTAAAACTAAGAAGCAGGAAAAGCTAAAGACACAGAGAAGTCCCAATAAACAGAAACCAGTGATTAAATTGGAAATAAGTAAAATTTCTCTACTGAAATCACCTCCCGTCGAGCTTTGTCCCATTTATATTGCAAAGCAGCAGATAAAGGCAGCAGCGTGGCTGTGAATCGGACTCTTGGGAGACAAAATATGGGACTTGTGGCATGTGATTTAGCAGAAGTCCACAAGAGGGGGGTACTAGCCACCGGCAAAGTCTGCTCGGGGAATGTCAACGGGATCTAACTGGGCTGGGCTGCAGACGGTTCTGCAGCGAGGCTTAACTCGACCTGGCAGCGCTTCTGGGGGCTCTTTGGAGATGGAGACGGGAGATCCAGCCCCACTGTGGCTGCTGCTTAGACAGCCCTACCTCAGCTGTTTTTAGGATTCTAAAGTAGCTGAAAAATACTTGCTATATAAAAATAGTTGATAATTACAAGTATTGAAGTAAACGTGGATTGAAAATACCCTGTTGGTCACTTCAGCTTTTGAGACAATTGGAAACTAAATCTGACCCTAAAGAGAAATACAGCAGCACCTAACAGTCAAATTTGTTCCCATTGCCTTTATTAAGAAAGGAAAAAATAAGATATCCCATTTTTACAGGGAACATTACTGAGTCAAAACTACAGATCTCACTTAAGCCAGCACTGTTCATCTATGACTGCACCATACAGAGCAGTACTTAAATCCGTATTTAACCCCTTTTCTAACCTTTTAGCTTTAGATATTTTGTGGGTTTTTTTCCAAACCCAAGAGTTTGAAACAAGAAAGTCTAAAGCTTGAGTCTTGTGAAATCTATTTCACACGTTGATTTTCAGCGCAGATCCCTTCTCTTTTTCTCAATGCTGAACGCTTAGTAAAGAAGTACTTCTGTAATCAGGACACTGACAGCTGTGTATCTGCAGAATAAAAAGCTCAACCTTTGGGTCAACCTTGGGATCATTCTTGAACAATCCAGCATGTACCAATTTCTCCAGCACTGATGAAAGCTGAAAGCAACCGGTGTTCTTGAAAATCATACCAGTTTTAACTAGGAAAAACAAACTGGAGATTGTACCTTTAGGGAAACGTGTGCAATTTCAGGTAAATTCAGTGTGTTTGTTTCTTGATGTTTATATTTCCCCTGTGTACTCATTACAGAATCATAGAATTATAGAATGGTTTGGGCTGGAAGGGACCTTAAAGATAACGTCGTTCCAAACCCCCAGCCACAAGCAGGGAACCTTCCACCAGACCAGGTTGCTCAGAGCCCCATCCAGCCTGGCCTTGAACACTGCCAGGGATGGGGCATCCACAACTTCTCCGGGCAACCTGGTCCAGTGCCTCGCCACCCTCACAGTAAAGGCTTTCTTCCTAATATCCCATCTAAATCTACCCTCTTTCAGCTTAAAGCCATTCCCCCTTGTCCTATCGCTACACACCCTTGTGAAAAGTCCCTCCTCCAGCTTGTTTGTAAGCCCCCTTTAGGTCCTGGGAGGCTGCTACAAGGTGTCCCTGGTGCCTTCTGTCCTCCAGGCTGAATAACCCCAACTTTCTCAGCCTGTCTTCACAGGAGAAGTGCTCCAGCCCCCTGAAGATCTTTGCAGCCCTCCTCTGGACTTGTTCCAATAGATCCATGGCCTTCTTATGTTGGGGACCCCATAGCTGGTCGCAGTGCTCCAGGTGGGGTCTCACCAGACCGGAGCAGAGGGGCAGAATCACCTCCCTTGACCTGCTGGCCACACTGGTTTTGCTGCAGCCCAGGCTATGGTTGGCTTTCTGGGCTGCAAGTGTGCATTGCTGGGCCATGCTGAGCTTCTCACTCACCAGCACCTGCAAGTCTTTCTCCGCAGGGCTGCTCTCAATCCCTTCTCCGCCCAACCTGTATTTGTGCTTGTGATTACCTTGACCCCCAAGCACTCCTTTCTCCTTTTGAGAGGTAGATAATTGTTGGTTACCTCTGTTGTTGTCCTGGAGAATAAGCCAACTGGCAGCTGTTGTAACTTGGACCTATTACAAGAGATTGCAGTGGGAAAGGCAGTAACTATAGCCTAAACCCCTGCTGAAGGATGGGCTCTTGTCCCAGTAGAGGTGACTATCAGCTCATTACATGCAAGAAGAGAGTCTTGTAGGCGGCCATAAATTCTGTTAAAGTGCTTCCCACAGGTTTTCATGCAGGAATATTCATCCACACTTTGACAGTGGGGCTCTAGAGCATCTAGAGAGTGACCACACTCTACCATGAGTAGAGCACCCTTGGAAACACTGCTTATCCCATGAGTCCTTGCTGCGTACCATGTTTTTCTCCTCACTCTCAGTGAGTGAGTCAGGGAAGGGAGGTTACCCAACTAGACTGTGAGTCCTCTTGGCCTTCCACCAGTCCCCAGTACCTGTGTTTGTGGCTGGCTGTAGTGGGCAACTAGGATATGGACAGCAGCTCTACAAAGCCTGACCTCCTCAGTGGCTACATGGAGGATGTCCATCACCTGCCCCACATATCATTTCTGAGGGACCCAACATCTCTCTGGAGGAAGAAACAGGCCAGGAAGGAGTATCAGTGAGCCTGATTCTGCTCATCAGCCTTGACTAAGCTGAAAGAGTCTGGCGCTCTTGAAAACCAGCCTGGTCTTATATGTAGAACAAATGTGGGAGCCAGGGACCTGCCCTAAGCTAAGGGAGATAGAATCCATGGGACATGGACCTGGCATTGACAAAGACATGTGGAAGAAGCTAGAGGAGAGGTAGAGCTACAGCAGGACATTCAGCAGTCACCATTTAGAGATGGTGAGGCAGACCAAGAAGGGTGGAAATAGCCAGCAGTGTCAGCAGCAGTTTCAGCAGCTGTCCATTTATAATTGTAGCAGTGAAGCAGGCTTGAGGCATGGTTGTGGGTACCCGAATAGTCCCATCATAGAGGGACTACTTAGTGAGCTTCCTCTGAGGTACAGGTAACACCCTTCTTGTGGAGGAGCAGTAAGGTAGAAGGCAGTGCAACCTTTTGTCTAGGGGTTCCTACGTCTCTCATCCAAGACCAAGTTTGACGTAGCACAGCTGAGTGAATTTCAGTCACTTTTAGTGAGAAAATTGTTAAGATGTGAAAAAATACATGAACTAAAGCCTCACCAGACAAGAAAAATAAAAAAAAAACCAGAAGGGAAGCTGTTGAAATTGTAACAGTCAGCAGCATAAGGATTAGAGGAGAATTCTGATATGAAAGGTATAAAATTCTGGAAAACAAAACAGGACATCAGACGACAGCAACCCAGAAACACTGAGGATGTCTCTGCTCCACAAAGCAATGGAGGTCAGCCTCTTGCCACGTGACTGATGTTCTGAAAAGCAAAGAGCCACAGGGCATTTTACCTAGGGCAGTGATCATATGCTTAGCTCAGTAGCTCATTAGTTCTAGCTCTGGATTTGTTCTGTATTCTGGCCAGCAAATTTTTTCATTTTGCTCTTCAATTGTATTTATCCTGCCTGAAGAGCTTTTGCTTAGACAGTAAAAGATACCTGAACAAAGTGGCCTCTGATACCCTCATCTAGTCAGAGTGAATCACTATAAAGATTGGTATCCTCAAGGAAGTGAAATAAGAGATGAGAAGTGCCATTAAATTAAGCTTGGACTTCAGAGGAAAATATTCAGTTCTCTGATCCGAAACAGTATTTTTTCTAGGAGTACTTTTTCCAGCTTTTAAAGATTGGGAAGCAATGCCACTTCCTAATAAAAATTAGAGTAGATGCAGAAAAGACTGAAAAGAAACAGGAAAGATGGCAGGGAAAACATACAGAACTCAGTAGAAGAACTTGTCTGCACCTTGAGAAGTTGAATTTTCTGAAATTTTTATCACATGTTCTTACAGTCTGAAGAGGCAATCTTTGGGTTACAAAGCAAGCAAGTAACCAACCAAAAAACCTGCTAAATTGAATTTGCCAGCTATGTGGATTCTCTCCAAGTTTTGTAGGTCAGGCATCTTCCTGT
Source organism: Falco cherrug (assembly GCF_023634085.1). NCBI lineage: Eukaryota > Metazoa > Chordata > Aves > Falconiformes > Falconidae > Falco > Falco cherrug. The sequence continues at coordinate 18,352,133 of NC_073699.1, read as the reverse complement.
AATGTGACCCTCCAGAGCCTGTAATCACAGGCTGTCTCCATTTTTACTGACATTTCCAACCCATAATTTTCAGTCATAAACTTTACCCATCCCTGACATTCATAGATGTCAAATTATTTATATGTAAAACACTTTTATTGGCAAACAATATTATTTGTTATGAAGTCATGTGGAATTTAATATGTGGCAATTAACCCTCTTGGGAAGCAAGTTTGTTCAGCAGCAGGAAAAGTTCATGCACAGCAAAGCAGATGTGAATTAATTCCTGTCTCGTAAGATTTTGTTGTTGTATTTGCTAAGCTCTCTCTGCTGTTCCCTCCTGGTTGTCTGGCTTGCCCTTTCTATCTCCCCTCGCGAGCTCACCTGTTCTGAAATGCTAGTGCATGGATGGATTATTGTTGATGTGCAATTTTGAACTCCACCTCACAGGAATGCACAAATATGAGCTGCTTTCCTGTTTATAGAGCTGGTGCACCTCTTGCTTCAGCATTGCTCCATACTGAACTTGAAGACTTGATCATCATCTGGGTGAATGTGCACTTCAGCTATGTAGAAACAAACTGTTCACTGAGCAAACAACGGAGGGAACTGGCCTCTGGGATCCATGACAGGTCTGCCATAAAGAGAAGGAACTGTTTGGGTTGCATGTGAAGATAGACACTACAGAGGCTGTATTTCTGTTCAATGAGACAATACAGAGGCTGCATTCCTGATCAATGCTGCGTAATTGCACAAAAGGAAAGACTTTTTTAATGCATGCCACTGCAACATTGATACACCTCTCTACCCTACCTCTGCCTTCTGATTCTTCAGTCTTTTCTTCCCTTCTCAGTATCTGTAGCCTGTCTGCAATCAGGACTGTGTATGCCTGTAGCGCTTTGTGAAAACATTTTGCTGTCTTCAGCAAGACATGACTAGGAAATGTCTACAGAACGGATCTTCAAAATCAGAGAAAAACACAAAACTCTGTCATTTCTGGTGTAAGGACTGTAACTTTTAAAATAAGTTAGCCTTTCCCTTTCCTTGCTTCCGTCTCAGTCAGCTGACTTGTGATTATGGATATCATTGACCAAACATTCACCCACTCTATATAGTAAAAAAAGAGGTAAACATATTGATAATACATTAAAAAATCACAATGTGCAATCTCAGAGAAAAATTATAGAAAAAAGCGCACAGTAATTCCAACCTTACAGGGAAAACAGAACCAAGAAGGGGGCAAGTGCTTATAGACGAAGCTGTTGGGGCTGACACAGGGCACGTGGCCACTGGCTATACCACAGCCTGTATGTTGCCTGTATTCCTCAAGCCCAAATAACTTTAAATCACAGCCTGGACTCCCCAGGCATTAAAGCTTTACCCCCTAAAGAGGTGCCCTCTTAAACATTCTGTGCTATCAGACTGCAAATATCATAATAGCTGCTGGCTTTAATTCCCTAATTATGCATTAATAAGAGACAAATTATTTTACGGTCTTCCTGCTGGGATAGAGAGGAAATATTGCCAAACATCCCTTTGAACACGGTATAAATACAGTATGTCATCAGGATTAACTTTCAAGATGTGCTGTGTAATACTTTAGTGGAATTCCAATTCATGCATTACATATATATTTGATAATGTTTCTGCTGTTGCTCAGACATTAAGCTGGTTTTTTTTGACATTTATTAAAAACATACTGAAAACGTGCAGAGTTCTTCATTGTGATCAGTTTTGAAAATATCCAACTGCACTGAACTACGTTGTTAGAAAAATTAATTAAACCACCCAACTTCTCAATACAATAATATTCCCATACAGAATCACAGAATCATTTAAGGTTGGAAAAGATCTTCAAGATCATCAAGTCCAACTGTTAACCCAGGACTGCCAAGTCCATCACTAAACCATGTCCCTAAGCACCACATCTATGCATTTTTTAAACACCTCCAGGAATGGTTATTCCACCACCTCCTTGGGCAGCCTGTTCCATTGCTTGACCACCCTTGCAGTGAAGAATTTTTTCCCAATATCCAGTCTAAACGTCCCCTGGTGCAACTTGAGGCCGTCTCCTCTTGTCCTGTCGCTTGTTCCCTGGGAGAAGAGAACGACCCCCCCCTGCCTACAGCCCCCTGTCAGGGAGCTGCAGAGAGCGACAAGGTGCCCCCTCAGCCTCCTTTTCTCCAGGCTGAACACCCCCAGCTCCCTCAGCCGCTCCCCATCAGACTTGTGCCCCAGCCCCGTCCCCAGCCCCGTTGCCCGTCTCTGGACACGCTCCAGCCCCTCCGTGTCCCCCCTGCAGTGAGGGGCCCAACACTGAACACAGGGTTCCAGGTGCCGCCTCACCAGTGCCGAGTACAGGGGGACGGTCACTGGCCTGGTCCTGCTGGTCACACTGTTTTGGATACGGGCCAGGATGCTGTTGGCCTTCTGGGCCACCTGGGCACACAGCTGGCTCATGTTCAGCCTCACCACCGCTCTTTGGGCTCGGCCATCCAGCCAGCTTTTTCCCCAGCACAGAGCACACGCGTCTGAGCCATGAGCAGCCAGTTTCTCCAGGAGAATGCTGTGGGAGACGGTGTCAAAGGCGTTACTAAGGTCCAGGCAGGCACCATCCACAGCTTTTCCCTCATCCACTAGGCAGGTCATTTTGTCGTAGGAGGAGATCAGGTTCATCCAGCAGGACCTGCCTTTCATACCTATGCTGGCTGGGCCTGATCCCCCGATTGTCTTGCATGTGCTGCATGAGTGTGCTCAGGATGCTCTGCTCCATAACCTTCCCTGGCACTGAGGTCAGGCTGACAGGCCTGTTGTTTTTCAGAAGGGAAGTAGTTCCACATGAAGGATATACATGCAGTTTCACATGGTAACAGCTTTGTATTCCTCCACACACCCACCGATACACACGCAACAATTACAGCTTTTTATGCAAGTGGCCTCTTGCTTCAAAGCTCTAACTCTTAATAATTGCAGTTTCATATAATCATCGTTCTCATTTTTTGAGGAGCCCTACCACCTTCCTCTTGTAAACATTTACCAGGCTCTGCTTCTTCTCATAATTATTGAAACATAAGGATAGATATTTTTCTTTCATATTTTTGTCCATACACCAGACTTTCTACATCCACTTACCAGTGCAGGTTGATGACCATTAATTGGATGTGCAGCGAGACCAGGCTCTACACCACGTGTAGCATGTCTGTGGACAGCAAGGGTCAGTCCATGCAGCACATGCTGGTCAATTATGTGACATATAAGCAATAGTTCTGATACTTCAGATATTGGTCCTGATGCGTGCGCTGCCAGGGTAGTTGTAACCAGAACTAGAGGCATGCCTTGCATTTTATTAGTCTGCATCTTAAGATGGCATACACATGATGACTGCTTCTGCACAACCAGCAAAGTCCTCATCAAGTGATTTATTTTTTATACCCTGGAGTTCAGCCAACCATTTCTGGTTATTCCACCATCACTCTGCTGCCCTGCTGACTGCTGGCTGTCCAAGTCCGAAAACAGCATTTCGCTAAGTGCTGCTGCTTCTGGAGAAGGGCTGAGAGAAAAGTCTGCTCAGCTCCAACCTCTTCTTGGATGCCTTTATCCTGGTTGTGAAGTTGTTATGGAATTTTAGAAATTCTTGTTTGAGCCTGTTCATATTTGCCACTGTGATATTTAAATTGTTAAAAGATGTTTCATAGTAATCATCTTGACAGTGCTTCACAAGTGAAGCAGGAAGTTTCTTAACGTAGAAACAAAATTCTTAACAAAATTCAAGAATGCACATAAATACAAACCCGAAAAAAATTGGTTATTTTGTGAAGTAGGACAATAAGGCCATAACAAAAAATCAGTAGCTCTACCAATCTTGAGAAATATCTTCTTATTTACAGTAATGTAAGCCACAAAATATAGCTCTTACAGTGAACAAAGAAATGCTAGTGTGTCAAACTCTTCACCATAGCCAGGACGTGAGAGTGAATGAGAGGCAGTGGGAAGCCACCCGCTATTGATCTCTTGGCTGCCAGTATGGAAATGTTTTGATAACATCTGAGCCTCAAACAGATGCATCTGTGAGTGTTGCATTCAGAACCAGAATTCTGCAATTCTCTAACCACTCCAAATTTAAGTATCAAGAAAAATGAGTCACGAATTACATAATCCTGAAATACATTTTACATGAGTGATTCATGAACATTGGATGATTTCTTCGGGTGGAAGAACAAGCCTGCAGTTTTGTTGGTCACCTCATAAAATCTAATTACAGCCTGTAGCCAAAGGGACACCCACACTCCTTCGTGTGACAGCTCTGTATTACTGCCCTCTCCTCTGGCTGAGGTGCAGGGGCTACGGGGTGACCTGGACAAGCAAGAAAGCTGATGTTCTGTGGTGGGTTACATTTACATATTGTCACCGAGTCTACACAAGTAACCTTACAGCTGCATAAAGAACAATCCACAGGGGATGAAGAGGGCTTTGGGCCAGTTTGCAGTAAAACGGAAGATAAAATTCTACTCTAATCTTAAAATCCTCATACTATTATCTTCATTAACATAAATCTCCTTCAGTCTGCTTTCTCAAACACCATTCTTCTGTTAGTCACTTCAGGTTGTTTTGGACCTTGACACAGTTCTGACTGTGCACTTGCATTACACTGGTATTATTTTCAGTAGCTGTTGGTTCACGTATGCCAACTGACGTTTCTTAGTCTTTAGAAGGTCTGTGTTGGTTCCAGTAACTTAAAGGCTATGGTTCTTCTTGTGTTTGGTCTCTAGCACAACTGCCCAGAAGAGTTACACATGCTTTAATTTGGTCTTACAATGCACTGAGTGATTCTGTGGAGATCAGTCCATAAAAAAGGGCATTTTTAGTAAACACAAGGAACATTAGTAAATGGAACATAGGAAATCAAGTGCAGATGTATTTAAGAGCTTCGCTGTCAGGTGGTTTAAATATAAAACTTGCTGACAGGTGTAATAACCCTCATTTAAACTGTGGAAAAGGAGCTCCTTCTTGTGAACACGTTTTTACAGGTAGATTCCTATGATTACGCATGCCTCTGCTGCACTCATTTCGTTGTTGAGGGGATAATCATTATTGTTGATGAGACCTGTGTCTTCACCATATAGAAAAACCTGTGCTTGATCTTTCAGCTCACAGGATCTTTCGTTTCTGCCTGAACTGATTGACCTGATGAATGAACCAAAGCCCCTTTTCTTACTAGTTCCTGTTTTTGCCTGTATTCGAGTCTACCAAATTGTTTGCAGTCTTTTTACTGCATGAGAAACTACTAAACATTTTCTCTCCTCTTCAAAAGGCGCTATTTTACCACTGCATGGATCTTGTCTCCTTTCACTCCATTTGCATGTGACAGGTTTTGCTCATTCTTTTACTAGGTTTTTTTACTGCCTGGAGTGGGGTCCTGACATTTTCATGGCTTCACTATTTTTAAGGATTGTTATACTGCGATAGAGAGACATGTTCAATGTTGTTGTGCTGTGCAAGTACGTAGCCCAGGAAAGGTCCCTCTCACAGAGAAAAGGGAGGACCACTGGTGTGTGCCCCTGAGAAGCTCAATGTGAAAGATAAAGCTTATTTTTGTTCTGTCCAGCCACACAAATAACCCCAGGAGCAAATCTCCAAATTCCCCTTCCCGCTCACAAAGCTGGGGCACAGGGGGTCTTTCTTATCTTTCACCTTACCCCCACTTCTCCCACGGATTTTGCATTTCTGGGCCCGGTTTGCGGCTGAGGGGCTGCCAGCCAGCCCCTGCCCCTCCGCAGCCGCACCCTGACACCTTTTCTCTTAGAAAACGTTTCAAAATCTCTTCAGGCTGCAGGACGGTGCGGTCCCTCAGGACTGAGCAGCGCGGGAACCAACGCTGCCGCCCCCGCGTCCTTTGAGCTGTTCGCCCTTAGTTCCCCGTCCCCCGCTGCCGGCCAGGTGCCGAACCGAGCGCGGGAGACGGCGGTGCCCGCCGCTGCCACCCCGCCGGGTGCCGGCCGTCCCCCGCCCGCGCCTCGCCACGCGCATGCGTAGGCCCCGCTCGGCAGCCGCGCGGGAACGGGGGAGCGGCGGGGCCGGGTCCGCCGCGGCGGCAGCAGCAGCACAGCAGCGGCAGCGGCAGCACAGCAGCAGCCCCTCATCCCGTAACCATGGCAACCCCGGCGCTCCCGCCCCGCCCATCCACGCGTCGTCACATCGCCCTAGGAGCCCGGCGGACGCTAGCCCCTCCTACCTCCCGCTCGGATTGGTTGTCTGGCCATAGCGCCATCTCGGCATAGCACCGCCGATTGGCCAGAAGCCGCTGAGGCACGGGGCGCGCGGTACCTACAAGGAGGCGGAGGCAGTTTCTCATTAGCATAGTCCCGCCTGCCCGGCGGCCGGCCCGCACGCCCGCCTCCGTGCGGTCGGGGTGTGCTCGCCGGGAGGCACCGGGCACGGGTATACCTGGCAGCCAGGCGGGAAACCGGGCTGAGGGGTTAGAGGGAGAAGAAGAGGAGGAGACAGCGGCGGCAGCAGCAGCATTAGCAGCAGCGTCGCGTCCTCCCTTCCTCCGTGAGGCGGCTGCGAGGGGCCCTGACACGACAGGTAGCGCATCAGCCGCGCCCCCCCCGGGGCGTGAGCCTTGAGCCGCCCGCCCGGGTGCGTCACGGGCGGCTGGGGCGGCCCCCTCGCAGCGCCGCCGCCTCACTCCCCCGGCGTGGAGGCTCGGCCGCATCCATCCGTCCCGGCAGCCGAGACGGGGCTGGGCACGGCGGAGGAGTGAGCTCGGGAGGCGGTGGGGAAGGAGACTCCCGCCCGCGGCGGGGACGGGCGCCGGCTCCGCAGCCGTCGCGTGTGGTGGGAGTCGTCGCGCGTCTCCGTAAGGCGCTGTGCGGAGCTGGTGATTTTTAAGACGTTTTATATTGATTTTATTTTTTGGGGGGTGGTTTTGGAACTGCTCTCTGGGCTCCTGTGGCAGCCCAGCGAGGTGGGGCTCGGTCCTCTACGGGGTTCTGTGGAGCATCTTGTTTTTTCATCGGGATCTCCCTCCCTCCCATCGCACAGGAAGGCTTTGCATTCCTATACGGACATTTCTCACACCCCGCACAAAACCGCATTTTGGGCAGCGCTTGTCGACGGGACAGTTTTGGAGGAAGCAGCCGGGACCAGTGACCAGTCCCCTCACGATGTGGACCTTTCTGGGTATCGCCTCCTTCATCTACGTGTATAAAAAGTGCGGAGACCTGATGACTTACGCCAATAAGGAGGTGCTGCTCTCTGCGTTAGTGTTCTTCTCCCTCGGCTTGCTGCTGTCCTACAGGTACCACTTCAGGGGGCCCAAGCAGCAGCAGCAGCAGCGCAAAGCCCACCTGGGGATGCTCTCTGATGTTCTCTCAGCTTTACCGCTTGTTGGCTTCTTCTGGGCCAAACCCACCCCAGGATCTCAACAAGTTGAACAGCCCAAATCCAGAAAGGTAGGTTCAATTCAGACGTGGCACATAGGGTGCAGTGTCCTGCTGTGCCCTCAGGCCACTGACCCTCTGTCCAGCTTCGGGAAAGCAGCTAAGAAGGGGTTGGAGAGAATTTGTTTTTAGATGCTGGATGTCTGATTTGTCATTGTGTTAGTTTTGGATGGCAAAAGAAACAGTGAAACTTACTTAAGTGATAGACCAGGTGTTTTGTAGAGTCAAATCAAATATAAGTGAAGAAACATTTTCGGTGAAGGATTATTATACTAGCAGGAAAATACCTTCAGTTGCCAGCCTGTTGTAGAGGTGAAGGACTGGAGCATCTCTCCTATGAGGAAAGGCTGAGAGAGCTGTGACTGTTCAGCCTGGAGAGGAGAAGGCTCAGGAGGGTCTCATCAATGTATATAAATACCTGAAGGGAAGTTGCAAAGAGGATGGAGTCAGGTTCTCAGTAATGTCCAGTGACATGACAAGAGGCAGTGGGCACAGTCTGAAACACAGGAGGTTTGCTCTGAACATCAGGAAACATTTTTTTTTACTGAGGGTGGCTGAGCACTGAAATACGTTGCCCAGAGAGGTGGTAGGGCCTCCATCCTTGCAGGTATTCAAAACCCAGCTGGACATGGTCCAGGCCAATCTGCTGTGGCCCTGCTTGAACAGGGGGCTTTGGACCAGGTGACCTCCAAAGGTCCTTCCCAGCCTCTGCCGTTCTGTGGCTCTGTGATCAGCTTCCTAATACTTGTGGAGAAAACACATTTGTCTAGACAACGGCAGGTACAGTTATTTGGAAATTATTGCTAAACTATTGCTTGTACAATAGCTACAGGACCAGAGCTCAGATAGTCTGTTCCGCTGAGCTCAGTGTGAGACTTGCTGTGAGAGAGGAGAGCTGTAGTTCGTGGCTAGAGCTGAGCTGGCATCCTGCCATCTAAGACTACAAATAGAAATGCATATTCAGTACATCTGTGGGCTGGTACTGTCTGGCTACTTTCTTGTGTAGTTCTGAGCATTTTCAGCTGAGCGCTGACCCCTTGTGCAAAAGAACTTCAAACTTTTTGGCTGCAGGTCAAAGGCTCTGGATTTTTATTTTGTTTTTCCTGGTAAAGTCTGCCTTTACCCCCATTTCTTGTAATATCTGAATTCAGATAGTTTTGCACTCCCTTGCTGTGTTGTAGATACAAGCATGACACAATGCCACTAGAAATTCTGGTGCCAGTGTTGTTCTGGGCATTTGTTTCACTGATGTAATCGTGTTTTTACCCCCGTCAGCACTGAGGCATTTGTGAAAGAGTAAATTGGACTCTATTCTACCAGCTAGAGAAATGACTTCAAGGTTTGCACTGGAATTGGCCTTACAACGTTTTTTTCAGGTGTATGTGATTAGATGCTGTTGGGAAGGTACTGTAACACAACTAGTCTTCAGGTACCAGTTTATATGTTAACTGATACGTAATCTGATGTATGTCAATTCTTAACAGTTTTAAATGTAGGCGAATGGTAATTTTACCTATACTTTTGACTGTCTGATGAGTTTTAATTTCAGGACACTTCTTTAAAACGTTTCCCAGGTAGCAGCTTCTGTTGACACTTTTTCATGCTGAGTATTATCATAAGATGCTATTTCGGTAGGTAGGTTCCCTTACAGTAAAATTAAAGAGAAATACATTTTCCAGTGAATCTGATAACTTTTTCATTGCAAACTGCTAAAGCCTTCGGGTAGTAGTGGCTCACTGGCATGAAGGCATTGTTTTGTTACTTTCTAGACCAAGAATATGGGACAGCCTTGGCTTACTGCATTTTATAGGAACTTTACTTTCAGTCTCTCTGAGACTATGTTAGTGGTTTGTCTTTGATCAGCAGGGCAAAAAAAAGCAAGTATCTTGTTTTTATTTTGGGGGGATGTTGATTTTTCTTTGTTCTTTGTGGTTTTCTTGCATTGTAGAGTACGACTGATTCAATTTTGGACAAAACTAAACGGGAAAACACTCTCCAGCTACTGATACGCGCTCAGTCCCCTGGGTCAAAGTAGAACTAGTCCAAAGTCAGTGCTCTGACAGGGTTATGGTACAGATACATCAGCACATGTAACTTTGTTTGCTTTGTTTTCTGAAGGGTAAAAGAGAAGTAAACTTCTCAGATGTATATCTGACAGAGACAGCTCCAAATACAATATTATCACACCAATACGATCCAGAAATTATCATTGTGGGATCAGGTGTCCTTGGTTCTTCTTTGGCCACGGTGCTCTCAAGGGATGGAAGAAAGGTGACTGTAATAGAGAGGGATCTGAAAGAACCTGACAGGATAGTTGGAGAATTGTTGCAGCCTGGAGGTTTTAAAGCCCTTGGAGACTTGGGTCTTGAAGGTGAGTGCATTTCAAATTGTCAATAAATCTATAACACAACAGTTAGTACGCTCAGTTATGTTTTTATACAATGCATGCCTACAGGGAAAACGAAGAAAGACATTGTCTGTGCTTAATATTTGAACGAAAACTGCTTGTGTATGTCTAGTCTGCCATTTTGAAAATATCCTTCAACATGTGTGTTTTGATTAAGAAAACTGGACTCTGTGTAAAAGAATACTTAACTAAGCTTTCTTAAAGACTTTTAAAAACTCATCTATTGGCTTATATTTTGCAGATACAGTAGAAGGTATTGATTCACAAATAGTAAATGGTTACATAATTCATGACCTAGAGAGCAAGTCGGAGGTTGAAATTCCTTATCCAACATCTGAAGATGGCCACGTGGCCAGTGGAAGATCTTTTCATCATGGCCAGTTCATCATGGGTCTCCGAAGGGCAGCTATGGCAGAGCCCAAGTGAGTCACCTTGTGAGCAATGCAGCTGGGATCCAGAGGCTCAGAAGCACTGTTCCCAGCATCTGTGAGATCCCTTAACTATTTCACTCTTTCCCAACACAAGAGGGCTGCAATAAACAAGACTGAGAGAAAGTAACAGCTGTAGTTACACGTTCTGTTTTCTATTAATGACTTGCATGTACATCAAATGTTACCCTTTGGGAAAATTAATCTTTAAACTTTGGGAATATAGGCTTCAAATATTAGGCAAGGTACTGGTTCATCCATGTGAGAGAACAGTTCAGGGGTTAAGGGGTGATTCTCTTCTGCTGATTCTTGGGTTTTGTACTTTACCAGAAGAAGAGACCTCTTCTCAGTGAGCAATGTGTAGAACTTCTTTGGTCAAGAAACAAGTGACAGATCTGGTATCATTTCTTAGAATTGTAGAATGGTTTGGGTTGGAAGGGACCTTTAAAAGTCATCTAGTCAAAGCCTCCTGTGATGAGCAGGGATGTGTATTTCTTCCACTGATGTTATATGTGATGCCAGAAATCAGGCTGCTTTTACATTTGCATATTCTGCTTTTTCTGATGACAAGAAGTCAAGCCAAATAACTAGAAGGGAGCACTGAATGGAAGTACCTCTTTCCAGTTACTAACATCTGTTTTTCAGAATCTTGGAAGATGCCTTCTCTTCTGATGAAATAAATATTAGTTCGTATTTTCTCTTTAACTGATTTCTTTCTTTTATACAAGATATGAGATAAAAACTTTTATTGAAACAGAATAGATTCTAGGTGCTGTTTTCTGTGAGGTGTTTTTTGTGTTGTCTTTTTTTCCCCCCCCTAAATAATGCTTACAAAGGAAACTTGATGCTATCATCTTTCTACCTTACGTGTCTTTATTCTGAAATTTCTTTCTCCTATCATATCTGTTATATCATATGAATTACTAAAAGTAGCACTGAAAGATAGCAGCTTTGTACTACAGTTAAAATTAATAGCCACTGTGTTTACTAGCTATAAAAGCTAAAGCAGTCTTGTTGAGGTTTCAAGCTCGGTGAAACTTGGGCACCTGTTTGCTCAACTTTCAGGGAAAACTCCAGCAGCTGTACACAGTCTTTGAAGCAGAAACTTACAAAAGCTAATGTTCATGTGACTTGAGTTCAGTTCTTTCCCTTTGTATCCACACAGTTTCATTTTGTGTGTGCTTGCTTTCCATTTTAATTTTAGCATTGAAAACATGTTAAATTAAGGTGCGGGAGAGGTCAAGAACTCTTTAACAGTACCATGAGGCTTTGTTTTTTATCTCAGAGCTCGTGAAAATATAGGGGATAATTACTACTGGTTAAGATATCCTCTTTATAACTACTAGGCAATATGAACTTATTTCAGAAAAGTAATTTTGCAGAGAAAACAGGTAGGGTATACTAGTTAATTATTCTTACGGTGGGTGAAACCAGAAAAAGAAATGAGCACTTATGTAGCTGAAATGACAGCTATAAAAGAAGTTTAAAGCTCTGGATCCTATTCGAACTCTGGTTCACCTGCTGTTAACCTGACATGCTGCTGCACTCCCTTGCTGTTGAAGTTTCCGTCCATGTGTTCACACATAAAAACCATAGATACTTTGATACAGCCAACCTGCCTATTGCCTGGCAAATTAAGCCAGTCACAATCTGCTCTGAAATTTCTGTGCTCACTGACATGTAGAAAAGACATGAAATCGATTGCTCATGTTCCCTCTGAGAACCTAAAATACCAAGCTGTTGTACTCTCAAATGGACTCATTTCTCCCAAGCTGTGGAATTCCATCTGGATACAGAAGTATGTGTGAGGGAGAGAGAGTGTCCGTTTCAAGCTGCTAAGTCTGAAATGCTGGGATGAGGTCTAACAGCTCAGATCCAATAAAGGATATAAGATTACAGGGATTTAATTTGTGAACCCCCAAAAAGAAAAAGTGTGTCCTGAGGTCAAAAGCTGAATATCTGTGTCCTAATCAGGTTAGATTATTCTGGACTATTCGGAGAGTTGGGTACCTCACTTTTATCTAGTGTACATGTTGAAGTGCTGCTTCAGATCTTGCTCCTGAGTTCTGCTTGGAGTTAGGTCTCAACTGCACTGTCAGCATTTGCCACCATTTAGCAGGGATGACTCGGTCAGCCGCTTATTTCTGACCATGTCAAACTGCTCTTTGCATCTCTCATGTGGCCGTGGAGCACCTGAAGCATAACTGGGGATTCTGCAAAGTGGTAGGGTGTTTAGGATAAGCGCTACAGTTTTAGAATATTCTCAGGTATCACACCAAATGGCAGTGCTGAACTGAAATTCGTGATGAGCACTTTTTGATGTTTAATGTGGCTTCTGAAAGTGGTCCAGAGCACATCTTTGTAAAATCTAAACAAACAGTGTCAGCAGAGACAAAATTAGTGAAAATCTGGTTTTCCTTCTGTGTCAAGTGCCTTGAAATGTTGGTATCATTAATCATCTTCCATTCTGTTCTAACCCCTCAATTTTATTTCAGTGCAAAATTCATAGAGGGGACCGTGTTACAATTGCTTGAGGAAGATGACTGTGTTGTGGGTGTTCAGTACAAGGACAAAGAAACTGGAGACACTAAGGTAGGACAGTTTTCTGTTACAATCTTTGCTAACTATTGAGAAAATCAAGGGTTGGTTCATACATATATATATATATATATACATATAAATAATCTTTTTAAATGTCTGTTCCAGTTCACTGGTACAGAAATAGTGCAGTTACCAAGAAAGTGAAAGCTTTAATGAAAGGAGACTGCATTCTAGTGGATACAGTCCTAGCATATGGGGATTCTTATTGTAATTTCTGGTTCAGCTTCTGCTTTCAGTGTTTCTGGAGAATGGAGTTCATTGCTTATTTTAATGTTCATATGTCTGGAGTGTAAAATCTTTTGAGAGTTACTGATGGAAAAAACCAATGTATTTTGTGCTTTGCCTGCATGTAATGGTCTACATTTCCACGTATACTTCCACCATTAACTGAGGTGTCTGAACATAAGAAAATAGGTGCCTATTTATAGAGGTAGCTCTGTCCAGTCATTTCTTGGATCACAGAAAGACAGTTCTGGCCTGTTCTAAATGTGTGACTGATTTGATTCGTGTTCCTGGCCTCAGCTAGTGATAAACTGCTGGCTAAATGCTATGGAACTGTGTGAACTTACAGTAAAAAGTTTGGGGAAGACCAGTCTCAGTAGAACCAATGTGCTGAAGTTCTGGATGTACTGCCTATTCTCTAGAAAAGCCAAATTTGTAATCTCCTTTGTTACTTTAAATTTTTTTTGCTGCCTAAAGTTATGTAGCCAGTGTGCTCAGATGTGCTCTGATGGGGAAGATGGGAATCTTCCGCCTATGCTCTGCTGCCTTCCATAAAAGACTGAGGAAGTTCCCAAGTGGTTAGAAGATCCTTTTCTGAGCATTACTAACAAAATCTCTCATCTTTAGGTCATTTAGAAATGGGAATGGCGGTATAAAACCATAAGTAAGAGAGCCTTTTAAAAAGTACTTGCCCAAGAAGTAGGAGAACTAGCTGGTTGTAGCTCTTCAGGCAAATGGCACTTCAGCCCACGTGATGGCAAAGTGCTGTTAAGTAGGAAGCTCTAGGAGAGCTGAGTGGAAACAACATCCTTGATCCTTCTTCAGGTAGCTGGAAGAAGAGGGAGTTCCAAGTCCTGTTTCTTGGTCTGCCTCATGTATCATGTAAAATGAATAAAACTATATCAGGAAATCCACTCTAGTAGAACAAGCCATTGAATCACACGTGGGTGATGGAAAGACAGGGAATTTGGAGAGGAGGAAGTCTGGGGGTGAGGGATGTGATCTGTGGTCTTTTTTTTTTCCCCCTGAATGTAATTTGCTTTACCATCCAGCAATGTAGACGGCTGGTTGTTTTGTTTGGAGGGTGGTGGGGGATAGTACTTACTCTGCTTTGAGATTTGTTTTTAGGCTTTACACATTTATGGATGTTGTTGTTGTAATTTTAAGTGTGACTGACTTGACCAGCAGTAGTGTGACAAGTGTTTTAGCCTGCATCTTTCCTAAGAGCGTGGATGTTGTTCTTAAGGCTTTGAGTTTCCTATCTGTATAAAGGTGATAAACAACGTCATGTTTTGCTCTGAATGCTGAAGTTCTGTAGCTGGAAAGAGCTGTTTCATTTGCTAGCTTAGGTCTCCTTTGATTTTAGAAATCTAGCGTAAGAAATTTCCAGTAAAAATTTCTTCTGAACTGTGTTTTGCTATCTGTGACTTTTAGCTGCTGGGAAGCTACTTAGGGGGGAAAAAAACCCAAACCAAAACCAAAGCAAAGCCTGTTTACATTTCTTAGCCTGCTTTGATAAAGAAAGGAGGCTGATCAATGTTGTGTCTCTGTTTTTCTGTTCTCTCCATCCCTGTTGTCCACCACGTTACCGTTGAGATTTTTATTGTCTTAAATGAGGTTCAAATTACCCAGTATGCTAAAAGTCAATGTAGAAAATTTATCAAAACCAAGCAACTGAATAGAGTAACGGTCTTAGTATGTTGACTGTGGAAAAATTGTAGCATGAATGCTCGGATCATTAGACACAAGGGAACCCATATGGGCAGGTGGCTTTGCTCTAATTGCAGGAGTAATTAGAGTTTGCAATCATCTGAGACCATAATCTGTAGGAAAGAGTTTTCATGAGCTCACTTCCACAAGCTCAGACACCATGAACGTGTATTATGTTACTCAGCTCTACTGTCATCTGATTTTTCCTGATTTCCCATCACATGGCAAAGGATGTCAGGATTGTGTGAGACAAGTGACCGAGTCCATTCCTGTGCAGGAGAGAACTGCTCATGGAGGAACCCATTCACATACTGGCTCCCCAGACGCTTCCATCCAGTAGTATTACATTTTTCAGGAGTACTAATGAAACACAGCCTGCTTTTTTTGCCTTGTTAGTACATCCTGAAAGCTTAAAAGAAAAACTTTTTTTTTTTCGCTTGTGCCAAGTGTATGAGATTATTGGAAGGCCAAGGACTAATGCTCAATATAAATCTATAGTCGTGTGCAGTGAAATCACTGAATGTTCTGAGATATATTGAGAAAGCTATAGGTAGAAGGTAACATCTCCCTCAAAATGCTTTTTAGTATAATAATGTTGTCATATTGCCATAACAGTGAAATGCTTAAAAGTATATTTTAGTAACTGGAGTAATTTGCTTATGTTAGAGAAGAATATAAGTGTTAAAAATTAGAAATTTATGCATACATTCAGGCTGAACCTGATCAGTTTACTCAGATCTTGTTTTGTATTTTGTCTATATGCATTATGTGTTCTTATACTTCCTAAGTATACTAGGAGCTGCTCAGAGTTCACTGCTTGGTCTTTTAAAGCAGACCTTGTATGCTTACTGCATTTCAGTTTGTTAGACTTCAGTTTGGTTTTGTTTAGTTGCTTATGCATGTTTCTTTAATATAAAATTTCTTCTTTGCTTGCTTTTTTTTTTTTTTTCCCTGAAGAGCATTACAGGCTGAAGGGAGCAATTGCTTCACTTTTTTTGGGTTTTTTATATACAAGTTTCTACATGGTCCCTATAACTATGTTATCTGAATGCATGTCTGTAAAAGCTGGAGTATACTGTTAGATCAATTTTTAGAGGAAATGAAGTGTGAATGAGGAAGGCAAAAACCACTGTATATCTTATAAATATGGTCCGTGATCATCTTATATGTTTATTGTTTTGTGGAACATCTAATGTACAATTGAAAGTGAGAGCCTGGGAGAAGTTTTCCACTGTTCTGAAGGAAAATTGAAAATGTCTTTATTTTTTTCTTCATGCTGCAGGAACTTCATGCACCCCTAACTGTTGTGGCTGATGGACTTTTCTCCAAGTTTAGAAAAAACTTGGTCTCCAGCAAAGTTACAGTTTCATCCCATTTTGTTGGTTGCATTTTGAAGGTAACTTTTCTGTATAACGCTATGTAAGACAGTGTGCTGCTGCTTCTTAATGTGGGTCTGAATTTCACTGAATATGTTGTTCATTATCTTTCCAACAGTATCAATTAGGACTATGCTTTTAGATATTTATCCAGCCGTTCTGTCAGTTTCTGTGTCCCTTTGAGGAGTGTTTGGGTATTTTGGTCAGTGTTTTACTGATTCATACTCCATCCCAGCTCTAGGATAGCTGAACTTTCTACGTCAGACTTAACATACTCAGTACAGTTAACAGGTCAGGTTTTCAACTCTTAGAACACTTTTTAGTAACTGTGAGCCAGTTTGGGGTGGGTTTCTTTCCTCTTTTTTTTAAAGTGGATATTGTTAAAAGTTAAGATTTCTGGTTTTAAGAGTGGAGTATAGTGTTAATTTTAAGCACATAGTTCAACAAGGGAGGGTTTAAAAAAAATGGATTAGCATTCAACATAGCTAATTTAAACTGAGCACTGGACTCACCACACCAGTTCATAGAAAATACTTTTAAGAAAAAAAAGTTTCAGCATCTCATATAAGGTAGTGCTACGTGCGCTATTAGTGCTGTATCTTACATAGCTCTAATCTCTGCATTAAAAGTAGGCACCATTGTAAAGCTGGAATCCAATTTGTAAAATTACTACTGTGGATATAGGTGCTTTGACTGGTTTGTGTTAAGATACTGGTAGCTAAGATGGTGACATGGATTTTTTCCACAATACTTACGGTGCAGGGAGTAGAAGTCTTGATTTTTAGATCATCCTAGCAGCTGTGCTGTGTTATATGCTCTGGAAGAATACTCAAACTGTGCTGCTGCCTGAAGGTGGGGTACCTTGTAACCAGGTACATGTATACCTTCAAGACCTATAAACTTCAAGAGAGAAGGTAGGAATCAAGGTTGGTAGCTGGGTGGTTGGAGAACCCATGTAGAAATCCTGGCTGGGTCTTGTCCCTTGTGGCTGCTGCGTTAACTATTGCATTAACAGCAAAAATAATTGAGGGAAAAGGAACCAAAACTAGAGAACTTTCCCTGGGCTGGGAACACTGACTTGGAGGAGCTTCAGCACTTTTTGTCTCTCTAACTCCTCCTGTTTCTGTGCTTTTGGAAACTTGGTTAACACCTAGTTAGATAGGACCCTATGATTCTTCCTCAGTTGGTGTCTCCATGTAGTTGTATACAGATTAGTGTATTTCTTTCCCTCCCACCACTTTCTTTATGATAAGAAAACAAAATTATCTTATCAAAAACTATTACATTGATTACATTACAGGTTTTCAATAGCATGTATTAAATATTTGTGAGTTATTCACACGAAATGTATTACTTATTCTACTAAATATAAAAATGTATTGCCAGAAGAATTGTAACTACAATTCTGAAATTCAGAACTTGCTTTTTGAAAACACTTCTCTTGTTCATTTAAAGAGAAAAAGAATAGAAACTTAGTGTGATATGGGATTTTATTTCAAAGTATTTCAGAAAATTATTATTTTTTTTTAATCTGAACTTTAATATCCTTTCATTGATTAGTCTCAATCTTTCTCCCCCTTCTTTTCTTTTGAAGGATGCGTCACAGTTTAAAGCTAATTATGCTGAACTTGTTTTAGCTAAAACTAGCCCAGTGCTAATCTATCGGATTTCTTCAACTGAGACTCGGGTCCTTGTTGATATTCGAGGGGAAATGCCAAAAAATTTAAAAGAATATATGATTGAGACCATTCATCCACAACTACCTGGTAAGTCTAGAAAGATTTCCATTCGTAATCATCTCAATTAAATGTGCTAAAAAAGGCACATTTCATTGAATCCATTGAACTATGTGGGCTTTTTCCATGTGCACAGTTACTCTTTCAGTAACGATTCACCCTTCAATTCTACATCACATAGCAGTTCGTTCAGCTCACATCTGTGAGGTTAGCAATTCAGAAGGATTACATCTCTAAGAAGAGGTTAAAATGGGTTGTATGCAAATTATTCTAGACTCCAAGTAGTGTAACTGAAATATTTTGGTTATTGCAGACCACTTAAAGGAACCATTCTTAATAGCGGTTCAGAATGATCGTTTAAGGACTATGCCAGCCAGCTTCTTGCCTCCTTCAGCTGTAAACAAAAAAGGTGTGTATTATGAAATTAAAAGGAGGGGAAAAGGCATTATAAACTTCTCCTAGGGCTTAGGCCTTTGTTGTTCAATACAACTGTCTCATAATTCTTCTATGAAAAATAATATTTTGAAAATGTGTACCTTGGGCGTAGTTTAATGGGAATGTTTATATTAACACCACACTTGATATCAGTGCCTGCTTTTTTAAGTTTAAATCACTCGGTTGCTCAAGCTTATACAAGTGTGGTCTTTTTAAGGAAAACTTGATTTAAAAAAGGAAAGAAATTACCTTAAAAAGTGTTTGTATTTGTGTTCTTTGACACAGACATGTTCATACCTATAGGGAAAAAATATTTTGACCTTGATCATCTTAAAGCCTTTTTAAGCTTGTTAATTTAAAAACACCCACACCCCCCACCACCCTTTTTCCTTTTTTTTTTTTTTTTTTTTTTTTTTTTTAAATTTTGTAGTTGTTACTCATTTTCTGGTGGGAATGAATTCTTAGTAAGTTTCGTTTTTAAAAAATAGAGGGTTTGAATTCTAAGATTATGTAGTGGTCATGCAGTATCCCATTAATTTTTGTCTTCTACCTAGGTGTTCTTCTTTTAGGAGATGCATATAATATAAGACACCCTCTAACTGGTGGAGGAATGAGTGTCATTTTAAATGATGTTAAAATATGGAGAAGTTTACTCCAGGATATTCCAGACCTTTATGAAGATTCTGACATTCTCAAGGTAAAGCTTTATTTTGGGCTTATTTTAGGCAGCTTTTGCGGCAATGTAGTGACACGCTTTTCAGTTTTATGCAACCCAGAGACATGTAAGTTATTAGTGAGGCACAGGGGTTTTCAAAGCTTTGGGTAGATAAATCATGCATTAGGCATTCACCAGTAAGCGAGGCTGCCATGTGTGCTATAGCAAAAGGCATATTCAAAACTCTGCTTGCTGACCTGTTGTGTTTTGCTTGAGAAGACTGGAGTGCTGTGTCTAGACAGCCTGCTTTGCTAGCATAACCTGATAGTCCCATATTAGTGGTGTATTTGTAATGTAAATTGATCTTAAATGCGGTGGGGTTTGACCATTACACATGTGTGAGCGCTACTCAGAGAATAACAGCTGGCCTGTTGACTGCTGCATTAACCTCACAGTAGTAAGTCAGAACATATGTCCTTCTTTCCCAGGAATTGGCATCATCAGTGTTGATGCATTATTTTTTTCAGTGAGATTTAGATCCAAAATTTTGATGAGTAGATAATAAAATTTCTTACTTATTTGTTTACTTCTTTTAAGTGAGTTAGGCATGTTGTCTTGGATAAATTATAGCCAGAGTAATTATAGACTGTAAGTAGATGACTCAAAAAGTGTATTTGAAAATTGAGAAGCACTTAGAGGGACCCTGAGTGTCAGGAGAATACAGGACATACCTGACCAAATGCAGATGCTTAGATCTCAGCTAGTCACCTCAGACTTTCAGTTATTTCCTACTTAGTCAACAGAGAGAACTAGGTGTTATCCTTCAAATTTCTGACCTACCCCAGCCACCTACTATAGGATGAGATGAAGCGCACCCTGGAACTACTTTTGTTGTTTGGGTTTTTTTCCTGTATTTATTGTAAGAGGAGGCTTGATAACTGGTTCAACAAGTTTCCAAAATTCCTTAATGACTTAGCTTGGAACTGATCTAGCGTATCACTAAATTCGCTCTACATTTTCATGAGTATGACTCTTACCATCTCTTTGGGAATCTTGTGATTGTTCTTGTGTATTTACTTACAGGAGTACTTTTTTTTTTTTTTCCCCTTTTTCAGGCAAAAAGAACGTTTTACTGGTCAAGAAAAAAATCTCACTCTTTTGTAGTGAATATTCTTGCCCAGGCACTTTATGAACTCTTTGCTGCCACAGATGGTAAATGTATTTTAAAGATAACTCTGACTAATTACAACTTAGTAAATAAATACGTCTGGGGGGGGGGATGGGGACGGGGACAGACATGTGTATGTGTATGAGCATACGTCCATCTGTTTGTGTGTGTGTGTATGTATATTGATATATATTAAAATATAGCAATCAAAGGATTTTAATGAGTTAGCTTGCATTCTCTGCCTAGTTGTTTAGTTCTAGCGTTATGTAAACTGAGCTTTAGTGATGTGAAGACAAGTCTGGAGTTTGTTTTTAAAAAAAACACAAAACCATTGGGGAAAAAAACCAACACAAAGAACAAAACAGAAGACACTTGTTCTTGTGCCAGCTAATTCAAGAATATGTAGGTATTCTATAAGACTATGCTTTATTTAAATAAAACTAGCTCAGAATCCAGCTGAATTTAACAGAACGACAGCTACCAAAGTCCTGGAGTTAATATCACTGTTGTGTATTATTGGAAAAGTTTTTTATGTGTGTTGAATATATTTGTTGAGTCATTTTAATTAATTTTGTAGATTCCTTGCATCAGCTAAAGAAAGCCTGTTTCCATTACTTCAGACTTGGTGGAGAATGTGTCTCGGGTCCTGTTGGATTGCTATCTGTGTAAGTTCACCATGCTGGTAATAGTTAATGTGAACGGGGTTGAGCAGTGTGAGCCTCTGTCAAGATCTGCTTTGCTCCCAATCGGTCAGCTCTGCACAGGGAGAATGGTCCATATGAACCTATACTTTTAGGGTTATACTAAAATTCGGAGCTCTTTTAGAAGCTATGCCTTTAAATGCTGGCTCTTTTTTTTTTTTTTCCTTTTTTTTTTTTTTTTTTCTTTCTTTGTAAAAAATGCCACTAAAATCTAGAGAGAAGTTAATGCAGGTGTCACGGCAGTTTGAATGAGGTAGAGGGGTCCAGACTAGCAGAGGAGCTGGTGGAGGCCTTTCATGCCTGACAAGCTGAGAGTGAGAGTAGCGAAGGATGAGGTCTCCCCAAAAAGAACACAAGGAACAGGGTTACTGGTAACTATCAGGGTGTTTTGAGTGACACCACAGAAACTAGTGAATGCACAATAAATCACACTACTTTGAACAGAGTCATAGCATCAGAGAATATCTTGAGTTGGAAGGGACCCGTAAGGATCATCAGGTCCAACTCCATTAAAGGCAAACAAACCTACCTTTTCTTAAACCTCAGTACTTTTTTCTAAAAACATTTGGTTTTGTCTTAGCTCAGATGTATGAATACTGACAGGGTACTGAGTACAGCTGCATGCCAAGCTAGGGTTGTATGTGCATCTTCTTAAAAAAAAAAAAAAAAAAAAAAGAGTATACTGAAGTTGCAGGTCCTACTCACCTTATGCAGACAAAGAAGGGTTAGATCGAACTAAATGTTGCTGAGTTTACTGATCGGAGTACAGCATTTTGTGGAATGCAAAACACAGTTGAAAAAATCTACCTGTATAGCTGATATTCTTGACAAAGAGGTAAAGAAGGAAAACTGGTATTTCCTACATAGTTAAGAGCCTGTGTGTGAACACCTGTGATCAATGCAGTACTGACATGTGAGAATGTGTGCATTTATATTTCTCCCGTTTTGGAGTAAGAGCTGAAACTGATAGAGCCTGTTGAGAATAATCCCCTGGGAGTTGATAAAGGCAGACACAGACTACTGGAAATTAAGAGAAAGCAGCCGTATATGCTGGCTGTGCTGTAGAAGGGAACGCAGACTGTATAGTAGCTTGAAGACACCAAAGTTTGTTTATTTAGTTGAGACAGCAAGACTAGAGCTGCCTAAATCAGAAGGGGGTGTGTGTAGTCTCGAGTGGGGATCTCTAATGATAAAATAAAAAATTGTTATTCTGATTCTGTTTATTTACGTGTTTTATCTATTTATTTTTAATACAGGTTATCTCCTAAACCAATGGTACTGATTGGCCACTTCTTTGCTGTGGCGTTATACGCTGTTTATTTTTGCTTTAAGTCAGAGTCCTGGATCACCATTCCTCGAGCATTTGTCAGTAGTGGGGTTATTCTTTACCGGAGTTGCTCTATAATATTTCCACTTATTTACTCTGAAATGAAGTATTTAGTCTATTAAAATCCAGGGGGAAGTGACTGGAGGAAGAAAACATGAAAATCACAATGCCTTCAAAATCTTTGGATATGTACTATTTAATATTGTATTATCTTTTCTTCTCTTCAAAATGTGTTTTCCTTGATAAGGATTTAACTTTGGTTTTGTGGTTATATACATATATATTATATGTAAATACTCTTTTCTTTGCAATTAAAGTTCAAAAAGGAGTTAGCTGTTTACAAGGACCATAAATAAGTGTTGACATGTGGTAGATAATTGCCAGTTTTGTCAGAATTTCATCCTTGCTTTATCCATTGCCGAGTGCACCACTAATATTAATAAACTGAAAAGTGAAAACTGTAAACCATAAGCTGCTATTATCCTTCATGCTTTTTTCTGTTCGGTAGTTCCATAGACTGTTTCTTGATTACTGTGAAGTATTGTAACGTTCTTGATTTGGGTTGTTTCATTAGGATTTGCCTGTTCTTTTTCAGTTGCAGCTAAGACACTAGTTTACTGACACTTAAAAGGACACTGTAAAGGGTTTCCGATATTGAAGCGTCACTTTAGTCACTGTTGCAAGTGCCATGTTGCTCTTCTGAGATAACAAATAATAATCAAGCCATAGTTAAGTTGGCTACTGCATTGCACTTGGGTACTGAAAGCACATGGTTTTGAAATTTTCTTCCTATCTCACTTCCTTTTAAACCCTTAGGGTTTTGGTTTTTTTTTCTTTTGCTTGGTGTGTGTGCAGCTGAAGTTTAACACTGCCACGAACTGAAGCACAGCAACAAAACGGAATCCACTGAAAAAAAATCAGTCCAGGCTATTTCCAGTAGACAGTAAAGTAATCTTTGATATCACTGCTAAAAACTCATGAGAAGTACCGCAGGAGTGTCCTTTTAATACTTGGAGCATGGTTTGGTTTTGTTCCTATAGAAATTACTGCATGCTACTAAAGAGTTCACATCTCTTGCTGTTGGTCACTATTCCTTCTCGATATCTCTTTATCAGTATGCTTTCCTTTGTTCTTGTGTATTTTAATTTTTCTTTACCTTTCTTATGATTTCTTTATGTTGTCGCTGCATGGCTCTACTATTTTGGATTGCCTGAAAAGGAAATCCCGCATCAGTGCAACCAACAGTTCAGAGAGCAGTAAGAAATTATGTTTTTCTGTGCTGGTGAAACTTTGACTATATCTTGAAAATGACAGATTGCATAAGTTGTATATAACCATACATTTTATGTTGGACTGTGGGGAAAAAAAAATCTGTGGAGAGGCTTTTTTAATATTTTGTTTGATGGATATTTCAAATGAGCTGTTCTTTTCCAGAAGCAAAAGTATGTATATTTTTCTAACCATTATCACTTTTGATACCCTCTTGAAATTACACGCATCATGAATATCTCTATGTTTAAACTTTAGGGTAGAGTACTAATATTTTCAAATATCATTATATATGGTGACTAAATGATGCCCCTTTAAGGGTACACAAAGTTTGCAGAATTTATACAAGTGTTTTCAAAATTTGTCACAATTTTGAAAATATTGATTAATTTTACATTTTCTATTTTTTTATATTATTTGCAGTCAGTCTCTTTAAAATCAAAGATAAAAAGTCCTGAGCCAAATACACATGTTCAGCTTAAATAAAAAGTTACCATATCTGTAGATATATTTTTTTTTTCTGTTGATGTGTATCTCTGGTTAGTGAGTTTTGTTAGGTCCTGATTTATCTGGAAATACCAGTGTGCTTAAATTTACATACGTGTTTAAGCACTTCTTTTCTTTTCTTGAAGTCAGTGCCTGGTTAAGTGTCTTGATGATTGGGACAATGATCGCTTGTTTGAAATTACCGTGGGGGAGAGAAAAATGTTGCATGTATGTGTAAGGAAGAGTAGCCTGAACATGTGACTCGTGAAATGGTTACGTGCCTTGTCCTCAGGACACGATGAAGGACTTTGAAGTATCGAACAACCCGGGACCATCTGGACACAGGGCAGCACAGGGTGTGGGCTTCTAACTGAAGTTCCTGATGAGCTGGTCTCCGGTAGGGTTTGACAGCCTTGGCTGGGCTCCTGTCCCAGCCGGGCAGTGGCACGCAGCAGTGCTTTGCCCTCACGATGAAAAGTCCTGGGGCAGAATTTCAAGCCACGTCCTGTAGTCTCTGGCTGCAGTGGCTTTCTCGGGGACGCAGAGGGAGGCTGAAGGGTGGGAGAGAAGTCGTGAAAGAAGCAGTACTTGAGCCAAATGAGAGTAAGAAAGGTAAAGCTGGCAGTGAGCGGGCAATGTCCATAGGTAAAATGGCCAAAAATGGAATCCGGCTGTCTGAGCTAATGCTAGCCATCGTACGCAGCAGACAAGTCTTTAAGAATCCTGGGTTTCGTTTTCTACACCTATATGCAGCAAAGTGAAGTGATATGCCAGGAAAGATGCGTCACAGGTGTGACTCAGAATTGGAGAGGAACACAATGCACACGTATTTGTTGCAACTTGTGAGTTGTCTATGTGCAAACTGGAAAGAGGTTAGTTCTAAGGATTTGTAGGCTGCAAAATTTAATACCATCCCGTGCCCTTAGCAGGGCACCTAGGGAAGAGTGGGCACATGAGATGTGCGTTGTGCACGTGTGGTTATCCCTGTGTTCCAGGACTGGTGCAGCTGCAGCTAACGCAGCAGAAGGAGCAAGAGAAGCAGGTGTGTAGTGGTGAGGTTGTAGCTGGTGACATGGTTCAGGAGTATGAAAACTTGCTAGTGGTGAGAAGGAAAGAGGGAACAGTAGCTGCCTTCTGTGCTGGTAAGTGGTCTAGAGGCTTGTTCATAGGTGGGGAGTTAATTCATGCATGCAAATATCACATTTGAAGCTTGCTTGAGAAATTTGTGTCGTGTAGGCAAAGTGTTCTTGGTCTTCTGGTTTTGGGGGTTTGCCTTGTTTTGAACAAACCCTTTACTGGAAAATATATGGGGCAATGAGAAGGGTTTTTATTACAGCTTTAAAATGCCTGCTAGCGCAGGCATGCAATATTGGATTTTTGATGAGTGGTACCCATTTGGGCTGTGCCTGTGTCCTGTGCCTCTAGCTCCACTGCTCCACTACAAGCAAGTGAAAGGCAGAGTAGCAGCGGTAGTTTTCCTCCCACCTTCACTCTAATCACCTGGAACAAAGAGAAAGCACTTGAGCAGTCCTGGAATCAGCTGCCTGTATTTTGTAATGTATTATTTGATTGTGCTTCTGAGACAACAGCAGTAGTGTAGCGTGATGTTACAGATCTCCAGCATAATTACAGTGCTCCTCTGGGGAAGCGTCTGAATGGAGGCTTAAGTAGTCTGTTCTGCAGCTGAAGAGGAGCACATCCTTTTCCGCAGGTGTAAACGGTTAGTTGGTGATGTCTGAATAGCACTTGGAAGACTTTACGCTTAAAACCTCGCTGATGTCTGGAGTACGCTCAGGGAAAAACGACGACCGGTAACAAGGAAGATGTGCTATTCCTCACCTGTATTGCCCAAGCTTTGTTTCAGTTGAACAATGATTTGGTTCCGAAGAGCCACACGAGTTTGGTTGTAATCAAGCTGTTCCAAAGTACATGCAACAGCAGCGCTGTTACCAGGGTTTCCAAATGTCTGTGGAAATCTGAAAAAAGGGGATGATTAAAATATATTGCTCCCTCCTTCATAATGCCAGTTTCTGTGTTGTCTTTTTGCCTCGTGCCCGTGTTGTACGCCTGGTCTCTGCTTCCTCCCACTCGGTCTTCTGGTCCTTGCTCCATGTTTGCAGCCAGAAGTGTGCAGCAATCCAGGACGTGGTTGCTGCGCTGCAGAAAGGTTAGGTAAGGTAAGGCAGGTGGAGCATGTTGCCCATAGTGGTTTCCCATGTGGAAGCTGTGACCTGTGCTCCTTCAAAGGCCGGTCTCATCTCCAAAAACCTACTTGTTGGTATTTACTGTCATGCCGTTGATACACGCTGGTGGTTTTGTGTCAGTAGGGCAGTAATTTATGGTGGGCTCATGGGGCTTTTGCGTATTGTTCTCTGGAACCAGCTAGTGTGTTCTGGACAAAAGCAAAATCCGTTCAATTCAGAATAAATAGAGGCAGCTGATAAATTATGCGTCCTGAAATTCTGGCTTGCTCAGCATGACAGTACTACATGGAAAATAGCGTCAGCAGTTCCTGAGCTCCTGGAGTCCCTGTGGAGCTCCAAAGAGCTGGGCAACCTCCTGTGCTGTGCATAGTGAACAGCAGCACGGCAGAGTTTGCTGAGATACAGTTATTTGGGGTACTGAAAATAAAAGTTGACAGGGAATTTTAAATAGTAACTGAAATCCAATGTTAATATAAGCAAAGCAGCATAAATAAGAAAAATCATCGTGATAGCAGAACCCAACGGTGAGTGTCCTGGAAGCACCGTGACTGGTCCTCTCCAAGCTTGCACGCAGTTTGCAGTCAAAGAGCATGTTGGGAATTGTCAGCGAAGGGCTACAGCAAGAAACCCGCCACAATTCTGCAGGAAATGAGCCTTTGCACCGGCTGAGGTGTGGCAGAGCAGGAGCTAGTCGTGCCTCGGGCGGAGGCGAGAGGAGCTGCGCGGTGGAGCGCTGAGCCTTTGCCAGTGGTGTTTTCTGAAGGCAGAGCTAGTGAGGAGCCATGGAAGAAGGGGCTTCTGGTGCCACAGCCAGGTTTTAGAGCTGGTCTTCAAGCAGGGGTTACCAGGCCAGCCAAACAGAAACAGCAGAACCGTAGGTCCAATACTGGAATACTGGCACAGGCAATAGGTACTTGTGTAGCGACCGCTTCTGGGGATGCACCCAGACAATTTAGTGGGGTGCGTTGCATTTCTCATACGGGATTTTAAGCGGTTCCACCTATGCTATTGCAGTGGCTATTTTTTTTTTTCCATGGGAACATTTGGGGTTTCTTTAGCTCCGCACCCTGTTTACCCGTAGGTCACTCGTACACGATTACTTTGCAGGTTTCTGTGATGCAGCTAGCTTCCTTCGGAGGAGATGCACATTTTTCAGGCAACGGGCATCCTAACGCTGTCTTCCCAGGTATGGCTGTTTGACAGCCCTAACGTAGAGGCTGATATCTATATGGTCCTGAAAATTTGTATTGTCCAGTAAAAGTATACAGAAGTGTATGTACAGATATCAACTTCTCCTAACTGCTGTCTCCGTACTTACAGCAGTACCGTAGGTATGGGTTTGACGTTATGGGTTCTTCTAGGCTACAAGACTGGATTCTCTAATGGCAGGAGAGGAAGGGGGGGCTTGGAGAGGGGTGCAGGACCATGGTCCCAGCTGTGGGTTGTGGGCACGGAGGCTTCATCTCTACTGGGGGGCACAGCAGGACCACAGCTGGCTGTCCCTCTTCACTGGTAGCGCTCTGTCCATAATGCTCTTGGCACAGGCCACCTTGTGACCTCCCAGGCACCTCCTGGGTGTCATTTGGAGGGGAAGGGGATTAGCATGGAGTAGGGATCGTTGCCAGCCCTGTGTGGATCAGGTTGTCGTGTTTGAGGTGTGAGCCGTGCTTGTGCCAGGTGGTTCCTGCACCACAGGGTGGGTCCTGACATGTTTTATGAAGTTGTGGAGTGAATGCTGAGATCCTGGACCCAGGTATCTGCATGGGGCTTCCTGGGCACAGGGCTGAGCCCAGCAACAACTGCTTCGTATACTTTTTGTGTGGAAAGTACAGCATAAACGTGTCCCTCACCTATATTTCAGCATAAATAAAACCCTACTATTTAGGTTTTATGTTATGAAGCGTTACCACCTTCCCTACAACCAGATATATTTTCTGCCTCAGTTTTCCATCCTAGGACAGCGGTCATTTTATCAAGTGCTTTGTCCTTGTGTCTTCCGGAGGAAACTTGTGGAAGAGGACACTGGTAGCAAGGAATGGGTTGCTATTTTGAGAATGTGGTGGATGTGCTTTGACCTTGGCTAATTTTTGCTTTGCTTTTGGAAATGTGGGTTGAGATGGTGGATTGAAATGCATTTTGTTGACAATGATCACATTCTGACGCACATCCTGTTGCAGGCACATAAACCCCATAAGCATTTCAGATACACCATCAAGTGGAGGAAACCTTCTCAGGTGTCCCTGCCTTCATCTTCTCTTGAGTCCTTATTACCACCTGGAGTGGTCACAGGCGATTCTGTTAACCTTGAGCCTTATACTGCTTTTTCTAGGCGAGTTTCCTCTTCCAACTGAGAATCAACAGGAGGTGGGAGAAGCTTCTGCCACAGGCTGCCGTGGGACACTGGGGGTCACTTGTGCTCCCTGCAACCTTGCCCCATGCCAGAGAGCTTTGCTGACTAATGATTGCTGCCTACACTGCAGTTTTCTTCACAGTCTCTATCTCTCCTGCCATCACCAGGCAGGAATCAGATCGAGTACCCGTGTTTTCTACTCCAGTTGCCTTTATCTCTGCCAACTGTGAGTTGCACAGCAACACTGCTGTGGCTCAGGTTTCGCCATACGGTAACTTGGTAACCACAGGTAATTACATGGTGGTAGAAGCTGGATGCTGACTTACCATGGTTTCCTTTGTACCCAGAGTGCCCTTGCTAATTGCTATAGAGCATACGTGGAGCCGCTCTGTCTCTCAATAATGTATTTGGTGTCTGCATTTTTATCTTGCCAGAGCTAATTTCTCCTGCTGATGACATCTGGAAACAGATAGTGCATATAGATGTTATTGGGGCATTAAATGCTTGGGGGCATTTAAATCGGAGGTCTCTTGTTTTCATGTGCCTGATCGCATCACCATGACCCAGCGTCATTCTGCTTGCTCCATATAGTGCCTACACAGGTACCTATCACATACCATCTTTATAATCAGATAAATTAAAGCGTGTAACAGTAAGGCCTTTCTCCTCTCAGATGTCTGCACTGCCAGTCATCCACTGCCCGATGCTGCCAAGATGATTCTTTTGATACTCTGGTACAATATTCTGGGGAGCTGCACACATTAAAAATATCCTTCAAACCTGCTTTTAAGGACCGACATGCCTGTAGAAAGGATCATCTTGATTTTATTTGGTTATATTTGGGCAAGTAAATGAAAGCGCTTATTTTCAAAATAAGGAGGAACACAGCATTCAAAGGTTTAAAAGACACAAGCATGCAGAAATGAGATTGTATCCGTGTTAGCCTGGTGTATAAGAGCAGTTTCAAAAGCCCTGTGTGATTCAGCCAGTAAGATGCTTGAGGCTTCACAATCTTGTCCTTGTACAGCCATTGCAGCGCTGGGGAGCATGGCCGGGAGGGAGTCCTGCACCAGGGCACGGTTCTTTTTTAATGCTAGAAAAGTCCTGATGGAAATTCTTGTCCTGGGTGGAGGTGCAAGTGATAGATGGCTCCACTCCCCGGGAAGGCGTTACAAATGCCCTCTTAAGGTGCAGGCTGAGTAAATGCGAGCATCCCCTGGGTGTATCTGGGTGCGAGTCTTGTAGTCAAGCTTGTCTCAAGCCAGCTAATGAGCTTTCCTGGGTCTGGTTAACCAATTACGCAATGGATAATGGTGCTGGGAGGCAGCACTGTCAGCAGCTGCCAAACTTGAGTAAGTGCAATAGATTGGGTCTTTTGTTTCGCACTAGAACGTGAAGCGAGAATTCTGTTTCCAATGTACTACTACTAACTTAATTCCCACCGATGCTAGTGGGAACCAAACAGGTTGCGGTGGAACTGGCTGCAGGGTGAGCTACAGCCGTGGCAGCTCTGGTTTGTGGGCAGTGGTGGGATGTGACCCCCTATCGGGAGGCAGAATCCCGCTGCTGCTGCCGGGTGGGAACAGGGTTCGCAGTGGCGATTGCAGCAGCTTCAGCGACACAACATGGCCAGCTTGTTCTCGAGCCCCAGCCTCAGCAAGGTTTCTTGCGAGACAAGGACTTAGCTTTTTAATTCATGTCTGATACTTAATTCTTGCACGACAAAAATTTTATAGCTGGAGGATTTTAAGATGGAGAGTGTTGTGTGATGTTACTTCATTTGTATATAACTGGATTTTCATTGCCTTATTTATTGTTACTTTTTAAAAAATACAAAATGTGAAAGCTGGAAGCCTTGCTTTCTGTGGATTTCTAGTTATTTTGGTTATGGAAGGATGAGAAAGTGTCATACCTCTATCATTATTCTGAATATAATTTTTTCCTGGTTTTACCTGAAGAGCCACAGGAGTTAAAGTTAAGCATCTTAATTAAAAATGGCATAAATTGCATTTTGACTCCTGTGGCATGCTACGTACTGGTTGGTTTGTTCCTGCTTGAAGTGAAAGGGAATGCCTGCACTGGTGGGCTCTACCCAAATAAAGCGTGAGAGGGTAATTTCCAGGGAGGAATGCTGGTTCACTCTGGCATCGTGGCTATATCCCAAAGCAGATTAGTTCAGAGTCAGGTTTTCATAAAGCATTATTGAGAATTTTAGTGTCGTATCATGTTTTAAAGAAGAAATGCAGGGATACATTCCCTGCTGAGGAATACTGTGATGAAATAGAGCACAGGAAAGATGCCTGCCGATGTTCACAAGCTACTTCAACTGCAGAAACTAATTACAAATATTCCAGAGCTTTTTTCTAGTCTGCCTGGGAACCCTCGTTTTCCTTAATAGTATCATTATTGATTTTTCTGCTTGCTGAGTCACAGCAGTAATTTACACTGCTATGGAACAGCCCCTCGTAATCTGCTTTCACAACAGGGCTCAGCGTGACTCAGAGGAGCTAAAATTTGAAGTGTAGTCATAAATAATTGCATTAATAACAAAAGCCCTAATGCATTAGCTTAATGTGTAAACTGTGTGGTTTAACTTATCGTAACCATTTTCAGGAAGCTGTACTTCTGTGGTGGGGACAGGATATTTGTATTTGCTTTGGGGAAAGTTTAAAGTTTTCTAAAGTAAAAGCTTAAAAATAAATTCAAATAGGGAAAAAATAGTTTGACACCCGTTTGTGTTCTTCCTCTGTTGCTCTTTGCTTTCCTACCTGTTAAAGTAAGAGTACGTGTTCCTAGCATGGGTGGGAGGTTAATACTGGGTGATGCCCGCTCCCCTCCTCCCCTGTTTCCCCCTACCTCTTTTTTTTTCCCTGCGATCTTACCATTGCGTTCCCCCTTCCTGCTGCTGTATATCTCCCTTTGCTTGTCTGGTCTCACAGGTGAATTATTAAGAGAAGTCCGTGTTACGGCGTTAACTAAAATGGTTTTATTAATGATGGGATGATGATCAAATGGTAATTAACTGATGACAGAATGAAAATCACATGTAATCAAGTGGTGATTATACGGTAATTGAATGGTAGTTAAAGAGTGATTTGACAATGGCTTAAATGATGATTTAGATGGTGGTTAGGCAGTAATCTCTTTACTATTGCCTACTATTTACTACACTTGTAATAAAAGCTGGCTGTATAAATGTTGCTAGTATACAATATACCTGTAGACCTAATGTAAAATGTCCTTACCTTGTTATAGATATCAGATACAGGGTAAGGGGTCCCTCAGCCTCGAGGAGTAACCTGGAGAGGGGTCCCCGCTCAAGGGGGAGATCATTGCTGTGCTTGGTGGGTTTGAGGCGGGGGGGCTACAGCTTTTTATAGCATAAAGTGATCAGCTCCAAGCCAAACTCTCTTTGCCATAGGTGCAGGAGTGCAGCTGTAGCAGTTTGCACTACATCTGGTCTCTGCTGGGGCTGATACCCTGAGCCCCTGGTAACGTGTGGCCTGGACTCCTTAGCTGCTGAGAAGATGGAGCCCAGCGCGGTTCTTGAGGTTTACACCATGGGGCTGACCTCAGCTAGGCCTTCTCCTTGGTGGTGCCCACCTGGAGGGCGATGTGGGGGCCGGACAGGCTGTGGCAGGGAAGCCCACCTGTGTCTTGGCCGGCAGGTGCAGGAGCGGTCTGGAAACTAGGACCACGCATGGCAATCAGTTAGCTGAGGGGAATGTGCTCGAGCTTGTCTAGACAACAATTAACATGATGGGGCATGTTTACAGAGCACAGGGGAGTGGGGGACGGATGGCGCCAAGGTTGGCGCCAAGGAAAGGCAACACCTTGCGGTTAATTGATGGTAGTTAACCACCAATCAGGGATTGCCTAGTATGCAATGCTTAGCTTCAAGAACCAATTAGTTTAAAATGCGCAGCTTCTGAAAGTGTATAAAAACGCGTGCTTCTGTACAATAAATTGACATTTGCTTGCATCAAGCTGCGTCCCGTCTCTTCATTTGCCGCAGGCAGGGACATGCCAAAGCCCTTGCATGGGCAGGGAGGCGGGCGCTGGGCAAGCCTCTGCCTGCTGGGGAGGGAAGGGCTGCACTCCTGAACGGAGCTGGTTGCTGGCACGTTAAAACCCTTCCCCCTGCAAGCCAAGTTACTGGGACACAGGTTCTGCTTTCGCAAAGAGTGAACTGGGGTCAGGTGAAACACACCTGCAGCGGCGCTGAACCCCACAGATCGGTACTTGATCTTTTGGCAGAGGAGGACCAGGTTGGGGAACGTATTTAAACATTGTGGATATACAGAAGTCTGTGGGAGTTGGTGGGATGTACCCCTGGGTGCAAGGAGAGCTGGCAGGTGTCAGCGTGAGGCTGCTGTCAATGCCCTGTGAGCAGTGGTGGTGATCCTGGGGCCTGGATGGCAGCCAACCGCTCCTGTCTTCAGGAACAGCAAGGAGGAGCAGGGAAGCTGCAGGACGGCCAGCCTCACCGTGATCCCTGGTGAGGGGATGGAGCAAGTAGGCCTAGAAACCATTGCCAAACATACAAAGGGCAAGAAGGTGACTTGGAGCAGACAGCATTGATTTACAAAGGGAAAAACCAACTTAACCAGCTGGCTAAACGGCTGTGCTCAGCAGCACAGCGTCCGGCTGGAGGCCCGTCACTAGTGGTGCACCCCATGGGCAAGCACTGTTTAATGTCTTCATTAATGACCTGGGCAGTGGACCCTGAGCCTGTTTGCAGGTGATACAAAACCACGAGGAGTGGCTAGACGCAGCGGAGGGAGACTTGGACAGGCGGGAGAAAAGGGCTGACAGAAAGTTCATGAACAGCAAAGGGAAGCGTGAAGTCCAGCACCTGGGGAGGGATGACCCCAGGCACGGGGACAACTGCTAGAGAACAACCTGGCAGAAAAAGCCCTGGGCTCTTGGGGAACATCAGTCCACTCCTGCAGTGGTGGCCACCAGCCTCCTGGGCTGCACCAGGCAAGCGTTGCCAGCGGGCTGTGGGAGGTGATGCTGCCCTCTGCTCAGCCCCGGTGAGACATGTCTGGGTGCTGTGTCCGGTCCTGGGCTCCTCAGTACAAGAGAGACAGGGATGTACTGAAGGGCCATGATGAGGACTGAGAGTTCAGAGCATGTGCCAGGCAAGGAGAGGCTGAGACAGCTGGGACTGGTCAGCCTGGAGAAGGTTCAGGGGGGTCTTATTCATGTAGATAAATATGCAGTGGATGGAGGGAGTAATGAAGATGGAGCCCAGTGACAGGACAAGAGGCCACAGGCACAAACTGAGACACAGGAAACTCCATTTAACTCTAAGAAAAAACTTTTTTTCACTGTTCATGTGGTCAAACAACTGAGCAGGTCACCCAGAGAAGCTGTGGCATCTCCCTCCTGGGGATACTCAAAACCCAACTGGCCGTGGCCCCCAGCACCAGCTGCCCCGCTCTGAGCAGGAGGGTGTGCTGGACAGTCCTGACAGTGAGCTTCTGAACTAATTACAAACCAGCGGAGACGAGAAGGGAGCAGCCCAGTGCTGTGAAGAGTAGGCAGGGATCAGGTGAACAGGAACCATCAGAGAGTTCAGTCCTCTTCCTTTTTCTAGCAGCTTTTCTCCCGAGGCTTTCAATCTCTCACCTTAAAGCGCTGAGAAATAGGAGGAGTGTTGGCTGTGCCAGTCTGCTCATATTATTCTAGAATTTAATTTACAAATTTGACCTGATCGATCAGCTGTGGCGTCATTGTGCTCCTCACTTCCCCAACACCCCGGGCAACACAAGCATCAGCACATCAAACTCACAGGTGTAAATCCAGGTATTTCTGGGTTAAGGGCTTCCATAAATCCTGGCCCCACACCTTGGTTTCCTGTGTATTGTCCAGCTGTCCACTTGCTACTAACCTGGGCAGTTAATGGATAACGTACCACCCGGCAGGCAGCGTGTAACTCGGGAGTGGTGGTGGGGGTCTCTTCTAATAGCAAGAGCATGGCTCTTAATTCCGCATACTGGCTTCTACCCCACCTTGCTGAGCAGGCTTCGCTCGGCAGGACCACAGGCAGCACCTGTCAGCCACCGCCTCGTCCCCTGACGTACTTTGCTGTGGGGAGGTGGCTGGGTACGTGTGTGTGGGTAGGGCAGGGGGTTGCAGCCTTCCTTCACCTTTTAGCCCAAAACTCTGATGTGCAAGGTCATCTCCAGAAACGAGGATGCCCAGCTCAAAAGGTTTGCAAGGCTGCCTAGGTCCCAGCACAGCCGCAGGGCAGGCAGTGTGCTGGGCTTGTGCGAAAGCTCTTTTTTCATCTTTCCCCATACAAACCGGTCCCTCTTTCTTGCTGTATTCAACCTTAAAAACCTGTGCTTAGTGTAGGGACAAACCGGCAGCAGTACCCCAGTAATCGTACACAGCATTGCACATGAACCTTGATTTTGGGGCTCAGCTGTATGAAGTTTTGTTTGTTTCCATAATCCTGCAGGCTCCTTGCCAGATGATGCCTAAAAACTGGACTTCATTTGCTTGATCCCAAAACTGTGGGTACCCTGTTAGTTGTAAGACTACAAAGTTTTCTTGATCCAAGTCACCTCCCCTCCCAAATTAATTAATATTCATCTATTTATTCTCGTAGTAATAGGCTCGATTTCTGTGAACTAGGGCTGCTTCTGTACCGGTAACCAGTGGGGCCCTGACCTGTTATTTATTATGCTGGCTCCAGGGTGGTACAAATGGAAGCCATGGACAGCCATCTCCCTGGCCAGACCCCTTCATCAGCTGTAGTGGAGTGGGACTGCACCTCCCCTGTTCTTGCTGCCAGGGAAAAAGGTTGGGGTCCTTAGGGGCGGGTGAAGAAGATGTATCTTCACTGCAGAGAGGGGTAACACAGATGGGACCAGCGTTCCTGAGGCTTTGCACTTCCCTTTGTCCCTCCTCCTTTGTTCTTCCTTTCTTAAACAAGGAGTCAATTTGCTGCCTAGCCCCTCCAGCCTGCCTTAGCTGCGCTATAAATGCCTCTTTCGGAGTAAACCTTCCTTCTGCTGCTGCATTTGCTTCCTCTTTTCCAGTCTGATAATCACCAAGCTGATTATACCACCAGTGACACAATAACATCCCCTACTGACTTTCCCACAGCAGCCCCTAGGAAGAAAATTATGCCAGGTGTAAAAGGTTCCGTACCAGGACTGAGAGTTGTACGAATAAACACCTTGCCCCCACCATTAATCATGTTACAGTTGCACTGGAAGAAATATTTTGCCTTTGAATACCATGACAGAACTTTTCAACTGTGGCTATTTAATTATTTTTCTGTCCTCTACAGAGGAAAATTAACTTTGTGTAGTACAGAGGCAGACATCAAACCTTCTTTCACTGTACATATATCCTCACAAAGTGTTCTTTTAACAGGAAAATTGACACTTTGGAATCATCAGTCCTGGCAAACTATCCAACACCTTTATTTCCAGTTTCTTCGTTCATCTGCGATACAAAAGTCAAACTTCCACAAATAGTTCTTCAGAACAAAAACCTACATGATTTATACATAAACAATTACATACAGCATTTATAATGTGCAGTACAAAATGTACAGTGTTCGGATGAGATACAGATTGCGTATCATGCCAAGATTTCAACAAGTGTTAATTATGTAGACTAGCGCTGATGGTTACGTTTCATAGCGGCAGTTGTAGGTACTGCCTTAAAGCACAGAAAAGATACAGTTCTGAAAAGCTGTACTCGTCTCATCCCCAGTCCCCCACTCCTCCTCTCAGGTTTGGGGGAAAGACTTGGTCCTTCTCCATATTCATAGAACAGTTCTGAATTCATCAAAAATGAAGCTAGGCACGTGTGCTTCAACAACCTGAAGTAAACAGGAAGGCGCGGTTAGGGATTTTCATTGTTCATTCGCATGCTCTATTCATCCATCAACAAGCACGTCTGACCTACGAATCAAGCACACGGCGCTAATGTCCTGAGCCACCCCGCCTTCAGGATGTGCTCCCGGACGTGCTCTCGCTTGGTGCGCCAAGCAAGGAAGGAACACCATGCCAGGCAGCTCAGGCAAGCCCGGGGCTGGGAGGAATCGCTGGGCCCACAGGTACTGTGTGAGACTGGAGGAACGCTGAGGCCCTCTCTGCTGTCTCTCCACACAGCGCCGGGCTGACCTGGAAGCTGGCACAGGGACCAGGTGTATCAGCTGCAAGACTGACACCTGGACTTGCTACTACATCGCACTGTGGGCCGCGAAAAAGAAACTAGAAGAATCTCGCTCTCTCTCTCTGTTGTGAGTATTAGCTGGGAAATGACTTATTCAAGAATTATTGAGGTACAGCCTATAGCAAGTGGGATTATGACTTATTAATAATACCACATATGAATAATATATCATCTTCAAATGCAGGTAGTGGCATTTAACCCTAAAATAAAGTCTCTCTCCATGCCCAGACTTTCAGAATTTCCCTTGCATAGGAAATAAAGCAGCTGCCTGGGAAGCCATGCTTTGGCAGAAAGGGAAGGATGTCAAGGACTGGAGATGGTGTTTCACTAAAATTTAGGCTTGCTAATCAACTTTTTGCCTTGCATTTAGAACACTGCTAAGTTTATTGTTACTTAATTCTGCAACATCTCAGAACTTCTATTTTATTTCTTCCCTTCCCAAAGCCCCCCAGCAACATAGACATTCTTTGAAGATTAAATGGAACAGATTCTTCTTGAATCTGCCCAAAGTTGAAATCCTTTCTGTATTTCATATTCCTCTCTGTATTTTCTGGAAAATATTTTTTTCCGTAAGGATATTATGACTAATATAGGAATAATTACACAAACTACACAAATAACACGATTTGTAGTTTGTACAGGGTAAAAATTCCTTATGACCTCTTAACAGTGTTCATTCATTCCTATCAGGTAACAGATTTTTCATCTGTATTTCTTTTTCGCAGTCTTCAACAGAACATCTGAAGAGGGTTAATACTGCTTTTTGGACAAGGTTAACGAGTCCATTATTTGGGATATTTGTTTACAGATGCTGCCATGTTCCAGAGCAGGTACGTGTGATCAGACTGCTAGTACATAACCACAGCATAAACCAAGATTTAGCTCATCTACACAGGACTCCTGCTCAGTACTACATACAGGAGACATGGAATTCTTTCTTACCTTTCTTGGTAACTTTGTGTAGCGAATGTAATCTTCCAGGAACATGAGGGCACCCACGACATCAGCAGGCATTTCTGGTATCTTTTGGCTAAAATTAAACCACCATGAAGATCATACTCTTACTAGCCCATCAGTTATTTAGATAAAATTACATGAAAACGCCTGCCTTCAAATGACACAGTTTCCACTAGATACCATGTGGTTCCATTAAAGAAAGAAACAGTATTTTAATTTTATATTCAGTCAAATATATTTTTGTTATTATTATGTCAAAATATACTCTACTAGAAACACATACTGAAACAGCAGTGATACTTCTACTGAAGCCCTCTTCACAGAGGTGGTACTCAGGGAAAAAGCAAAACGTGGATACCTGGTGCACTGTTCCATCATTGAACGAATAAACTGACCAATCAGAGCCAGAAATTGTTCTGTGTATCTTGAGTGAAACTGCTTCAACAGGGTAAGGAGTCCCAGAACTAACGGAAGCCAGTCAATTTGATCAGCTGGCCGCTTGCACACCACTCCTGCACAGCAAAAAACCCACAAAACAACACGTTTATAAAACAGAACATATTCTTCATAGCAGAGGCAAATTTATATAATATACTCTCATGAGTTTTTTTGTGGTGCCTCCCCTTCCGCTCGCCCACACATAAAAATTAAAAACTAGAAAAAGAACTGCCTTTCTTCCATAGCAAATGGTTTAATGATATTAACTAAGGCATAGGATAGAACAAGAAAGTCAGGAGTTCGGATTCTCTTTCCTACCGTGTTGTATTTGGCTTCAGTAGTACAACGAACCTGCTGGGCCATGATGGACTAAAGTCAGAAACTGAGTATTTTCTATGCAAATCATTAGACTGTTTTCTCTACAGATAATTTCACATAGGTTTTAATTAGATTTACACACTAATATATATAGATATATAACAACAACTTATACAATACCTAAATTTCTGTTGTACTGAAGTTTCGGAAACTGGGAAATGAGAAATAGGAAGTTGACAGTGGGAAAATATGGCAGGCGTTTTGTCGTTATGTAGATCTGTGTGAAAAAAAAGAAAAAAAGGAACACAGTTCTTCCACATACTGATTTTTTTTTCTCAGTTAATAATCGATACGTTAGAAAAAGCAAACTGTACCAGGCACTGGAATGTAAACCTGACCTTATTTAATGGATTGTGAATGCCAGCTGCTTCCAGATAAGCTGTGATTTCATATAAAAGTGTGTTGTCTTCTTTGGGATAAGGTAGTGATGGGTTCTGATAATGTGCTTCAATGTCAGCTAGTATTGCTCTAAAAGGAAAATAAATTGATTATATTAAATAAATATTTAAATCATCCCCAAGTAAACCTTACACGATACTACATGTCACATTACAGGTTTTGTGTCTTTGGATTTTTTACATTAAATAGTTACAAGCAAGAGTAAACCACCTTTTTTTGAATATCTTTTTACAAACAACATGTCTGCTTCAAAATCAGCACCACACATTTTCACTGTTCTTTCTTCTCATCCAAATATAAGCTCAAATCCAAGTATACCCACATGCAATTAGAAGCTGCGCTGTCCACTAGGATGTTCATACAAATTACTTGCCAAGTTATTTATATTTAAGGTTTTTGTTTGGATTCAAATACTCATCAATAAAAACCTGAATACAATCAGACTCCATATTTTACCGTAATTTAGATTTTAAGGATTGATGAGTCAATAACAATTACATCAGTGATACATGCAGCTCTTCAGCACATTTTGCTTCTTACTTATTGAGATTTTCCAAAGCAGCAGCCAAATGCTTGGAGTCAAACCTGCAGGAAAAATTTAATTCATTGGTCATCTGTCGTCTTAAAATCTGCATCTGACCAACCTGTTGAAACAAACGGACAAAAAAATGGACGGGGTGTTATACTGAATGCAAAGAAGGAAAAGTCAAACTAAGGAAAAGCTTCATGAGTATCAGTTTACAGTGAAATAGATTGCACAAAGTCCTCACTTCACCTAACAGCCTTTGTAGGGCTGCTCAAAGCAGGGACGTACATAGTGGTTTGGAGCTACTTCCTCATTTTGGTTAGGAGGGCACTGATTCAGACTGCCTGCAGCCAGAACTGACGGACTCAAACTGTGCAGTGCAGTCAAAAGAGAGGAGTAGTTTCTGGTAGCAAATACAGGCAGTGTGAAAAGGGCACTGAATAGGTAACAGGTATAAAATCCCAGTTGCTTGCTTGTTTTTCACCGGTAAGTGGAAATGCTTCTAACTCTTTTGCCCACCTCTCCCTAGACCTTAGGGTCAGCAATGGTGGGCATAAAAACCATCAGAGGGGGCTTGTTGCAGCCACCCTCCTCCTTCCTTCCCCGACCTTTCCTCTTCACAGCACTCTGAAAACCACTGGTCACAAATTACCATTACAGAGACAAGATAAAGAGACATGTTAATGGGACAGCTTGTTTAAGCTTTCAGCACGGCTCCGGCTCCGGCCTTCAGCCTTAGGTACACTACGTTCCCAAGGCGCTGTGGGGAGTCTCAGAGCTCCTGATACTGAGCAACAACTCGGTCTTCCCAGATCAGATCTCCAGTGCCAGATTCCATTTTTGGCAAACTATTACATATGAATCTTGGTGCTAAGTACTTTGTGGAGTGTGAGCTGTCCATACAGACAAAGCTCTGGAGCTCTTGCAAATCCATGCCTGCTTCACTTGTGACGTTACAGAATTCCAGGTCAACATAATACAACATCGTAAAATAAGCAGATTCAAGTACATAACCAAAGAGCCTAAGAGTGAATTCTGTGTATCGCTAAGTCACATAAACCTACCTTCATTATGGAGTCTAAATATGCTGTCCAGATCTTCTGAGTTTTTGCAATTGCTGCAGAATAAACCTTATTTGAATTTGCTGAGAAAACAAAAAGGGTGAGGCATTAAAACCCAGAAAAAGTAAGAAGAGAAATAAATGCAAGTGTACAAAGACAACGGCTTTCTTCCATCTTAACCAGTAAGCACTTACTTATAATTCCTTTGAGAGGACTGACAGCATTCATAAGTGCTTTTAAAGTATCCTGTACCGTCCTGTCACGCAGTATATTTTTCTGAAACATACTGAGGAAATTCTAAATAAAAGAAAGAAATAAGTAAGTAAAATCCTCATATATGTAGTCCGTGCTTAATCTTGGTGGTAACAAGAGCCACATTTTTTAACAGCAGTGAAAGAATATTTCTACAGATGAAGAGTTGAAGGATCCTCTAAATTAGACTTCGTGCTTTTCCGAGTTATGTTAATCAGCGTAAGGACAATTAGCAGATCCCCCTCATCAATATGTAATACCCACTGTAGACAACTATTAGTTTGATTTTTGAGGAAGAACTGTCTTCATCAATACTTATTTTCCTTAAATCTTTAACCAGGCTAGGACTGGATTCTTCTCAGAAAACAAAAAAATGTGGTTTCACTTGGAGGTATTAGGGAAAAAGTAATTTCATAGAACTGATACCTTATTTATATCGTGGTAGACCCAAACAATCTAATTTGTTCATGTCTAGACAGAAAAATAGAAGTTGACCTGGGATCAACTTTTAAGCATACACAATGCTTACCTTCAAAAGGCATTCTTTGCAAACCACTGTTTAATCTAACACATAATTTGGTGTTACACAGCACCATTTATTCAAGAGTACCAACTTTCATAATTATATCCATAACTGAAATTCTTACTTTTGGGTTTGAACACACATTTTTCAAATGCTTTTGATTTCAATTTACCATTTCAAACATTAACAGTTTTTTTTTTAATTTCTCTAGAAGTTATTAAACAATAAAAGCATTATGATCTCGGGAAACTGAAATTCAAAAATTACCTGCAGCTCCTTCACAATCATGAAACACAGCAGCCTGTCTAAACCATTGAGACCAAAGGTACCTAAAGTATCTTGGATCTCTGAGAAGAGACGACTATTGGTTACTTCCTGATGAGTTTTGACATCATACCAGGTGTTCATTTGGTCAATGTAACATGTGATTCTGAGGAAAAATTAAATAAACAACCACTTCAGAATAAGCTGCAGACAGTTCCTGTGATAACGTGAGCAATGAGTTACCTTAATGATGCAGAAATTAGAAAGACTCTCTGAGTATCTCAGGTGTTTAGTCACTTCTCTCTCCTCAAGGGTTCTGTCACCCTTCGCTTTTATCTCTCTTCTATGTGTGTAACATACAGTGTTCCTTCTTAGACTAAACCCACAGCTTTTCTAGACTAACATTAAATTGTACAGGATGGACTGGGTAAATCTGGTTTTAAAGAGGGTGACATGACAGCGGAGGGAAAACTATTTGTTGTATATGTTGGGAACTGGAACAATCCAATGCATGGTGCTGTAATACAAGCTTGTTTTATTACATACAACAGTATGTAATACCACATTTTACATGTATATATGTAATACATGTACAGTACAGTACTTACTTACAGTAACTTACTATACTTACTTTGGGTCTGTGATCCTCAGGATTTCTCTACAAAGCCGACCGATAAATGTTACAGATTCATCCACAGGTGTGAATTTTGGTATAGGAATATGAGTAGATTGGTATATGCTTTGCCAGTCTTGAACCTGAAAAATAAGTTTTAGAGTAATCTGCAGTGTTACAACTGCATGTTTTTAATTCACTATAGAAATTTTATTCCTTTTGTTTAAGGTAAAACTAGTACACTGTAAAACAATATTGTAAATACACACAGCAGAACACTATAGAAAAACAAAATAAAGCAAAGGGAAGAATGAATCTTAAAACAAATACAAGCAGAATGTAAGTGTGGAGGTTGAGAGAACTACCAGTACTCCTGGTGAGAAATCCATCTACTCCTTTCTGCAGTAAGACTAGCCACCATTTTGTTAACTAAACTTCAGATCTTTTCACTCCACCACTTCTGAAATATCAACAAACTCTAAGTACTGCAGTCTTGCTAAGCCTGCATTCTCGTGGCTAACAACAGATACAGAGAGGACTCCTGTGATTCAGTAATTATTTTCTGTTTTCTTTGAGAAAGAGAAAGGATATTCTTCACTGGCAAGAGATACTAAAATACTGTTTTGGGGGTATTTTGCTCTTATGTACAACTAATACAGTGGTGATACTGAAATAATTCAGAAAAAGTTGGGGGCAGTTGTTTTATACAGTAGTTGTCGCATTTAGTTGAAGTCACAACAGTATGGACTGTGTGCAACAGGGTTCACATGCTACATCAGTCACAAGCTTTAACATCCAATAATCAAGACTTTTATCAACTTTTTACTTGCTTTTGACTAGCACCTTTGTTCTTAAGAAGTTATTGCACTCCTGTTCCACATTGTAGTTAATAATACGAGACACTTCCTCTTGCCAAATTTTTAAACCATATATGTTGACATAATCCTGGATATATTCGAAGGATCGATGGAACCCATCCATTGTAGCTGCCATTTCTTTCAGTTTGGGCATCAGCTCGCTTGGCTACAGATGAGAAAAAAAAAAAAAAAAAAAAAAAAAGATAAACCCAAAACTTTGAACATGTCGAATACAAAAAAACAAATGTAAAGGGCTTCTAAATGCCTTTACACAGCAACCTCTAGAGCAAGGGTCCTCAAACTTTTTAACCAGGGGGCCGGTGCGCAGATGCAGGGGCAGGCAGTCATCTGCGGCTGCTTGGTTTCCCCCCCAGCCCCCAGCGGGGGTGTGTGTGCGTGGGGGTCTGTAAATACCGGGGGCCGGATTGAGGACCTTGGGGGGCCATATCCGGCCCATGGGCCGTAGTTTGAGGACCCCTGTTCTAGAGGATTTCACTATGCTCCAGGTAGAACTGAAAAGCGCCGAGAAAGTTACCAAAGGTTGTATGCTATCTGAAATAATTACCACTAAATATTTTTTCCTCCTGCTTTTAAAGTTTCTTTTAGGCTTCATTGGTACTATTGATTGATCTGGGAGATTCAAGAATTTGGGCAGGATCAAAACAATAAGTCATACTCCTTAGTCTATCATTGCTTTTCTGTGTTTACCCGGCTTATACGTATCATGTGTGTGCTGTCATCAATCATCACAGACAAAGAACTGTGAACTCAGAATTGACAGGACACTTGGCAATAGAATAAAAATATGGTTTTGAATTCTATATACTCTTAGCAGTTTATAAACTCATTTTAACATCAAATAAGGCATTCCAAATAACCTTTAAGAAGCTCAAAAAGTGTAGTGTTTTACAAGAAGGAAATCTGCACAGAAAAGTATGAACTATTTTCTGGAAGGTAATATAATAAAAAGAGGTCCCAGCAAATCCAAAATACATAAAAAATTAAAATAAAATCAAGTTGTTACACACCTTGGCTCTAGGATTAAAGATGAGCCCCCTGTGAAGAGCTAGGGCAACCCGTTTTACCAGCTCCTTCCTTATTCCATCCTCTAGTAGCTGTTTTGGGTCCACCTAAGTAGAAGAAAGATTGTGGTTTTTTCAAGTCAGAAAGGTAGAAAAAAAAATATGAAAGATTTATTTTGTACCAAGACAGATATCAAGTACTTATGATAAACTGGAAACCACTGCTAACAGATGTACTTTCTCAAAAGTGCTTGTCCAAAGAACAAATACCGAAATATTTCTACTAGATAATACGTTATTTAAGATGAATGGC
The DNA here is from genome assembly GCF_023634085.1 of Falco cherrug. NCBI lineage: Eukaryota > Metazoa > Chordata > Aves > Falconiformes > Falconidae > Falco > Falco cherrug. The sequence goes on along the minus strand of NC_073699.1, from coordinate 18,307,832 downwards.
AAAGGTTTGTAGTTCCCATATTCAACATTTGTTCATGATCCATTAAGAATGTTGTACAATTATAAGCAGCCAGTAGGCATTAAGAAGTGTGTATTTCTTCAATACTTGCTCCTGGCGCTGAAAGAGGTATTTTAATGTAGAAATAGCAGTCTTTGCCAATGGAAGAAACAACTCTTCAGAAAAGCTTATCAGCAGTGAAGAGCCCCAAAGATCATTAATTAAGGTTGATTAATCTATTTACAATGAGAACTGTGGGTTCTTCACAACCTTAAATAATTCAGTTCTTACCTGGATGCCAAGTTAGGAACCACTGTTTGAAAATTATATGTAAACTTATTTTTTGTTGTCTTTATCTTTCCTCAAGGTCTTGCTTAATGTGCTGAAATATCTGTGCTAAAGTGCAAATTGCTACCAATTTAGTTTTTCCTACTGAAAAAATAGAACATTACCTTGATGATACCAACTAAAGTAGTTTTCATCATGAGGATACCTTCAGTGAAGATTGAAATTGCGTGAGTTAGCTTGGCAACCTTTAATAGAAAGAGAAAATACAATTTATTGAAGTGATTCAACAGATTCAAATAATTAGTCTAAAAAGATATACATATTTCCCAGTGGTAGCTTCCTATTTTAGATTCATTTGCACTGATATACTTCCAATTTTACAGCTTGTTCTAGGCTTACTTATAGTAAAATAATTGTCTTTTTTTAAATTAGATAAATATGGGTGTGTTACCAGGAGGAAAGAACAGGTACGTGTCAGAGCCTTCACAGAGATTATTGGAGGAAAGACCTAGCCAGCTGTATCATGCGTGTACAAAACATCATGGACAAAACTAAGCTGATACCTTTGAGCAGGCTAGGAACATAGCCTGAAGTAGTTATTCCATAATAAAGCCTGCTGTCAACGAGTCCACTTCAGTATTTCCACTGGTTTAATACACTAGCACATTCTCTTAAGTTTTAAATTATTAGTTGAGTATCCTTATGCTCAGAATTCAGACAAGCCAGTCTTTTGCCTTCAAGACATTTATGATACACATTTGAGACAACAGTTTAGACTTACAATTGTACGCAAATCAAACATGAAAAACTTTTGTGTAAGATGTTTCCCTTTTACCTCCCCCAAATAAAAGGAATATTACTGAATGCTGCCTCCGTATCTGTTTCTTACTCCACACAAAATAAACTGACTCCATCAAGTTTAATGGGGGAGTCTAAACCTGCTGGAAAAAGCTGGCATCTTAACTGATGATTGGAGATATGCTGTCTGAGGGAAAGAGTGACTGGTCTGGTTACGTTTTTGTTCCTCATCTTCCTCTACTAAAAACAAAACCAAGTAAGTTTAATGTTTGCTCACTCTTCCAGATTGATAACAGTGCAGGAAAAAACCCCTAGACAGAAAGCCAATGAGCAATAGCAGCTTCATCTAATCAAATCAGTGTCTCTCCATCCTGTCTTCACATTCGAGGGCAGCAAAAAGCTTACCCTGATGGCTTATTCAGTCTTCAAATTTCTCTTGGAACAAACATTTCAAATGTGGAGGGCTTCATTTCAGACTTGGGTTTTTAGGGTTCCCCCGCCTCAAAAAAAAAAACCCCAAAATCTTAATGTTCATTTATAAACATATTTAGTTTTTCTCTCTCCCTTTTTTTTTTTTTTTAATGAGATCAAAAGTTTACACTTTTACAAATAGGAGAGTGAAAGTTATTCATCTGTCCTCAGGAAAGCTAAGGTATACTCACAATAACACTAGTCAATTTCAATTCTTACTCAATTCTTACTTCACTGTTAAAGTATAACTCCGTGGAACTGTACCGATTTAAACTCAGGTTGAAGTTGGCCACCTATAAGGTATGGGTTTTCAGAATACCCTGTTTTAACTGCACCTCGTATCGTGGTCCAAGCTGAGCATAATCCCGTAGCTTGTCCTTATCAAGGCGAGTAGGCACTTCAATAATATCATGAGTCTGAAGCTTTATAATTTTTAAGAGAGATGTAAACATGCTTTCTGGAATTATCTGTAGAACCTTTGTAAATGAGAGAATAAAGAAATGCAGTCAGCATATTCTCATTAAAATGAAATAATTCTTCAGAAAAAATCGTAAGAGAACAAGACAATTACGCCTCTTCAAATGCCTACCTTTCTTACATAGGAAACCAACTCGCCAGAATAATACTGTGATACACTGAGAAGATCAGGACTGTTTGCTTGATTGATGCGGAGAAGTGGCAAGTCAAGAGCAGAAGCAAGCTGGAAATAAAATTAATATTTTAACTTCAGATGTCTGTTTTTCTATTACAAATTACGTGCTTGAATTCTCTTGCTCAGACTCTTGACCATACAACTCAAAGCACTAGATTCTTCCCTGAAGACCGGTATTAGAACATCAGGTTTGCCAATAGAAAAAAAAAAATTGTTAAAAGACCAAAAAGTCCAACAGTCTATAAGGCTACATTCCCCTTACTAATTTTTTTTTAAATCTTAACAGTTGCACGAGATATTTTTCCGTTGTAATTCTACATTCTCCCTCATACTATTTCCTATTCTTACTTCTATGGAAAGTATTTTCATCTGATGCCAGATCTTCATCGTGACACACAAAGGGCATAGCCAACATAACTTTTGTAATTCCTTCAGTCTCCTCTGATACACGTGCAGAGGACCCCATCTATGCACCAATGTCTTCAGCAAATAACTGTAATGAGTAGAGGCTGGGTTATGAGACTTACTTGCCTAACAGCAGCAATATAACTGGTTGCATTAAAAAAACATGCATAATTTGGTTTTATATTCTTTAAAGCTAAAATTTTGGTAAAGTTTTGACTCTGGTGACTTCACAGCCTTTGACCTGTTAAGCCTATTTAACAAACGCTTTGGTTGACCTGCAGTGTTCAAGTACATCCACTGTTGTTTATACTTACCTTTAAGAAAGTGGCTCTGAGTTTTGTTACCATAGATGGACTGACTCTTATGCTTTCCTGCATAATAGATGTAAAGCTGGGGTAGGAGACAAACAAAAAAAATTAGCTTCTTCCCCTGAAACTCTTTACTTTCAACTGTTAAATCATATGTCATCAGCACCAGTGTAATCTAGAAATGACACAGGAGATCACTAGAGAACTTCACTGAAGGAGGATTCTGGTCTGAATGCATATTGATTAGAAAAAATCTGTATGATAAAGGGGTAGGCAAGGCAAAAGAGGGCATCGGGGAGCATTAACAGCCAAAGTAGTGAAGTAGCAGCTCAGAAAAAACACTCATCAGAAGAGGAGTTCTCTAACGTTTGTCTTTCCTTGTTTGTTTTTGGCTGAAATAGGAACTCCAGTACTTTGAAGAACACTTAACTAGACTAAAGGCTTGACATAAAAGCTTAAAATTGTTACAGGTAGAACAGGATAGACAGTAAAAAGTTACAGTATCACTTAACCTGCAGCTACCAACATGACAAGGATGGCTGTTAATTCTTATTCAAGTTGATGAGAGTTAAATACAGTCAACAACTTACAGAACAAGGCCTCAAAACTCTTTTTAAATTGGAAAGTTTATAGCATTAATAATATTTATGCATGCTATTTCCCACAAGTTTTGAAAATAACAACTGACTTGGAAGAAGTTCCTGCTAAGATACCTGTCAATTAATTGCCAAGCATAAGAAAGATCACCAACTATCTGCATGGAGATCAAGACCTCTTCTTTGATGTTGATAGTTCGGATCATCTGATGGAGGAATTTGCGGGTGTCAGCCAAAAACTGGCAAACTTGCAGGTTAGTTTCCAGCTGGTGAAACTCTTGGACCTGTATTTAAGAAACAAAAAAACCAAACCAACCCCATGAAACAACACCCCCATTTTTTTTTTTTTTCTGTTCATCTTTAAGGACAGCAATACAAATAGAATCAGTAAACTGACACATTTCTTCAGGATGCTACTACAGTAAGACAGTTAACAAATCCTGGCCTATTTCAGAGTGTGTTAAATAATAAATTTCACAAAGTTACTTGAGGAGGTGTACTGTGAAACACCACACCACACTGAATTCTCTTTCATACCCTGGGAGTAGAAGAAATACGTACAAAACAAACATGGTTATTTTTATTTTACCTTTCAAATTGCTCTCTCCAGCTTCAAATGAATTTATTTTCAGAATGTCTAATAAAATGAGTGATTTACCAACTAATGTTTAATACTGAATTAATTTCTTTGAAACATCCTACTAACCCTCAGCTTCAGGTGGCATGGTTTTTCATGCTCTATCCCTTATTTCACAATCATGATGTCTATAAGCAAGTCATGCTTATATGTAAAACTGCAAAGATCTAAAGACTTACAACAAGTGTTAAAATGCAGATCTGCTTTGTAACTCATCTATTGGAAGTCAGTGCATGTGTATTAAATGATATATTTCAAAAGGATGAGCTCATTTATCTCAAAATTTCTTTGCCATACCTCCTCCAATGCCTGTATTAGCTGCACAGTTTTTCTGCCAGCTGCAGTGGAATCATCGTAGTTTAGAGACATTATTTGCTTGGAGATTTCTCTGAACCAAGCCTGAAGATTTTCTGTGTAAGAACATGAAAAATTTAGTCAAATCTTTGCATGTATCATAAGCAACAAAAACACAGGGAACTTGCTAGTCAAAACAAACAAACAAGCTATACACATAGGAGATGATTTAAAAAATTTTCATTTTTCTCTTACATTTCTAGTCTTCCAACATGTAGACCTGAGAAGTGGCAAATGCTCAGGTAAGTTTCACATACAATATTAAAAAACCCCAACTAACAGCACAAATGGGCATTATAAAATCTATACTAAGATGATAAAGCCCTTCAAATCATAAATTTGTGTTTTATGAACTGGTTTATGATGTTAATTGCCTTCTCAGTTGCAATTTCTATGTTTTAGCTACAAGTTTGTTGACATCTAAAAGATAAAAGGAAATACTTCAGTAAGGTAATTCTGCTTTTAAATGGAAGCGAGCGAGAAAATTTCCTGTATTCTAAATTTTGTTGCTTTGGATTGATCACAAACACTGCCCTTACATTGACAGTTTTTGCAGTATTCCTGAGAGTGATTTACAACTCTTATTCTTACACCAGTTCAAGGGGGAGAATACCCCTCAGTGCAGACAAGTAGTAAAAGAAGTTTTGAAAAAATGCTGATACAACAGAAATCCAGACTACAACTTGGGAAAGAATGAGGGGAGGTTAAACCATCCCCATATTTAATGGGCATGATCTTTGCACTCCTGTGTACATAAAACACAGTGATGTGAACTGCGTTGTACATAGAAAAGCGAATGGACATTTCATAGTCTTAGCTGGCATATCTAAATAAAGTGATAAAAAATATTTTTTAAAATATGGTTGTCTAAATATGGCTTACATATGGAATATATGCAACATTTGTAAACAGGACAGCATGTAAGAGACCTCTGTGGCAGCTGAGGGACATGAAAATTTTTATTATTACCAGTATTAGCCTAATGTATTTTCTTTTGGTATTAGCTTAGAAATAAAAAGCAAAATTACTTTTTTCCCCGCAGATCAGTTTTTAATAATTACCATTTTTCTCCACTCTAGTAAGAGGTTTAACTCCTGAGAAGACATCAGCAAGCTCAGTCATCCTTTCAGATCCTTCTTTTTTATAGTTTTCCCATTTTGTTTGTTTTTCTGACAGCATCTGCTTGAACATCTATTGAAAAACGAAGCATTTGGTTTACAAAACTGGCAAGAAGACATACTACAATGGATTAAATAAAATACTGAAAGCAGATGGAACTGACTTACAGCGATTGCTATATAACTTCAAGATCTTGCCAAAATATTAAATACAAAATTAAAAACATTAAGAAATACAGCGCCAGTGTGATAGACATACAGTGATAGAAATTAACTGAATTTTAAAAAAACCAGTATGATGCAGATACTGTTGATTTTTAGTCACTTATAAAAATATCCAGTAACTTTTTTAGCTTATAGTTGCTAGAAGACCCTGGGCTAATGTTGACTTATACTTCACACAGTCATCTCAGCCTATACAAAGAAACCCAATTTAAAAAAAGCATGTACGTGAAGTTAAGCATAATTAGAAATATTCTACTAGGTTAGTACCAGAGCTTTAATGGGCAATCTTTTAGAAACGGCAGAACGCACATAGGTATAAGAGTTTTCTTAGGAGCTTATACTCAAGATACATAGGCTTTTGTCTCTGTTTAAAAGAAAGCCTGAAAAAGAGAAGTATGGCAGGCTAAAAAGTTACACAGCTTCCTCAACAGATTTTATTATGCTTGTTACCAGGATGTTCATGCAAAATTCTGAGTAAATATAAACACATTGTGTTAAGAATTAAATTAAATTTTAAAAGGCCAATTATCGAGAAGGCTGCAAAAGTCACCTCCAAGCAACAGTATTTTGTAATCTTTGACAGAAAACTCATAAATAACACATAAAGAATGATTATTTTGATTTAAGTGGACTGTGTGGTAAACATACTACTACTAAAGTCTTCAGCTCTGTTCTGCCATTCAGGGGAAAACACTGAAGAAAGCAGCAGCATATTACCTCTTTCAAAATGAATTCAAATTGAGCTGTATCCAGAAGGAGCTGGAAAAGGATCCTGGGTTTGTACCTTGAGTCTGCTAGAATTTGATCCTTTATCTGGCGGAGACGTTTGTTATTTGGATCACAAGCTGAAAATGGAAAGACAACATTTCTCCACTGTTACAGAATTTGACCAAGCTTTTCAATCCTTTTAAATAGACTTTTTCTTTTTTTTAATAGCTTGAAAGCAAAAACATTTTGCTCTGATAAGTCCCCCCTTGCTCTCCATTTATATGGGTCTCCAAACCCTTCTAAAACCCTTCCTCGCAATATAAAAATTAAGGCTTCTGTGGTGCTTCAGCCTTCTTCAAACTCTTTTGTGAGCTTCTGCAAACTAAATGTGAATTTAGTTCACATGACTGAGAAGCCCAAAGACTGAAGTTTGTAAAACCATTACAGAAAATGCATGGAGGTGTAACAGAAGCTTTCTCACTATCAAGAAGCCTCAAAGGCAGAACAAGCATTCAACCTAAGAGAATGTCTAAATAGGTAAATTTACAGACCCAAACTCATGTCAGAGACATCATTCAACAGTGCTGGTTAAATTTCAGTTCAAGAGAACAAAACACTTGGGCTTAAATTGTTGATTACTAAGATATTAAGAAGTTGGCTACTGCTTTCCTTTTGGCACTAGGTAAAATGTAGAGGAATGAAGCTGGGTTAATTAACATTGATAACACAGCTGTGGGCTGGCTTCAGGGGCGGTGGGTTGGCGGGTTGGCTCATGTAGACAAGGTGCAGGTGTGGCTGGTTCTGTTAAGTGGCTGGGCAGCTGAGGAAGAGAGAGGAGGAAGAAGCAGAGAGAGAGAGAGAGAGAGAGCAAGCGAGTGAGCTTGCGCTCTGGATGAGGAGAGACAAGGAGAAGGCAGCAGAGGGACTGGCATGAAGAGTATGTTGGTATGTGATGGTAAAAGACCTTGTTGCAGCTGATAGTTTGGAGAGTGCAGCAACAGTAAAACTTTCAGAATGATACTTTAAGTGCTAAGGCAGAAAAATGTAAAGTACCCAGACTTTTTCTGCAGAGCATTATTCAACAGGATCATGACTTCTCCTACTATTTTTTATACCTGTGTCTAGCTTGTGAAAGTTAAGGAAAAGCACATGTGCTGTTTCAGCCAAAGACTTCAGGAGACTGTTAGCAAAGTGACAGCTCAACAATCTATTGAAAACAGGAGATGAAACTCTGCTGACTTCAACAGCAGCCCACAGTGAACTTCCCTTGGGTCCTAACATGAAGCACCAGTACAGCAGGATTGACACTCTGTAAAAGAAATCTAGCATGAAATCTTACCTGTGTCAGCAGTATGAAGCATCAGCCAGCGGATTGCTACATTGCAGTCTCGTAGGCAGTTCAGCAGCTTGGGAATATTGTCCAGCACCAACTCTTCCCTTAGACAGCCCTCTTTGAGAAACTGCTGCACCTGAGTGTGCACTCGCTCAGTGACTGCAGCATACCTGCTTGCCTTAGAATATACAAAGCTCGCATCAATATAATCCTTGCCTCAAATGGAATACATCATTACAATGTGACTGTGGCTTCCTGAGAACTTAAAGGGCACACAGATCAAAGAAGTGCTATAAAAATTATCATTATTATTATTAGGCAATATCATACACTACAACTGCATGACAAAGGATGAAGGCTAAATTTTAAAATGTTTTTAAATTTTAAAACAATTCCAAAAATGCAGACTTGTAAACTTCCTATATTCACCTATGTACTCTCTAGAAATTATTCTTTAAAATAGTACTAATATGTTATTGCCTAATGAGAGAGAACAACAGAAATCTATTCCAGAATGGAAATACTTCTTATGAATCAGATGTCAGTTCTACCTAGCAAACTTCTTCCCTAAAGACTAAGGAAAAGATTTCTGCTCATATTCCCCAAGTTTACTAGACAATACATAGTACAGGTCTCCTAATCAGACCCTTCTGTGTGTCCTTTCCTGAGCACAAGGGTCAGATTCTAAGGAGGCATTCAGAGATCATCAGTCAACGGATTTGTTGATTGGGCAAACAATCAACAACCTGATATTACTCACTGTTTTTCAGGCATGGAAAAAAATTATTTCACATAAAATGAACTAACTGCATTGCCTCATACAACATTCTGGTATCAGTCTTTTAAATCAGATACTGTTTCCAGATTATTGTTTATATAATTTGGGAGGCTTCATTTAAAACTGAGTGCCACACTGTCGGCATAAACGTGTAACTTCTAAAATTGTTATCTATGAAAGACAAACACTACAGTCAGCCTAAGACATGCCAGTACCGCACAACATGATGAAGAGTGCTAGCATTTACCCAGTAAAGTCACAACTCTGAAACCTTTAGGGGAAACAAACACCATAAGAGGAAGTGAAACAAGCAGTGCTGCGAAAACCAGATTCTGAAACTTGGAAGTATCATTAACTCAAAGTTGTGTACAAAGTTATGTACTCAAAAGTATTGTACTTGAATAGAATGCAAATAATTGTATGCAGGAGAAAACAGACCCTTGTATTACTGATGTCATAGAATACACTTGAGATGCCCACACAGCTGAATCTTGCTAAAAATACTTAACTCTGGCTTATGTACCTGCTCTTTGACATTTGAAAGATCCAGTGTGTAGTTCAGGGCAGTTTTAGCAGCTTTGTAGGGTTCCCATGCTTCTGCTAGATTTACAGTGATACCCATGTAAATGCTAATAACCTAGGATTGGAAACAGAAAACAAGAAGTTGCATTTATATTTCTCTTAAGAAAAAGACATACTTAGCAATAGGAGTACAAAGTGATATGCTTTCTATGTAGATGAGATATATAGGGTATAAATATGAGGTAACAAAACTTTTTTTGTAGCTGTACTTCTTACTCCACCATCTTTGGAAATCAAGGTGTAAGACGACTTTGAAATAAAAGCCACACAGTTAATCAGAGGCTTAGTTCTGAAAACCAGCTGACAGTTCTTTCAGTCACTATGTCCTTGGCCTCTATTTTTTTTCCTCATGAACGCAAGACTTCTTTTTCATTTCCATGATGCTATGCAGAACATGGACAAAAAAGCAACTTGGGAAATGACTGGGGGAGGCGGGGCGGGGGAAGGAGGAAATTATTTTAATAAATCCTACTCCCAAGAATGCCCAAAGGACCAAACTAAAATGTCATCCATCTTCTGTGGTGAACACAGAAGAAAATTATGATTCCAAGCTGCGATTTTTAAGGACCAAAGAGAAACTGACTTCAGACTCTTAGCCAAGTTTAAGTGTGATTAAAAATACAGAATTGCGGTTGACTTACTGGTGTTTTAAAGACACTTTATTAAAAATGGAAGCCTTGGGTTACTGACAGTTGAAGGATATACAGAGCTGTGGTATTATGAGCTTCATCACTATTAACCCAATATTCCTCCATCGAGGAGTGATCACATCTAAAAGAACACTGTCAGCCTTTGAGCTCTTCTGACAGTCTCAAAAAGGAAGCCAGTAAAGGCGAATGGGACACCGGTCTGCTGATATTAGGATCCCCCTCATATTGTTGAAGTGAAGCTCATTATGTCAGTTCCTCAAAGGCTATGCTTCAACTGCTAACAATCATTTGAAACCAGCCTAAGGGTCAAGTATTCTGTATAATGCAGCTAACTCATCCATACCTGATCACAAGACGACAGGTATTGTCTTAAAATATCAGTTTGTACTACAAAGTCAAATGAATAAAAATGCTAGCATAAATAATAAAAAAAAAATCACAATGCCAAGTTCTCATTTCTAAAATAAGCTTGCAGTTTTTCAGAAACTGAAGGGTTCTAGTATCTATTAAAATAGCCAGCTGTTACAGTCTCTTCCCTCCCTTCTTCACTGTTCCACTTATGGTACAGAAGAATACAATTTGAAACCAAGAGAGATACATGAATTAATTTATAGTTTCTTTGTTAAGTTTGTTTCCCTTTGGTATAGCCTAGCTGGGAACTGTATTGTTACATGACAGCCTATTTCTGTAGCATTTTTTTTGAATACTACGACTTCTGGAAGGAAATCCTAAATCTCAGTACTGAGACATGTAGTAATTCCATTTTGATCACTGCATCTGAAAAGGTCTGTAGAATTGCACAGTGATAGGTTTTGCTTCTAAGTTACTTGGACAATGGCATAGAATGAATCCTTAAACAAGTTTCCAAACAACGGGGGAGGATTTGCTGGAGAGCAAGACTGTCATCCAGAGCATTCCCGACCAGCTGTTAGAATTCACCAGCAGAAATCACATGAAGTTCAAGAATGATAAATACAAGTCCTTTATGCGGAACAAAACCAAACCCTTGGAATAGCACAATCTCACTGCCTGTGTAACAATTCTCCAGAAAGGGACCTAAGTGTCCCAGTGGACAAACTGAACAGGAACCAGACATGCAGCCTTATAACAACAAAGAGTAACCATCCAGTGGGCTATGCCAGCCAGATTGTCACCAGCAGACTGAGGAAAGTGATTACTTCCATCTAGTCAGCCCTCATGAGGTCTTATGAGTAATGTGTCCAGATTTAGGCTTCTCAGTAGGAGACAGACACAGACAAACTGGAATGAATCTAATAGTCACTAAGACACTTATGGGGACTCACTATGGAAGCAGAGGCTCTGACAGCTGGGTTTACTTAAGCTGGAAGAAAGATGACTAAGGGATCTGACTGTGGTCTTCTGCTACCTAAAAGGAAGTTATGAATAAGACAGAGCCAACCCATCTCAGAGGTGCACAGGGAAAAGACAAGAGGCAACAGTCACAAGCTACAAGGAAAATTCTGGTTGTATAGAAGAAAGAAATTCTTCACCATCAGAATGATTAAGCACAGACACCGGTGTCCACAGAGACTGTAGATTCTTCATTTTAAATACTTTAAAAAGTAACTGGACAAGGCCTGAGCAGCCTGATTGAACTTTGAAGTTGGCCCTGCTTTGAGGAGAAGGCTGGACTAGAAGATGCCTGTAATACCTTCCAGCCTACATTCTCCTATGAGTCACTTTACCATGACGGTATTAGAGTGTAGTTGATTTAAACATTTAAGATGATAATTGATACTTTCAAAGGATAGTCTTCCATGCTTATCCAGAAGGTTTGCTTCACTCTGAACAAATAAAAATTTCCACAGAGAAGAATCTATTCTAGTTTTAAGACATAATGCATACTGTAAAAATAAGCTAAATTGTTCCTGTAACATTAAATCCAGGGAACAGTTTTAAAACAGAATTAATTTTTACCCAATTGTCTGGAAAGTATTTATCCACTATCTCTCTCATTTTTGCTTGCTGAGTGTGAAGAATAGAAGGGTCAAAATACAGTATCACATAGAGCATAGCAGCCTGAGTAGCCAGGGCAGTGCTGCGGTGTTCTGGTAATGGATATGCTGAAACCTAGAAAAAGGGAAAAACCAAAACTGAACATAATATAATGCAACATAACCCACCTGAAAATATTACAGAAAGTACAGAATATAGAAACCAGGAGGCAAGGAGTATATTTAGATAAGCTGGACATGCTTACACATGCAGCATATTTACCAGACACACTTCCTGGAATATAAAGTTGACCATGTAGATGTCTGCTAAAACTTTAACAGGCTATAGTAAGATTTTACTCTGCTGTAAATAGTCAAAGGAAGAATGAACCAAAGAGCTTCAGATGAGCTCAAAGGAGAAGAGCTAAATAAGTATTTTATAAGGACTAGGTATGTTTAGTTCATCTCCGATAGAAACAAGGATTAATTTAATCAAAGTAAAAGGGAATTAGGATGCAGATAATTATTCACCAATTCCATGTACCAGAAAGATAAAAAAAATTTAAATTATCAACTGAATTTTCATTTTAAAAATACATGATAATGTATTAAAAGACCTCCATACTAACAAAAACACTGGCATCAAAATCATACATTGGTATCATACAATCTCAACATTGCTAAAGGAAAACAGTTCTCTTTTTATTTAGTAACATCCTATTTTTCTTTAATTTTGATTGGTTATTTTATTAGGTTAAATTTTCAGACTAGTATGAAAATTCAGGTTTCTGCCCGCTACCATGACGAATAAGCTGCAATTATCAAAGGAGATAACACCTCAGATATGACATGATTTAGTAAAACAAGCTGTATTCAGTTTGGGTTGAGCTAAAAATTTCTACCCTACTTTTCGTACTACATTTGGAGAAAGTACATTGGTTACAAACATGCTTTGTATAGAAACATTAATGCTTTTCATTATCAAATGATTACTACAAAATAGAGACTAAATTTGCAATATTATTTTAATGCAAAGGCAATAAACCAATGTATAAAAGAGGACAAGTAATTTTGATACAAAGTATCAGCTGATTTTAGTAAGATTTCTAGATTAAGTATTTCACAAGAGCAGTCTCACAAACACTTCCATTTCCTATGAGAGACAAATTATGTCATAAAATGGGTTCCCTTCATAACTTACTAAGTTATCTTTTGTCAGTGTCTAGAATTTTACACAGCTTAAAAAAATTCCTACAGTAAAGTACCTGAGAAGGCTTATTTTCCCTCTTGAAAGTCATTATGTCTGTCCATAATATGAAAGTGTTTTTTGTAAGGTCCCTAGTCTTTAAAGTACTACTCCTGCCTAAAGAATTTAAGCCTTTATTTCATATTATCATTCATTAAATGTGGAATTCTGGTTTCCTGCATCTATAAATTGTTTCAGTTAGCCAGGACTTACTGAAAGAGCGCCAGTAATTACAGAAATGATTGCTTGTCCATGCTAAAGATGGAAACCTGCTCAAAAGCAAATGCTTTGTTAAAGATCTCTCAAAGCAGTCATATTAGAAGAGACTGTAAATATAGTAGCCATAACTCATACTTTGCTTCCATTTTTCTTTTCCTTTATTAACACAATTCTCATAGTTAATAGCTGTGATATTAGTGTTCCTTTTCAAACACATTGTCTACCAAGCGATGATAAAACTCTTCGCTGTAACTAAAAGAATGGGAAACTCCGAAGAAATTAAGTTATTACAAGTGGCCAATCATTAATGATTTAAAGACATCAAACATTTTTTTTTTTTAATGCAAGGTTGGCCAAACACTGGAGCAGGTTGCCCAGAGAGGTTCTGCAGTCTGCACCTCTGGAGATACTCAAAACTCAGCTGGACTCAGTCCTGGGCAACCTGCTCCAGCTGCCTCTGCCTGAGCCAGAGGGTTGGGCTGTGGGTAGGTGTCTCAAGAAGTCCTTTCCAACCTCTGATTTTGTGATTTATTTTTTTCTGGACTGCATGGTTGAATAACTAAGCTGTGAAACCATTTCACATTCACATTTAGGTCCCCCTTTTATCTCACAGTAACTTACCTGGTTATAAATGTCATCAGACCGTAAACGGCCAATAACCATGCTAATGAATGTTTCACTTATGGGTACCCTGCTGAAGTAACTCTCAGGGTAGTTTGGAGGTCTTTTAGCTCCAGGTTGGCTCGAGTATCCAGTGCTTCGAAGCAATTTACAGATATCATCTAAATTGGAATCAGCAGAGGACCGGGCTGCACTGTTTTACAAAAGACAGGAAAACACACCATTGAACTGTATGACCTAACCATTTCCTCTTCTCCTTGCCCTTGTAACCATGCCTTTCTTCCAGGAAAATGATCAGATACTAATGTCTGGAAGATTTTTTTGTTGTTTACTCCATGAATATAATGTTCACCATATTACAGGAGGACATGGATAAGTGTCCATACTGGAATCCCAGATAAGCACACAAAGCACAAACAGAAAAATGAACTTCACTCAGGAAGAGAAACAGAAAAAAATGACTATATTCAGAGGGGGAGTTTTGTTCTGGGTTGTTGTTTTTTTTCCTCTCCATTCTGAATTCCTTTTGTTGATCCACTTCTGCATTCCAGAGTTAAGGAATCCTCTCTCGTTATACACTGAGAGGCATAAACATAGCCAAAGCAGCACAGGAACCAGATACCCTCCTTTTTTATATGTGTGAAAGGATTTGCACTGATACCCTTTAAGACTCCAACTGTCATACAATGATGCTGTTAACCTACCCTGGAAAACTCACTATTGATTTGACTAATCAAGCAGTGTAACTACTAGAGGTCTAACTTGCAACGTATTTGTCATCTAGATACTCAGGACCTTGCTTGCACATTGGGAAACCTGTGATAGTCTCATAGCTGGCTTTGCACGATTAAAGCTTTAGCTGAAAGCTTGCCAGCGGACTTCAAATTTCTGTTGTGACAGCATGAGAAATCTATTGCTTCAGTTTTTCAGCTAGACCTGCAAACACAGCTAAAGCAAGGAGTTCTACTGATATTGAGAGCTCTGCTGAAATGCGTCTATCCGTATATAGTCAGTTGATCAAAAAGGTGTCAATATTGTCTTTTACCTTAATTCAATAACCTAGTTAACTGAATAAACTGCCTGTTACATCCTTTCAGCCTTGAGTGCTTCTGCATATCAATATACATTACCTATATCTGTAGTAGGAAACCAACATTCTTTCTCTGACTTCTCCTTCAATCTTTTGGTCAATGACCAATAGCATGACTCCATATAAATAGAGTGCTTCACACTGTTTGGAAAGAAAGAATGAAGGAAGGAAATGACATAAACACAACTTTGTAGTAACATTTAAAGACAAATGTGTTGGCAAACTAATCCAATATCAACTGTATAGTCAATACAATATGAAACGTGCCAGGCTGTAGAATCCTGGTCTTTGTCCTCCTGCAAGCGAGTCATAGCATTTCCATGCATTTGGTAAACTTAAATCTTTGTCTAGTTTGGCACTAAACTAGTTGGTTCATTTTCTGTTACAAAACTTTTCAATACTTACTAGAAGCTGTTTTCCATCTTCATTAAGGAGGACCGTTTCTAACGTTTGCTGAATGTAAATTCCTTCATTGAGGTCATCTAAGTATCTAGGAATCATAACAAAGAGTTGGTCACTGACTATTTTGCTCTCTAATCATCTGTCCTCAGAACTCAATTCGTCAATTTTCTCTGAAAGTCAACAGAAACATTAGAACACTTCCCTAGTACAAGTAGCATGGAGCTTTTCAGACAAAGAAGAGATGCTCTACTATGAAACCCGAGGCTGGAAATCCTAGCTAAAGCCAACCAGCTGGCAAAAGCCTTCTTCCATATCTTGATGGCCTTTGCAAAAGCAACTAGAAGATACTTTGTAACTTACAGCTAACACGCTCTTAATCTTCTTATGGATGGATAACAGCCTGAGAGTACCGAGAAGGCTTCCACTCCAGAATTTAGTAAAACTGTCATATTTTCAAATTACCTCAAAAACATCTACTGGAAGTACCATAAATTGATGTCTACTGCAATTTGGAAGGCAGAGCTAGAAACAGTGTTTATCTTGATTAACAGACAATTTCTTCCTATTAAAGTATTTTCCGGTAACACTGCTTCTTAATAAGTAATGTTAAACGTATTTTTTTTCATTAATCTGTTCATATAAGATCAATAACAAAACCAATTCTTATGCTCAAGATTCTCTGGAACTTTTTCTTAAGAGTATTTTATGAACCTTTTAATTGTTTTTTACAGGTAAGAGTAGCAAACTTGAGAATATGGCAACTCCACTGAAAAATCAAGTTCAGGAAAACAATGCCCATCAAAGTTAAAGAAAAAAAACCCTACCTGATATTCTGTTTTGCAAGACCACAAAAAACTTTGTTTAATAACATGGAGCCTCCTTTTATTAAAAAAAAATAATCTTTGAGACAATCTCCAAGATGAAGAAGGAAAACTGGCTCTAGCTTGCAATTGAGGAAATGAAATTGAGAGGTTAAATGTTTTCAAGTCACATACTAAGCTGGTAAGCAACAGTAGGCGTAAAAGTGTTCACTCCAGCAATCCAAGTTTCCAAGTGCACATGAATATGCTTCAATAGCAAGTGTATTGGGCCTCTAAGAAAAAAGCTTCTCATTGTTAAGACTAAACAGTAACCCACTCTTTAAGAAAATCCACATGTATTTAAGATACCATACCTGTTTAAATCTACAATATATTTGTGTACACTCTGAAAAGCTAGATAAAATCTCGTCAAAATTTCAATGTTGTTTTCACGAAATTCTTCATCTAAATCCAGTAACTCAGGTTTGGCTTCCAGTTTGCCTTCACATGTCTCAGGCCCCTAAGAAAAGAATTTCATCTTTAGAGACAGTATTTGACTTTGATGTCTAGGACATCAGTAGGACACAGAACATGTACAACCCCCACCATGCGCACAACACCAGAATTAACATTTCTTACTAAAACAAGGATCTGTAGTTTTCCAGTCTACTTTATGATGAACACTCATTACCTAAAGATGAGTTTTAGACTTTGTTAGAATCTGCAATGATTTTAAATATGATTTATCCTATGTAACCAATGGAAAATATTAGTTAATGCTTTCAGTAAAGCCCCAATGCACCTGAAGCCACTGTGTGCTTTTTGTAGTGCTGTCTCCCTGCTGGAATTTTTTCCTTTACACATTTGATCTGATTGATTTCTGAGACAGAAATCATAACATTGAGGCCTCAGAAAGCTTAGTACTCTCTCATACATTTAAACTACTTGAAAGTATTAGACCTGGTTTTGTTTAGACTCTGGATCTAGCTCAGCACTAGTCCCCCAAATTAATGCAGAAACTATGTCATTTCCCTCAACCATAAGGGAAAAAAGGTTGGGATAAAGAGCTCAAATTCCTTTAAAGCAAAGTTAAACATTTCTAACCATTTTCCACTGTCAACATTTCTCATAACTCATAATTTAGTCTTACCATCACCATCTAAATGAAAAAGCCGTTAATGTTTAATTGAAAACACTGTTAGCGTCATTCCACAGATCACTTATGACAGCATGAGATCATGGCTTAAATAGATTTAGTTAAGATAAAAATAGCTTAAAGTTAAAATAAAATATTAAGCTAGTTTTGTGTGGTTTTGAAAATGCTCTTCTGCTTCTCTTTGTACAAAATACCTACATAAAACAAAGGATGAAAGCAGGCTGCTTCATCCATCACCAAAGTGCCTATGAAGTTTAAATGCATAAAGAGCCTGAATTTTCAAAAGCTCAAATCTCTTCTCATTCAGTAAGAATCATAAATACAGAAATGCTGCATTCGCAGTGAAAATAACTGTAAATTCACTAATCTCTGCTTTATAAGTATGTCTTTTATGGGTTTTGGGGTGATTACTCTGGAAAGCAGCAACACTGTGATGCTTAACATTCCAAAATCTTACAGTTTTAAGGATAATTGTATTTCTCACCAATTATACCTATTTGCTTGCTTTTAAATTTTAAGTTTTCAAGTAATCTGTGTAGAAAAGGACTTCTAACAAGCACTTAGATCTCAATGTATCTGGGAAATCATTTGTGCTTAGGGTTTTCAGTGTCCAAGGCTCACAGCTGCTGCTTGAAATTTACAACTCTTACTACACCCCCCACTCCCCGTCCCCTGCTTTACTATTAACACTTCTTGTATTGTACAATCCAGATAAAGTCAGATTAGGTAGTCTCTGTAGTTCCTTCTTAATCATGCTAAAGAATGAGAGAGGGAAATAGGTACTGCAAGAAGCTTAATTTTGTAAGGGAAATAAGGGCACTATTCTTTAATTGTTTATTCAGCACATGACAAGCCCAGTGAATGAACAATGACAGTACTGTCAAACAGGAAAGCAGAAAGCAGTTTTCATGGCTGCAAAGAATAAGCTACAGATAACCAAAGGAAGATGGGCATACTGCCCACAGTACTGCTCCAATGGAAAACAACCAGCTGCACAGGCTCAGAACTTGCTGGTGAAAGTATAATTTAATGTTCCTGCAGGAAATTATAGTAGTAGTAATAATAATAAACAACGGCCCACAGAATCCAATACTCAAGTTTTATATAATCAGTATCCATCAAAGTTCACAGGCCAGATGACTCATCAAACATTTTGAAAGATGTAGCCCAGATCGCTCTTGAACGCACTTAGAACTGCCACCCCCTTCTTGCCCTGATACCCTCAGCGCAGGTACTGTTTATACTTCTGCCTAGGGGTTGAAGCACAGGATGTTCCCTACACTGTTTCTGCTCAGGCTCACTGAAATGAGTAAGGTGAGGCTGAGTATGATCATCAGTAGCATATAAAACACGAGACAGCCCAGAAGCAGAACGTTAGCATGCAAGTGTATCTCAATTGCTAGCTTAGTTTGGTGAATTTCTGGTAAACACTAAACAAGTAAGAAGTCATGGAAGTCAATTCTGACGAATGGTAGTAATAAGCACAATACTCAGGAATGGCTGTTTCATAACCTGAAGCATCCTCATGCAGCACAGCAAGCCTTTAAGGAGAAGTTTAACAACAGAACTATTTACCTTAAAATAACTGAAATCAAATATAATATCCCCGTACTTCTGTTGATCAGCCTTGTCCTTTAGCCTGAAAACACCAGGAATAAATTCAGAAAGTCTCAAAAGTTCTGCAATGATGGCATTTCCACAGGAGACAATCCGAAGAATTGCCTGACCACAGAGATTGTTTTCAGCTAGAAAATCCACCATTGTGGAGCTGGATGTGACAGAGCAGCAGACCTGCCGTCAGATTCTGATCATCAGTCTTTAGGTTATTTGAAGAAGAAACTCTGATGAGAAAACTAGCTGTGCCATTAATAACCTGTAAAAACAAAACCACACACATTGAGTGCTACATATTCACATTTTTGATAGTGTAACCTATGTGTGTCTTTAAGCACGTTCTCACATGTTTCAGTTTATGAAATCTAAATTATGTACAGCTTTGTAAAATTAAAAAATGCACTGAATTAATCTCCAGCACATACACTGGGTTTAACTCGGTCACCTGTGTGACCAGGCAAGGAAAGCATGACCTTTTGCACCAGAAAAATTCAGAACTACTGAAGAATGGAATTATCACAAATACGGAAGCAATTGAACCCATACAAAGACATGGCAGCAAAGAAAGCAAAAACATGTTACAAGATGTGTTTATAATAGCGTCTTTAAAAATACAAAGTGATTGTAACAGGTTTTAGCTACAAGGAAAATCTTTGTGGCAAGGGGAAATGATAGAGCTCTGTTCCTTTCTTTATTGCTGAAGGGTTTGCTTTTGTGCTGTGGCTTGTGGCTGCATTTCCTGGTCATAGTTGCATTTATGGACGCGTTTCCTGCAAGGTTCGGAGGGCAGCACCGCGAAAAATAAGCTCTGACGTTTAGAAACCACTTATGGAAAGTTATGAGCTGGCTCGACTTTTCACCAAATCCCCTTCCAAACCACTGAGGTAAATTCAGGAGGAAAGCTGCCCCCTGACGGGGCCGGGAGCCCGGCCCGGCCGCCAGGCGAGGTGCGGGGCGACAGGCTGTCCCCCGCAGGGCCCAGCGGGCACCCGCAGCGGACTCTGAACCGCGTCCCACCCCCGCCAGCCACCGGGCCGTGCGGACGCTGCCGCCCCGCTCCCCGCCAGCGCCCGCCCTCCCTCCCGCTCCCAGCGCCGCCTCGGGGCGCCCGCCGCCCCGCTCCCCCCGGCCAGCGGCCTCTCCGCCACCCCCGCTCGGCCGCGCTCACCTCTGCCCCGCCACGGAGCGCGGTGGGGGCGGCGAGGGGGTGGTCGGCTCCCGCCAAGCGCCGGCGGGCGGGGCGGGCGGCCGCAGCGAGCCGCGGCGGCAGGCGAGGCGCAGGCGGCGGGAGGCCGGGAGGGAGGCCGAGCCCTCCCGTCACGTGACAGCGGCGTCACGTGGCGCGGCGCCGGCTGATGAGGCCGTTCCGCCCGCCCCGCGCCCAGCCCGCTCCTGCTGCCGAGGCCGCCGGCGTGGGGCCGCCTCCGGGCCGCGGTGGCTGGCACTAGGTGAGCGGCTGTCCCCTTCCCTGCCGGCGGGGTGAGGGCAGCGCTCTCCCGGCCGAGGGAGCGGAGGGAGGGGTGCGAGGCCGTTGCCCTCCGTGCGTGGCTGAGCGGGGGCGCGGTGGGGGGTAAGGTGGGGGGCTGGGAGAGCGGCACTTGCAGCGTGGGGGGCTCTGCCCCCAAGCTTTGGAGCAGGGAAGGGGCATCTCCCCGTCATAGGTGGTCACCGAGTGTATCTAGAGGGTGGGCACTAATCCTGGCACTCAGTGGGCGCTTGTCACCTGTGGGTCTTGTGTTACAAGTTACAAAGGAACTGAAAAAAGTTACTTGTCTCATAGTTTGGGGTGTTGAAGCATAGAGAAATCGCGTCAGTTGCTCAAATCTTTAAAACGAGCGGCAGAATACAAACTGATTTGCATTTGCTGGTTAGCAAACCTGCCTGGACTACTCGATCACTTGGATTGTAAGAAAAACCCCTGTCTTGGCAGTCACGCTTGCTCTTCTTTTCAACTCTGATTTTGCTGGTTGTATTTTCCAGACGTGAGGGGGGTGGGAGTTGCAAAAATGTGAAGTCCTTCATTGATGCACCCATTGGAGACCTTCCTCACAAGAAATCGCACCTTAAAACCACTGCTGTAAAACCAGTTCCAGTGAGGAATGTTGCTTTTCCTCTTAAGGCAGAATGGACAGCTGCTAGATGAAGTTGAAGAATTCAGTTGGAAAATACAAGAGTGAAATCTTTGCTTGGGATCATAAACAGTTTCTAAAGAAAAAATAATCTTTTGGTGGTTTTGGTTTTTTTTTTTAAATATTTATCCCAAAGTACTTAAATTACTTTTCAAAAGACAGATTGAGATTAAACTACCAACATGATAGTATGATTTACTATTGTAAACAGTAACTTCTGTTCCTGTATAGTTTGCTCACTGCTTCCATAAACGTCAAGAGAACGAAGAAGCCTTTTTAACTTTTCTCTATTTTTTTCAGATTCCTGCCTTTCACAGTGTGTATCTGTGAAATTTCCAAAAGAACAGCAGGCTTTCTCAGTGAGTGAGATTTGCCGTGTTCAAGAAGGGAATTAGGTTCTCCGTGTAAACTCTGATACATTAAATGGGCCCAGAAAGATAGAGCTGCTAAAATAATTTTATGTGGATATTTAATAGGGTACATCTGGATCAAAGAGGTTCTATACAAACAGTCTTGCTAAGATGGCAAACAGGTGCTTTAAAAAAAAAGTTAAATAGTGTAACAGGTGACAGCATTTGTTACTAAATCTTCAAGAGCATCCTTTTCCTTTCAGGGAGTTTTGTAAGGAGCTTTTTCCTTGTCTTCTGTTGTCAGTCTGACAGCCTCTAAAGATCTTTCAAGATAGAAACACTTCTTTTGGCAGGGAGAGCACGAGCTGACATAACTGGACCGTTTTTGAAGGCCACTGCCGCCTCTGTGGCAAGACGCACCTTTAGAAGGGGATAGAGAGGAAGGCAGTTTGTATGTAATTCAGAAGTTCAAATTGCAGTGAACTTGAGCTGTTGTTAAAATGTTGGAATGGTGTCATAAAAGTTGGTCTTGAGAGGCCAAGCACATTTTTTGGATGGAAAAAAAAAAAGATAACAAAATAAAACATTAGAACAGAAGAGAGTGTGACAGCAGACATTCATGTCTTATAGCCTGCACAATATTCATGAGGAATGTGGCAATGATCAGGTTTGGGTGCACACAAGATGTAGTTCTGGAATCCCCGGAAAAGTAGTAGAGGGAGATACAGCCTTAAGTATGCAAAGCTTGGGCAAAGCTTTATCCTTTCTATTTAGATATTTTCCAGACTTCTGTGGGATTATAGCTTGTCAGAGGCTGTTGTTGATAGAAGTCATCTCCTTGTTATTTTCTGTATGATTCAGATAAAACTGGTATACTCCACATTTGGTTGGGGATTCCATTCTCTACCTCCCCCAAAATGATCTCAGTATAGTCCTTGAACATACCAGTTATTCTTTACATGGACTAATGCAGTATTTTTGTTTATCCAAGACTTTTGTTAGGATTTTTTTGTGTGTGAACAACTGTGTATCTAAAGCAGAGTGGAATTCTTCTTATCTTCTGCAACTTGAAGTTAAAAATTCTGTATGAAGTTCGTGTTTGTTATAATAGCTACACGTTGTCCGAGTGAATTGTGGTAAAGCATGAAGAAGGAAGAGCAGAAGTTTGAATTTCTGAGAAGGAACCAGCTGATGTGAACAGTGTGGATAGGCACAGCATAAGCAAACTCACTTGAAGGTTGTATTAATGACAAAGGAGAAGCAGTTAATCCCTGCAAGGCTGTAGGTTGTGGGTCTGTAGCGGAAAGGAAGATGGTGGTAAAGAACAATGTGATGCCTGTGCCACTCTTGTTCTACTAATGGAGCATTGGTACTAAAAGTCTGTAGCATCTTTGGGGGAAGTAGGCAGCATTTGTAAGGTGGGCTTTTGTTTAAAAGTGGTTCTAGATGTTATACTGTTAAGGACATTCGTAGAAGAGTGGCCCTTTGTTAGATTAGATTATTTTTTTTCCCAAGGGCCCGCTGTTGAGACAGGGTTGTAGCTGGTGAGGCTGAATTGGATGCGAGAAGTCACATTTCTTTCTAGCCTAATTGGTAATACGCCTAGAAAACACAGACAAGTTTTTGCGCATGTGGACTTCTTTAGATCTCAAATAGAGCAGTAATTTTCAAGCGAACATAATCATTGAATTTGAACCTCATTGTGGTTTAGCAATAAGAATAAGCAGATGAAAGCTGCAAGTTGCTTTTTGTGCTGCAGTTTTGCTTAATATTGAGTAAGAGGTGAATTGAAAACCTCTGGTGAATTGCAGTTCAACTGAAATGACTGACATCCTGGGAGCTAAGATTTCATCTTTGCTTTCTGGTGTTTCAGTGGTTCTGTTGACTAGTGGTTAGCTACCTATACTTCTGTTTTCTCTCCCAAATTCTTTGTGTGTAAACTGCATTCAGAATGTTGTGTCTGTTACTTCTAGAGCAACGATTTCAAGATGCCAGGTGGTGCAAGAATCTCATTGAACTTTATGGATTCCTCTCTTTCATCTTTGAAAAACTGCCAGTCTTACATAAATACTGGAATGGATATTGCTACTCATGTTGCCCTTGACCTTGTGGAAAATTTCAGTAAGTATATTCTCTCTTCTATTACATCTTGAATTTGACAGATGAGTCCTAGGCCTACCTATTTTGACTTAGTTACTGGCAATATCTATCTTCATTGTAGGAACTGTAGCTCTTCTGGCTAGACCAAGGTGTTTTTACTCCAGTCACTTCATTGTCTTAAATGATAAATTCAGTGAAAATGTGAATACCAGGTGAACATTGTCCTGGCTTTTGTAACACTCAAGACTAATTGCATTCCAGTGGTTGTTACCCTACAGCTTTGTGAAAACTTTTAAGGTTGCTGAGTGAGATGGAGAAGGCCTCTTAAGTGGGTGAATAAAATGATTTTTCATTCTAATACTGCTTCTTTGTGTGTGCTTTATTTGATGGTTAGGGCAAGATATATTGAAATAATGCTAATGATTTTGAGTACAAAGCTTGAGCTGCCTGTTAGGGGATGCAGTTTTTTTAAATGCTGCCTCTTCTCTGCTGAAAATCAGGCCCTTCTACGGTCCTTCAGTTTGGACGTTTGCAAAATGGTTTACCTTAAATCTGTAATTGCTTCTAACAGTTTTGTCATTGTTATTTCACAAACAGGTGCACTGCAAAGCTGCTTTTCAAAGACAAACATGAGGCATCCCATTTCTGTGATCTTAGATCTGTGATAATTTTTTCACTAGGAAAAAAGAAAAACTTCAAAGCTCCAAAACCCTGGTAGTTTTCATGAGTGGAGAATGAGAATCCTCTGAAACAAGTTTTACTGTTCATTATAAATCTTGTACTCAACTAAGCCAAGGGCTTATGTACAATCAAGATTAATGCTTTTCTCTGTCTATTGTGATGATTTTCTGTCCTTTGACCCTTTTTCCATACTGCCATCAGACACAATTGACATGTCATTTCTAGCAGGGCAGAGGAAATGGAAAGCTTGTCTGAACGGTCAACTGGGGATTCTGTTTGAGGTAAAGTGGTATAACCAGTTCTGTTTCCTCTGCTTTTGCACTCATCATCTCTCCTACTTTGCTATAAGTAATACATGGAAATACACTGAATGTACTGAATTCTTTCAGTCCCAAGATTGCAGAATGATCCACAGAAATTAGTTATTTGTACAAAAGTTGAAAGCTTTGATTAATTTCACCTTTCAGTAGAAGCCCCTGCTGCATTCCCATTTGGAGAGGTGAAAGGCAACTTAAGCTCCACTGTGCAGGTCTGCATCTGTGAGTCTGTGCAACTCCTAGTAAATGTTGTTATCCTACTTGCTTACCTGCTTCTGACACATTAATCTTTAATTGCAACCTTGAAGTTTTTTTGTCCATTCCCTTCAGTAACCGAAGGACCATATTTAGCATTCTGTTCTGAGATGAGGAGGGTATTCTTCATGGGATACCCATGGTCGTTGTTACAGTCAAGTTATGTCATGTGGCTGGGAAAGAGCTCCTAGACCATAACACTCATTTTAGTTTAGCAGGGGCAGCTTTCCTGTAGAGTCGTAGAATTATCAAGGACAGCCTTTTAACATAGTCCATCTCATTGCTCTATGGAAAAGGTATTCCAGACTTGCATTTGTAGTTTATACCTTTTGCATCTGATACTACAGTGTTACCTTTTTACTTATAATAGTTGTCGTCTTTGCTCCTACATTTTTCCTTGCAGAGGTATGTACATCTGTACATGGAACAAACAAATGAGTGAAGTTCCTCACTTTTACAGGGTTTTGTTTTCACTCCCCTGACTACTACACTTCAGGTTCTAATGTTCCTTACACAATGCCATTGGGAAAGATACAGGGTTTCTGTGGCATGACATACTTCTGGTAAACAAATACTTTTGGTGTTTTAGAATTAGCATTATCTGATCTGCCATACTTGATTGTTCAGCTCTTGCCTCCAATTCATACGCGGCAATTTCTATTTCTAGAATTGTTACTCATCTGTCCTACTTTGCCTTCATGTTCCGAAGCAAAATATCAATTTAATTTTGAGCCACTGTTAGATAATGTGTTTCTGCATTCTTGTTCCTGTCCCATTTGCAATTTGTTTAAATTTCCTTTACAAAACTTAACTGTCCAGCTTCTGGTAGGTTTCATTGCCAGGCTTCGTAGAAGAAAGAATTCTATTGTGGCTGTTATTTTACAAGCACTCTTTCTGTGAAGGTGTTTGTTCCTTTGGGCTTTCTTTTTGGACAGTGCTGGTTTTGGGAAGTAGTACCAAAAATTTTCATAGTAAGTGCACAAGAAAAGTTACGTTTACATCTGAAGATAAGTAACGGAAATCACAGGCAAAGTTAGGGCAGTAAGCAATGTCTGTTTCTTCTCTTAATTGCTGTTCTCCACAAGCCCAATCCTGAAAACATTTACTGATAATCATGTTTATCAAATAGTACAGAGCAGTGGTTGCTGGACTGGGTACTGTTTAATGCAGTATCATGGAGGGACTTCCTGTAAACATATCTGATAGTAAGTTAGACCAAAAGATCTATTGGGATCACTTTTCCCTACTTTCTTAGGCATGCCAGTGTGTTTTTGTTGTGTGGTTTTTGTGTTTGGTTGTTTGGTTTTTTTTAACAATTAAACAGCGATTTGTGAAAGAACTTGTGTGTGATTTTTATCACTTCAGAGCTCTAGTAAAGCAGAGAAATACGAATTCATACATTTAAGGTTTTTTTGACACGTGTAAAGGGTTGTTACGGTAAGCCAATTGTGTGGGTGTTTCTTGGTTCAGTGAAAATCACTGCCTGCATAATTAGTCCTTTAGGGCTAGAACACGCTTTTCGCTTTCAGATGTGGAGAACGATATGAAGAACGCTTCTAAAGGATGTAAAAAGAAAACGGTTTGGTGTTTTCAGCGCTTTTTGTATTCACGTCAGTTACGGAACAGCCGCAGGATTGTTCGGGTGAAGTGAAAATCAAAGCTCACTAGGGGGCAGAAGAAGATAGGAAGCAAGCAGGGCTGCCACTTCAGTTACAAAAAGCATTGACGTTCTGGAAACTGGCCTCTTTACCTGTCGGTTGATCTGGCCATGATCCCTGAGTAGCCTAAAGTCCTCCCCAGGTACACCATACGGAGAACAAAGAACTCTTACGCCGGTTATATAGAAGCTATAAGATCCTCTCAGAATGATTTTGAATTTAAGCTTTGTAAACAGATGGTGGTAGTGGTATGTGGAAGAGGGAATAAAATTACTTGGCTGGTTGTGAAACCAGAGGGCTGCCGATAGGAAGATGTGCCAGACTTGTGGGCAGGTATTGGATCAGGATATTCCATGATCTATAGGAACCTCATAACCTATAGTTACTTTTCTTCAGGTATCTCAGATGCTTTGCGAACACTGGCTAAGCCCCTCAACTCTCTGGGAGGTAAATAATAGTTACAGGGATTACGTACTTCACTACCACTGGAATGAAACTCTTTTAAGTAATAATAGTTGCCATATAGAAGTATGGTAACTGCTCATAATCCAAAACAGAAAAATAAAATTTCTTCCAACTGACTGAAACAACTGAGAAAACTTCATTAGAGAAGATGGATAGAGGTTTTTGAGTTCAATGGCAGGAACAACAGATTAAATTGCTTACTCATGAATAAATACAACAATAGATCTTTCATGCCTTTATTTTGATATTATGCTTGAAAGTTTCAGACTAAGTCAAACACTGGGTTTATATTTCAACTGTAATTTCATATGGAGAATGCCGCCTATTGAATGGAGACTATCCTTTCTCTCCACAGCTTAACTCCTTTTAGGAAGCTACCATCTACCTACTGGCTTGCTTCAGTCCTGCCTAAGTAGAATTTATCTGTTTCTGGGTAAAGGCAGCATGGCTGCAAGCCAGTGCACATACTGATTCTATCATTGATTACTGTGCCTACTGTTCATTGCTGTACTGCTGTAGTTAAATTTATTCTGTTTTAAGAGCCCTGTGTGCATCTATTCATTATATTTGGGAAAATGAACACTTGTTTTTCATAGTTAACTTACATGAGGCCATTGCTTTCTGGCAATAATGGCAGAGACTTTTAGTTTGAATACTGTTGTCAGGTTTGGGGGATGTTTTTTTTTTTCTCCTACACATTAATTGTGCTCAGAACTTCCCATTAACTTGGTATTTTTCCCTATAGCTTTTGACTTTCTATTCTGGAAAGATAAAGTAATCTCACTGGACACAGCTATTCTGAGGAGTATAAACAACTGTTAGAGAAATTGACAGGGAAAGAAGGGTTCAATTAAATAATTAAACATTGTAGGTCTGCAATAAATAGTGTTCAGAGAAATCTAGAAAAGTGGGGGAATGAGTTTTGGGAATATAAATCGCGATTCAGATGACTTTGAAGATCTAAAGATTTATAGCTTCTCATCACATGGTCCTGCATTGTGAAATGTAGGACAGAATGTACCAGTTAATTTAATTCCCCATGACCTTGAATGAGTTCATTTTACTACTTTCTGCAAAATAATAATACTAATAAAAACAATGCTTCCCTATTTCAAATGAATAATGAAAAGAGTTAATACCCAATATTTCTAGGCAGACTCCCATTCATCTCTACTTACGCATACAGTTCTCATGATATCTGTTTGCAGTCCTCAACAGTAAATTTAAAATTATTCCTGTCCATTTAAGCTTTATTTAATGCTGTGAGATATTTTGGGAATCCTAGTGAGAGATAATATGGAGGTATAGATTTTTTTATATGAAATTGTAAATAACAACAGACCTCACATGAAGAAGTCAAAAGGAAAATATTTCACAGTAGAATTATAACATTCTGAAATGTCTGTGAGGCCTTTAATGATATAAAGACTCAGAATCTGTTGCCAGCTTTGTACTACCTCCCCTTTCTTTTGTGCCTTCTAGCATCTTGTTCACTGCTGCTGCACTCTGGAGATAAATCTTAAGTTAGCTCTAACCACAGTGATTCCCAAGTCTCTTTCCTCTAAGGAATCCACTGTTCACAGTGTGCCGTGAGGATGAGATACTGTAAGGTTCATTGCAAAAATTGCACTTAACCGAGTCTTAATTTCAACAGTGATTCTATTGCTTAGTCTACTAATACATTTATGTCCATTTTGTTCTAGTCCTGTATAGATTTATGAAAATAAATTACTAGTGTTAAATACTCAGGTCAGGCAATGCTCAGATATGATTTCTAGCAAAATAAGGCAGTTTCTGTTAACAACTGTTAATTTAGGTGAAGAATAATTTTAATGCATCTGATCCTGAAAAGCTTTTATTTTTCAGGTAACTTTGTTGATGTCCATGAAATTAAATTGTCATTTAAGACCTCCCTGTCTATTGACAATCTACAGATTTACAGCACTGAGCATCTTTATGGCGTTGTGTTGTGAGCATGTGCTGGCAAAGAGCCAAAATTTTAAAAGATCCTGTAAGGGATTAAGAATCAGTATCTAATGGCAAAAACTAGTTTCAACACACTGAATGTCAAAGGGAAATGGCCAATTTAAAAGCTCATTTTACTTAATGAGTTAAAAAGAAAGGTAAGTTTTATGTCCAGCTCAGTTTTTCTGCTGATTATCTTTAGATACTGACATTGTCTAGAGGTCGTACTTTTTTGTTCTTTCAAGAATACTACTGTGGTATAGAAACATCTTAAAATGTTACTATATAAAAAACACGTAAGCAGAAAAACAGGCTGCGCACAGTTGGTTTCAGTATTCCTCCCTGTGCTCAAAACAGTCTTGGATGTTCTGTGGCCCAGCCTAGCACAACACTGAGGGAAATGACACATTGAAATTCTTGAGCCATCCACCAACTTTCAGAGTGGTCTGTATTTTTTAAAGCTTAA
The DNA here is from genome assembly GCF_023634085.1 of Falco cherrug. Lineage (NCBI taxonomy): Eukaryota > Metazoa > Chordata > Aves > Falconiformes > Falconidae > Falco > Falco cherrug. The sequence goes on along the minus strand of NC_073699.1, from coordinate 18,278,443 downwards.
GGACATGCTTCTATCCTTTGCTGAATTTGAGTCCTAATTGATAGGTGAATTTGATGGTGACGCTGTTTGCAATCAGTTATAAAGCAAGTAAATCGTCTAAATTCTACTATAATTTGCATCTTACTGAATTTAGCCTCAATCTGTTTTTAAGCTTTAGTAGTGTGATTGAAAAAAGAATTCACTAAGTCAGTACTTGTTTGTCAATGTCTCTCAGTTGCGATGCTCTTCGTATTGAACTTTAAGCCCCATATTGCCACCTCTGCACACTAAGAAACGGCTGTTCGCACTACTAATTTAACTTCCCTTAGTTGCTGAGCTGTTTTTACTTAAACTACTTAAAGTAGTTCTGTATTCTTAAAGTGTTCTGCTGGACATCCATGTGAAATACTTGAAGGGTATTCCGGTTTGGAATTAGTGTAACCTGCTATGTGTGTTGACTGATGTGCTGATAATGATATGCTGGCCCAGTATAGGTTTGCCATATCCAAGACAGGCATCCTTTCCCCCAGCTCTGCTCAGAGTTTTCAGATGTGACTTCTCTCTGCTTGCTAAGAATGGCAGTTTTATCTGACTCCTCAGGAAAAAGCAGCAGAACTTTTTCAAGAACATGCGACTGTGAAGTATGGAGAGCTGTAGATACCAGAAAGAAGAATTAACTCATGGTCATCTCCAGGCTTCCAGCCCAGCAGATTGCTTTTTAGAGGGGTCATTGCTTTTGTTTGGGCTAGACCCAAAGCTAGGTGGGACTGGGGGGAATATCCAGTACAAATGGGAAATAATTGGAAGGGCTGGAAAGTATGCTAACTACAGACAAGATGATAAGAATTTCTTAGCATAAAACTTCTGAAAAAAATTTTAAAGCATTAGGAGATAGGGTATTGTCTAATTAGCTGCACAGGTTTTCTAGTAGAGAGCAAGATGCTTTCTGGATGTCTGGGGCTTTTTTCAAACCACACATCACATTCCCACTGTGAAATGTAGATGCCCTGGCATGTAGAATAGCTGGGTGGGAAGCAGTGACTGCACCTGAACTCTATAATCTTATTTAGGGGGGAAAAATGAGCTGCTTTTCTTTTTCTTGAAAAACTAGCCCTAAAATGTCATGGTCAGCTGTTAGCCATGGCTGCTTGTCATCTGTATTACATAGCAGTGATCTTCCCATAGCAGTATCGGGGTCTGTGTGAGAGTTCCTCCTCTATCTCTCCACGCTTTGAAGGATTTTTTTGCTTACCAGTAGGTACAGGGCAGGCCATGGGTCCTACAGAATGTTAGTGATACAGTTCCTTGGCATGTGCCCCAGGTTTACTTAGCCCTTTACAGCTCTGGCTTTTCCTGCTTGTCTGCTCGTTTCCCATTGCATAACCTGCTCTCTCTGCCAGCAGAGCTTACCTCAATTCCGGCTGCTTATCCCATTTGTCTGTTCCCCTTGCCCCAGAGCTGTGTCTGCACTTCCCTTCATGTGTGCTGCACTGCATCTCACACGTGCAGTGTCTTCCCTTTACTGACCGTTTTCTGTTCTCCAGATTGCTTGGGATCCACTTGCGTCATGATGCCTGTTAAATGCTAGCTAAACAGTAGTTAGTAAGGTAGGATTTTTTTTCAATGTGTATTTAGCTCTTTGAGATTACCTACATCACTTTGATTTCCCTCACTGCTCTCTTAAGGTAGTGTTAAACAGGAATCACTCTAAATGTTGCTGACCCTTGTTGACATAGGAAGGAGCATAACGAGTATAGACATGTCAGTTAGCTTAGTTTTAAGAAGTTATTGGCAGCTTTTTAATAGACAGTTGGTTCATGAGTTTCTGTGGAATATCCACTATTCCTACATGGAGTGGCATTCTAAATGCATCACAGCAACCTATGACCAACAGTCAGACTTGAACATCTGAAGTCTGTTCATCACTGAGAGCAGGGGACCTTTCCATGGAAGTTTCTCTGTCATTGACCTAAAACTTCTCCTAGTTGGAATGGTGCAAACTCCAGTATAGGGATGGACTCTCTAGCTGTGTTTGAATATGAAATGGTTTGGTTAATTTTTTTTCCTTTGTAAGTTTTTTTTCTTGTTACTTTTTATTGAAAATTCAAAATGGCAGTACCATAATGTAACACGAATCTTAACATTGGCAAAGTTCTTGTGCATGAAATGACCATGATGTGACTGTTTAGGGATCCAGAGGTAAACCTGCTGACATCTGTGCTTCTAAAATTCTCAAGCTCTGTTCAAAGTTTCCATAGTGTTTGAAATTATTGTGCTTCATAAAATTAACCAAGATGTAAGGTATTTGACCTGAGAACAGGAGATAATATATAGGCTAGAACGGCACTTCACAACCTGCTTGAGTAAGAGGTAGCGTGAAGGTCTGCTGACTGAGGAAATGAGCAGGACTAAGGTTTGACTTGCTATCCTGTTCTTGTCCAGGGAAGATAAACTGTGTCAAGATGTTTTCTTGCACGTCCTACCTTCCTCCACAATCCAATTGTGGTTTTGTTAGGTCGCTCTCTACCTCATAGTGGCCTCATAAAGAACAAAGCTGTGATCTGTGTTGTAGGGACCCTGCATGAGGAATTAAGACTTTGTTTTCCCGTTGCAAGCCCACAAATCTGTGAAGGTGCTCATGGGAAGCAAACAGTGAACAGTTTTATATAGCAGGAACAGCATTAGAATTGTGCAATCCATTACTTCTTCATGGACACGAGGGAACAATCTTACCTGGATTTGAAAATCCCTAAGAGTGTGCCTTAGTCCCTCAGAATTTACCTAGTCTTTAGGTTAGAGTAAATTCCAAGCAGGGGCTGCAGGATTACTTTTCTTTTTTCTTGTTGAAGAGTATGTGTAGAATGTCAAAGTCCATCTTGGAGATAAACGGCTTTTCACTGACACTTGGTGTACAAAAATATTTTCTAGCTATGAGAGAAGTTACTTTAGAAAATGAAGAGAGACCAGTGATCCGTGAAGTTCAGTAACCCTTCTGTGTTAGCCTCTACCAGATGCTTCCTGTGAAGCTGCAAGAATTCCCTGATGATACCAAGCTGTCACAAAGGAAGTTTCTTTCTAACCCCAGGCATTTATCTGCTAGAAGCTGTTTGTTAACTGGTCTGCTTTGTTGCTACACCAGTGTCTGTGGTACTAATTGGTGCCATGCACAAACTCAGTGAAGGCACCAAAATTACATCTTTCTTCTTGGGAAGATTCTTTTCCTGTTGTTTAAAGTAAATGTATGTTTTGGGGTATGTGAGAGAAAATGTTTCAGATTTTTCTTTCTCAAAAGTACTGATTTTGCTTTCCTTCAAATCCCTTGCATACAATTCATCCTTTTAGGAAAGATGTTCTTTTTTTATCTGAACTTACGCTTGTCCTCTATTACATTGGATTACTTTATAGGTATTTAACCTTTCAACTAACAGTGAGGAGGATATGTATGGTTTTTTGAAGTAGGTAGGTAAGTAAATGGTGTCACACTTCAAGTATTTCTTCTTCAAGTAGTTTTATTTTTTGAAACAAAAAGGACCAGTTGAGTTCTTGTGGAATGCTTTTCTGAAGACAAAAAAACTACATTTTGTGCATTATGCTCTTCAGTCAACACCCAAATTTTGAGAAGAGGGCTGGATTGATTTTTTGTCCTACCTCTGTGCTTCAGTAATTACAGTGTAAAAATTACTTGTAACATTTAGAGTTAGCACTGATGACCCCATTGCTGGAATACGCTGGTTGGTTCTGAAGGCTGTTCTTCAAAGAAGCTGTCTGGAAAAGGAGAATTTGGAAATGTGCCTTGTTTCAAAATCTGGAAAAAATATGACTTGTAATGAAGGATTTGTGTTCTTTTATATTTATCCAAAACCCACCCTGGCCATAGTCTGTAATCTCACAAAGTGGGAAGAAACAAATATGTGGGGTGGTTATTATTTCCTAGCTGGAATTTTGTGCAGCAAGGGGAAGGGAGCTATATTAAGCAGCATGCTTTTGTTCTGCTGGCTTTTTTTTTCCTTGTGGGTACTCGGCAAGCTAAGTGCATTGAAGTGTCTTTGTTCTCAGCTGTCGCAGTTCTCGAAGGGAAGAGAAACCCATGGGCTGGCAGCACAGGCTTTCCTGCAGTGTGTGCCCGCGCTGCCGGGGCACTACAGCAACTCACTCCTAGAACAGCTTTAGCGGTGTTGGTGCGGATTCACCATACTCTTGCATTTAGTAACACTAAAGTATAAATGGAGGATAAGAATAATAGTGGAGAAAGAGAATGCGTGTTATCAGATCACAGATTTTCAAGGCTGTTTGGGACCAGCATGATCTGCTAGTTCGACTTCCTGCATAATACAGATCATTGCATTTCATACAGTTATTTTTGCGTGAAGCTGGTATGTTGTGGTTGATCTAGAGAGTATCATTCAGAGTGAAATCCAGTCTTGATTTCAAGCTAGCTTGCTGAATAACTGTCTTTAGTGCATTCTCATGGAAATGTACGGACAGCTTGCAGCTGAACAGAAGGTCATACTCCGGACTGTCTTGGTTTTTGTCAGAACTCTTGTGAGTACTCAGATGAAAACTGCACAATTTTTATTTCTCAGGTTTCGGTATGTGGTATTCATGTGATGTCTTAATTTCAAAGACATACATAGGTACGTGTGCATATTTATACTGTTTTCTTATGTATTTTCCTAAGCAGCAGGTAATTTTCTCCCCCAAAGGTCATTATGAGTTAGGGAGGCTTACAGTCACCTGGTGGGTTACCTCATGTACCCATAGTCACTATAAATTTCTCTGTGCCCTAGACCTCATAAATTCTCAGCAGTCTTCAAAATAGATCATAAGTGCGATTTAAATGCTATGTAGACCTTTTTGCAGACCCTCTGCACACTAGTGATGTTAACCTTGAGAGAATGAGTGAGCTTACAGCTGTAAGTTATAAGCTTGAAATTGCTGGGTGAGGTTCTTTGGCCTCTACCATGCATGAGATCAGAATAGATGATCCTAATGGTCTGTTCCAGCTTCAAAATACTATGAAGTACTGCAGAGGTCTTGTGTGGGCTCTTTAGCACAAAGATAAATCAACCTCTTTGAACAAAAGCCAGAGAGGAATATTTTATCTGAGTAATTTACTGTATGAAAATATTCTCTGTAGTATATTAATCTGTCATTTTCTTATCGTCGTATTTCTGCCACAGAAATCTGGCAATATAAGAAAATACTGCTAACTCCTGTTTAAACGTAGAGGCATACAATATATATAGAAAGTAGTGTGGGCTTTGAAGAACCCACTGTGAAGGCTTTAATTTTTATCAAATTAAGTAGATCAGTATTTAGCTTTCAGTGATCTAATTGTGTGCCTGAATAACTAGGGAGGGAGGAGGAACCCACAAAAGTAAAAAAAATTGGCAGCATTCAGAAAGATTAAGAATATAAAGCAATTGTATTTCTTTTCTTAATTCTTTCTGTTAGGGGAAGATTTATCTCGGTTAAAAGTAAGCATTGTGCTGACATGTTCTCAGTGTTTGGTCAAAACATGAAAGAAGCCTTTATGCAGACATTATCATTCTGAAAACTTCATCCTGATCCCCTACCAATAGATGCAGGGCACTCATATATTTTTTTCTTTTTTTCCTGTCTTTTTCTATCTCTTCTTTGTTCTTCTCTTCAAGAATTCAAGAACTTGCAACTGTGTTTTTATTTCTCTTTTTTTTTTTTGATACTCAATTAACTTCCTGTCAGTGCACATAGAATGAATTCTAAGAGGTTTTTAGTACTTTCAGATAAAAATAATTTAAAGAAGAAAATTTACAATGCATCTGACCCAAATCCAGGTTTTATATGTTTCCATTTACACCAGTATTATATAGCACACTGACGCTCTAGTGAAGAATGAAGATTTTAATATGCACTGATTAAATTCCAAGAATTTAAGTAGGAATATTTGCTTTATCGGTCAGAATCACATGTAAGACTTCTGTGTTCCTTATGATTACTGACACTGACACCTATGAAAAATGTCATCCTTTGGAGTACAGGCAGAGGTTGGGTGTCGGAATTGTACATCTAGACTATTTTTTATTATAATTTTAATAGATTTTTTTTCTTCCCTTCTCATTTTCTTTCCCATTTTCTCTCAAAAAGAACAAGGAACTCATAATAGCATTATATGAAAGAGAGAAAAGAACTGAGATGCTCCAAGTCTGATTTTGCTGAGGCCTTAAGGCTAGGAATAACTGTGCTTTCAAACTGGCATTGCACCATGTGGCCTTGGGCAAGTCGTTGAAGTTCACTAGACATCAGTTTCCCTTCTATAAAAAGAGATGTCAGGAACATCTAAAGATCTCAAAACTCCTGTGCGGATACTCAACTTCTGTTGTTCCTTGCATCTTCTATGCTTGTGGAAATTACATTGCAAGAGTTTAGAAATAATGTGAGTTGTCTGTAGTGGCAGTAAGTGACTGGAAAAGGTAGGAGATAGGTAGTCAGGAGAAATATGTGTGCAGGGGAAATAAAAGGCAGCAGAAAAAAACAGCCTAGCAAAGATATCATCTTTATCTTTTGTGAATTAACAAATAAGAAATATCTCATCTCTAAGAACTATTATAGGTGGTATGAAATGATTCAAACTACTAAAATATATACAAGGCACTAAGTGAAGATTTGCACTTAAATGAAATTTATGAGTGGATCCTGCAGCCACGTCTACAGGAGGGTGGTCTGATGTTTAGTAATGGGTCAATATATAATACTATGTGAAGAGAGAAAATATTACACTGATTCAAAAAATGTGCTTCTAAAACTGTTTAGGGAAAGAAAATTTACAGTGAAACTCACAGTCCAGTGAAAGGTCAACTGAAGTGACAGAGAATCTATCCCATCTCTGAATAAAAAGTTCAACCTTGTGTTTTCTTTATTCCAGTTTTCAGACACTGGGTCTTATGTTTCTGTCTGATAATCAAAGAGCCCAATATGTTCAGAAATCTTCAGGATGGTAGTGGTAGATCATGAGGAAGTGACCTTTAGCATCTCCTACTTAAACTTTGCAAGTTGAGTTGCTTTAGCGAGTCTTGATGTAAGTTACACTTTCCAGGCATTGAGTGATTTATGTTGCTTTTTCTTTGAAATACTGAAAGATCTTACTGAAAGAAAATGCAGTTAGCAAGATTTAGTCTCATGCTTGTTGGTCTAGAAAGAGCTTTTGCTCAAATTATGCACTATGTGCCATATAAAGATAGAGATACATCTGAAAAATTGTCAGCATACAATCAGCCTCTTTTTTTAATAAAAAAACCCAAACAATCCCTGTACCCCTCTCTGAACACGGAGCAAGAGTCTGGCATTCATCACGAGCATTATACAGCACAACCTTCTGTGTAGGACGTACATGTACTAGCCAGATAACCTGCCATCGCTCGTATTGCTGCCTCAGTCACCCTTTCAGGCATTGTTCGCAATTAGGTTAGTTACCAAATGGTGCACTACATAGCAGTTACTATTAATGACTGGTGAGTTTATGTATTTTTTGTTATTGTTGCTTCAGTGTGGGGGTTTTTTTTGTGTGTGTGTTAATGGACCTTTATGCCAATAAAAGAAAGTCAACAGCCATGAGTCTGTTAGAGCTGCAATTATATAAAAGGATGGGAGAAAGTTAAGAGACTGTGATCACTGGGAAAATATCACTTGCTTATAGAGAAAGAATCAAAAAGCAGGTTAGCAAGTGCTCAGAAAAAAAGAGCAGGAATGGGGGAACTGGTTGAGGAGGAAGAGAAGGGGAGAGAAGCAAGTGGTAAAGAATCATATGTAATGAAGGAGGAGAGGTAAGAAATACGAAAGCCACAGCAAAAAGATTAAGCAGGACAGTACACTGATTATGCTCTGGATCACAAAAGATATTTAAATGCCTTCCTAATGATGTTTCCCATGTAAGCAACTTCCATAGTTTCCATAAAGGTGTTAGCTTTTGCAAATGGGAAGAGTAGTCTGGCATATAAATCAAAGGAGGACTGGTTCATGTGGCTGAAAGTGAGAAGAGAGATGAGGTCTTTCTGATTAGTCTCACACTAGAATTACTCAGGATGTATGTGTGTGTGAACCTGCTTTTTTGACATTATCAACAAATGCTATAGAGTGCTCTGAAATAAGCATGTGCATTAGCACTCGATAGAAGGTGACAATCTCAAACAGCTTTATAATGAACATATAATGAACTTTCTTATTAAAAAAGACTTAACAAAAGGAGCCAGCTGGCTTAAGGAGAAGGTGGCAGATGAAAAGAGCACAATTCCAAGAAGTGTTCACACATTAAGGAAGTATTTTAACAGGCTTTCCCCAGACTGCAAGTGGGAATGGAATTATACATTGCATGTAAATGTCAAGTGACAATAATATCTTCTGAGTTAAATCAACCTTGCAAACTCTTTCCTATTTTTCTTAAGCAGATGAATAAAGTTTAACTTGTGATTTCCTTACTAATCATCTTAGTAAGCAGTGGGTGAGTAGACTTTTTACTGTACGGACAGATTAATGTGACATTTTCACAAGACTTTTTTTTTTTTTTTAAAGTTTATTACTTGTGGGTGTGGATCTAATTCACAGATGTTTTTTGAGTAAATTAGGTATGCCATAACTCATTCAAATTCTGTATTTCTTCAGTATTTTTAGATTAATCTTTTAACCATGCCTTGTTGGAGGTGTGTAGTCTGTCCTGGTATGTCAAGGTAATCTCAAGGTAATCAAGAGTTCTCCTCCACTGAACATACTTTAGTGCACAGATTTGGCCCAGTCACTTTTATAGAAAACCAGATTTTAGATGGAACAAAATTCAAAGGCATATCATTATAAAGGGTAGAAAATTCTCTCAACTAATATATCTCAACTACACAAATCTCAAGCATAGTCATATGGTTCTGAATTTATTTTAATAAAACAATGTCCAAGAGCTATGTGATCGTTTACCAGTTCTGTTTAAGTACTGAACAGAGGGAGCCTTCTACTTCTTCCTATCTAGTTACAGAACATTTCCACACTAGGTTTCAATTGACATTCCTGTTTTCTCAAAACTGCCCCTTTAAATGCCACGAGGCCCCCACAAAGCTACTTCTTTTCTACTGTGGACAAAGATAACAGTGTTATCTAAAAAACAGTCTGAGAGACCATCATCTGTGGTGTACTGTAAGCCATCAAACAAATTCCTGTTTCCCCTCAAAATCATAAATATTTGTGCACATGTGAGAGATCCAGGCTATACAGAATTGCATTGCCCTTTTTTGCACAGCAATGTGCATTTTCCACATGGCAACAAAGTAGCAGCTCCTCATAGTAGGAGTAATTTTTGTATGAAGTTTGCGGGAAATGAAATTCCAGCAATGGAAAGATTTAGCTCCGTCACTTACCAGTATGCAAGCAACAGAATGAATGCCACATACCAGCAATTCATGCCAAAAAGGGGAGATCTGCCAATTCACAGAAGAGGTTTTATGCAAAGGAGGCCTGCTGGAGGCAGAATGAATTGCTGGTTTTCATTATGCTTGCAGTTTGTGTGCAGTCTTTGCCTTTGCCTTGTCTGTGTAAGAAGATTAGGTTGTGGGTTGGTTTTTTTGGGTTAGTTGGGGTTTTTTGTTTTGGGTTTTTTTTGTCATATTGAGAAATTATGGGCTCTGAAAGTCCTAGCTTTAGTATTGCTGCATGGTTAGCACTTCAAGTACTATATCAATACGTGATTCATGCTGAATTGGATGCTTTGTGTGGGGAACATCACTTGACCTTTGCTTGCATGGGAGATTGGTTTTCTAGACTCCTGTAGTTTAACCTTGCTTGTGTTCTGTCTGTTAGCTCTCTTCAACAGAAACTGGAAAATTTCCAAAGCATATGGAAATATCTTCATTTTTAACAATTAACTTTCAAGGTGATACTCATATCTATTCTACTAACATTCCCATTTCTGATAATCTAACAAATCAGTGTTTCTGATTTTAAACCCCCAAACTTTCCATTGTTAGCTGTGTATTACGAATCTGATTTATCTTTTGTTTATTCCTTTATGCATGTGTACCAGTGTCAGCTCTGTTGTAAGACATGTCACTGCTCTGTTCACAGTGCTGTAGAATTGGGAGTTGCCTGCCAGCCAGATTTGTCTAAAAGGCTGAATATACAACTGGATTGTTTTCCCACCCTGAGATGCTTGCTGCTTCAGTTGCAGTACAGCCAGTGCCCCGGCTAGTTAGCTGAAGTCTAGCCTTGCTCTGTCTGGGACTACTGATCAGCTTCTCTAAATTCTGAACTCAGTAGTGCCAAAGGTTGTAGAAGGAGAAATATAAAAACGAAATGGGAGACTGTGGGTTAAAAAAAAACAAAACAACCCAACAAAAAACCAACGAAGTTATGTTTGGAAGTTTCTAATCAAAATATTTGACGATTAAAACCCAGAATTTTTTGGCATGTTTCCTCCCCCAGCTGTTTAATTTTAGGTCAATAATGTTAAAATTTGTGATCTGGAAGAGTATTCATTTGTGTCTTCACGAATCTGTTGGTGTTGGTTGTGGAAACTTAGTTTAGATTCTGTGCGGTTTTTTTGTGTGGGAACACTGAACAGAGCTGAAATAAGTTGTGTTGGACTGTCTTGAAGTGAAGGATTATCTTGGTTTTACCTTCCTGTTTGATACTTGTTCTACTGCTTTAACTTGTATTAGAGCTCATAGAATCATTTAGGTTGGAAAAGATCTTTAAGATCATCAAGTCCAGCCATTAACTCAGGACTGCCAAGTCCACCACTAAACCATGTCCCTAAGCGCCACATCTACATGTTTTTTAAACACCTCCAGGGATGGTGACTCCATGGGCAGCCTGTTCCAATGCTTGACCACCCTTGCAGTGAAGAATTTTTTCCCAATATCCAGTCTAAACGTCCCCTGGTGCAACTTGAGGCCGTTTCCTCTTGTCCTGTCGCTTGTTCCCTGGGAGAAGAGACCGACCCCCCCCTGCCTACAGCCCCCTGTCAGGGAGCTGCAGAGAGCGACAAGGTCCCCCCTCAGCCTCCTTTTCTCCAGGCTGAACACCCCCAGCTCCCTCAGCCGCTCCCCATCAGACTTGTGCCCCAGCCCCTTCCCCAGCCCCGTTGCCCGTCTCTGGACACGCTCCAGCCCCTCCGTGTCCCCCCTGCAGTGAGGGGCCCAGAACCGAACACAAGGTTCCAGGTGCCGCCTCACCAGTGCCCAGTGCAGGGGGATGAGTACAGGGGGACGGTCACTGGCCTGGTCCTGCTGGTCACAGTTTTGGATACAAGCTGGGATGCTATTGGCTGCCTTGGCCACCTGGGCACACAGCTGGCTCATGCCCAGCCGGCTGTCAACCAGCACCCCCAGGTCCTTTTCCCCCAGGCAGCTTCCCAGCTGCTCTGCCCCAGCCTGTAGCACTGCCTGGGGTTTGGTGTGACCCAAGTGTGGGACCCAGCACTGAGCCTTGTTGAGCCTCATGCAATTGGCCTTGGCCCATCGATCCATCCTGCCCAGATCCCACTGCAGAGCCTTCCTGCACTCAAGCAGATCAACACTCCCATCCAACTTGGTGTCGACTTGCAAACTTTCTGAGGGTGTACTCAGTCCCCTTGCCCAGATCATCGATACAGATGTTGAACCGAACTGGCCCTGTTGTGTGCCTCACACTGCAGTCTGCCAATGGGGCTTTGTTTGCATTAAGAAGAACAGCTTGCTCAAGTTTTAGTTGGACCAGTTTGTTGAGCAGCTCAGGCAGAAGCACTAATACTGACACCTGTGAAGTACGAAGGGAGTCTGCAGTGAGGGAGAGAGTGAGACTGTCTCCATACTGAAACTGCACACTCATTCACTTAGCGAGGCGATTCTCCCATGCTTCTGTCCTGCCTCATGGCCCTGTTTTCTGTGGCCCAGGCCACTGATGATGCACCCACCATGTGCCTCCTATTTCTTGTGGTGCCACATGCAGCATCTCTAGTCTGCGCAATTAGGTTTTGAGTTGGATATATCTGCACCAGACTCGGGTATTATGGTAGCTTGAGCCCAGAACCAAGATAGTTGCATTTACTAAAACATTATAGCTGATTAAGTAAGCTCTGATGAGAGCTTGTTAGCCAGGTGTCTGTGTTAGGCTGTCTCCAGTTCTGGACAGCGAAGTAATGTTTCTGAGAATTTTGATGGTCTTGTGCAAAAAGAGTTTATTTGCCTATCTTTACCATTGGGTTTTGTTGGGTTTTTTTTCAATGAAATGTCTTCCCAATCCATTTTCTGCTTCCCTCAAACAGGAAAATCTAAGTAACCACTGCATTTAGTTCAATGAAGGGGCACTTTGAATGAGCTTCTCTGAGATGAGAAATATAATAGGTTCATTAACACAAGCAAAGGGTTTTTTTGGGCAAACCTCATGGTATTGTTTACTGCTGGATAATAACAATCATGCCTTTTATTAGAGAAAGAATTGAACTTCACACTAAAATATTTATTTCCCACCTGTCAATGCAATTTAAAATAAGATAAGAATTAGTTATTGACAAGAGAAAGCATTAACACAGTTGACTTGTAAACAAAAAAGGGGTGGATTATCTCTGTAGAATTCATAATATGCAAGTAGAGATCTTGTGTAATAGAGCAGAAATTGTGCTGCTTTAGAAAAAATCTGACAAGTTGGAAATGAACTTGTTGGATTCATAAAAAAATCATAAAAATATGATTTTGATGGGATTCCTTTCCAGTGGAAATCATAGATAAAGCAGCCTATGAACCTTTTATGGAAATTGTAAATGCTAATTAACAGTCTTGAAATAAAATACTTCATGTGAAACAGCAGTTTTAGAAAGTGTTCTGAGGGATAAAAGAGTAGCAATTACAAGACCTTAACAAATATTTCACTGTTCCTTGTGAGGGAAAATATGTCAGGAAAATTTTTGCCTGAGTTCTAATGTTATCATATCAAGTTCTGAGAGGAGAAAATAGGTAGGAGGACAGCAGCAGACCCCTTGCTTTTAAATATTCCCAGACCTCCCATCTCTTGTTCTGAGGAAGGCAAGGTCAGCAGCAGCTTGGGGCTCTGAACCATGCTCTATTGTGTGGTGTAGACATGCCCACGCCTCCACAGGCAAGAAACTTGTTAGTCATAGGAAAATCCTTTCCCATTAAAATTATTCGTGAATGTTGTTTTCAGCCTTAATTTCACCGTATGTTGAAATCCACTGAGAAAAGAGGGAGATATATATATATATATTATATATATATATATTATATATATATATATATGCATGCTTTTAGGAGAATAGAGGTGGGGTTTTTTTTGCAAGAGATTGGTCAGATTTCTCTGTGAAGATAGCATATGCCTTGTACTTAGAAAACAGGTGTGGTTCCTCTAACTTTTTCTTGGCAAACAAGCTGGCTGAGGTAGTTATTTCCCCCCAACTCCACCCTGCTACAGTTTGCCACCCCCTCAATTGTACTGGTACAACTGTGTGTATATCTGTACTTCAGATTCAATTGCTGGAATACCATGGTTTTGGGGTTGTTTGGTTTGGTTTTGGAGGATGGAATGCTATTTTTAGCTTGGATTGTTTCAAATTTATAATATGACCCTGTGAAAAGTCATATTATCCTAGCTGAGGGGCAGCAGAGAGTCTGGGGAAATGACCTGTGAAACTCCTTTTGCTACCAAAGAAAAGGTACACGAACCTCAGCCTTGGTGTTTTCTTGCTGCTTGTCTGTCAACATAACTTGTGGTTTTGTTCTTCTTGGGCTCGTGGATATAGATAGTGTTAAGGAATGCTGTTTTACTCATTTGCTGAACAGAGCATGGTAGTTCTACATCGATACTACCGTAATGCCAGGAAACTGATACAGAATTATGACAGAGGAGAGCTTGAGCTGCTTCTTAAAACTGTTGCATCTTGTAAATGCTTTATCCATCTTTCATGCTTCTGCTTACTAGTTACAGTGTCTTTGTTAACTTTAAATTGGTCTTTCTGCAAAATTAAGTAGGTGTTAATTGGTGAAATAAAGATTAACCTCACTGCAACCTTGGAATTTAGTAAGGAGAAAAAAGGTGCTGGTCATGTGCTGGTCTCTCATCTGAAAGGAGGGAAGCAGCCCGCAAATTGTACAGGCCTTAATATTTAGTCAAGCAAACATCCATTTTTATTTGGGGAACTGCGTACATACTACCTGTCTTCATGTCTTGGTGTTGTATATGTGGCATCAAATACAGAGGTTACAGTAGCAAAAAATATGTAGATATGATATAAAAAAAATTTTCCCTTTGTGTTCCATAAGCAAACTCTCTTTACTTGTATAAGAGATTAGTTGATGTCTTTTTATTGTGTGCCTCAGCCTAAATTAAAAAATCTCTATTAGTGTTGAATAATATTTTACTTTGGATTTTGTACAGCAAAGCACGTCAGCACATGTTGGAGTGTTTTGCTAAATCAAACTGTCTGTGAGAACCCTGTTTATTTCATTAGGTGTTACTACAGTGTCAATAGGTGTTTGGAGGTATTATCCTCCTTTAGTTTGCGGTCTATGGATACTGTGGCAGAAATATCTGGTAAGATAGATCTTTGTTACTCCTCTCAAGTCTAAGCTGGGATCGTTATGACTTTTTAGCCTTCCCCTGGTGGTCTTGAAGGAAAAAAAAAAAAAAAACCCAACTGTAAGGAAGTTGCTTTTAGAAGCACTGTTGGCCTAGTTCTGCTGGCAAGGGAGTTTAAGGGAGTTTCAGGTTGAGCAAAAGTTTCATGATTATTATAGAATAATATAGTAAGTTATTTTCAAAAGTGGTTAGTAATACTGGGTGCTTCAGCTTCTCTGTGCCCACTCTGAGATGACTGTTTTCAGAAAGTGCGCAACACCCACTCACTGGAAATGCTGGCCCCTTGAGATGTTTCAAACTGGGCATTCAGCAACTGAGATGTTTCAAACTGGGCATTCAGACCCTGCACGGTCTGTTTCTGTTGAAATTCTGATTCTTTCTACAATATCATGCACTTGCGTTTCACTTTCGTGGGCTTGGCAGGAGCTTCCCAGGTCACTGAGTCTTATCTCTTCCCATTTCAGACTGTCATAGCCTACAGGGAAATGGCTGGTAACACAAGATGAGGGGTTTTTTTGCCAGGAGTAGTCTGTAATCTAACAGACACTCTTGGCTCACCCTACTTAAAAAAAAAAAAAATGAAGCAGGGAGAAATGGAGATTTTTTTTTTCAGTTATTTGCTGAATAAAACAAATGTTTAAATCCAGACTGAAAAGCACTGCCCTTTCCAAAATAAAACCTCAGAAGACTTCACTCAGGTACAGCAAAATGCTTGACCTGAATCCAAGTGTTGTAGTTTGATTTGCAATTTCTTAACAGAAGCTGAATAGAAAATAAGGTGAAACTTCAGAAATCATTCACAAGCAATAGTTCTCGTGCAACTGAGGGCACAGCTTATGGTGTTCTTCTGTGCTGGTCTTTGCTTTATGAGTTCTATTAGTCCTGTCTCCAACACTCCTCTCACTTTTATTCCTTCTGTTTAGATTTTTTTCTTTGGTAGAATATAGGAAACTCAGCTTCAGCTTCCTTCATCGCTTGAGAGGACTTGAACATTAATTTACTTTCAACCATCTTCCAGAAGAATGGTTTAGAGAAGAGGTTGTTGGATATTGAGGAGTATCAGAATCACAGAATGATTGAGATTGGAAGGGACCTCTGGAGGTCAA
The DNA here is from genome assembly GCF_023634085.1 of Falco cherrug. Lineage (NCBI taxonomy): Eukaryota > Metazoa > Chordata > Aves > Falconiformes > Falconidae > Falco > Falco cherrug. Next base: position 18,262,775 of record NC_073699.1, on the reverse strand, counting down.
CTTGTCCAACCCCCCTGCTCAGGCAGGGTCACCGAGAGTAGATTTCTGTTTCTCTCATGGATATAATGTCATTTGGTAAGATATACCCACTTTTCACTGGAGTGCTAGCATCTAGGTGAAGGTGTTGGCCTGTAAAGTCACTCATGCTCAGTCTCTAACTGCGTATATGAAAACTTTCTATGCAAGCAGAATGGCTTTGTTACAGGACAGTGAGGGTAATCCAGCTTGAAATGGCTGGAAACAGCCCAGTTAAGGCATTTCCTGAGAAGCTGGACGTTTCTTTAGGACTAGCCTCAGCAGTAAGTAGCTTCTGACTATTGCATGGAGGGAAATTTTGCAATTACTGCCCTGAGTTCCCCTTTACTCCACCAATTGCCATTCCCAGCATGGTTGATGGCCCTCTAATGAGCTATAGTTTTTCTTCTCTTATGAGTTGCAAAGGTTAGTTCCCCATCCAAAGGGCTCGATGGAGATTTTGGGGTATTTTACTTTTAACCATTTTTCTGGTTTTAATATGAGGACACCTGCATTCAGGAGATGAAACTGGTTTTCTCCATTCTTCTGCTGGTCCTTTGTATTGCTACTAATTTCTTTTAGTTCAGAATTTTCTGTACTGGCTTTCTGCTTTTTTTGCAGCCTAATAGATAAAATATGCTACAGGTCAGCGAGATGATATTTTGAAAGAATTCTCCTTCGGTGAGAGTTTTCTGAGGAGCTGTCCACGTACCTGCTGGAGAAAAAGTGAAGATGAACCCTCAGTGCTGCAGAGGCAGCCAGTCTCCTGTTTTAGTTCCTCTTGGTCTGTATAGTCTGGGGTATCATGGCAGGGTCCAGCTATATCTAGACAGAGGAGGAAAATAAGACAGCGTCTCCTAAATATGTCTGTATCCTCTCACAACTGAACATCTAGACAGTAGAGGGACGTCTTGTTACTGTCTTCTCCAAGTGTTTTGTGAATCTATTCTTTAAAAGTGTGTGTCAATTGATAGTTTTTTTCAAGATTTATTGTCCAACTTGAAATACCAACAGTTTTGAGTAGACCAGAACTGGGGGCACAGAGGAGTGTGTCTTAGCTAGCACTTTTGGTTTTGTAAATTAAGTACTTGCTAAAAACAACAACAAAAATGCTTAGCTGTATCCTGAATTGAGAATGTATGTTCTTCTCCACAAGATGGAACTAAATCAAGGAGTCGGGGAGCCTGTGTTCCTCTGCTGTCAGCAGTAACTTGAAACCTGCTGGCAAAGTGTGTATTTTATCTGCTGCTGGTGCATATGAAGACAACTGCCTACTACTGCTGTTGCTATTGGCTCAAGTGACAGATGTTTGTGTTACGTGTGTTTTAAAAGTCTGAAATCTACTGTCAAAATTTGTGGGCAATGGTATACCATTCCTCTTCTGCCTTAAATGATGGAAGAGCCTGATAGAAGCAACAGTGCATAGCCTTGAAATTCAAAGCAACTCAACATATACTGCAAGAGGTAGAACTGACAATTCCTCTTCTGCCTTAAATGATGGAAGAGCCTGATAGAAGCAACAGTGCATAGCCTTGAAATTCAAAGCAACTCAACATATACTGCAAGAGGTAGAACTGACAATATCCCGTTTTCTTTAAATTGAAAGTTTGACTTCTGTTAGCCAATATTATAAAGATATAAAAGTATATATATCTCTATGTTAATACGTGTTGTCTGTGCTTAAGCATTCATTTTAAGTACTGTTATATTTGTAGGCTTAGAGCCTTCCTGTGATTTCATGGGATTCCAGAATGTTCTGTGTTTGAGACAGTCCTCAGTGGAAGTGAATGCTTTTTTTTAATTGCTGCATATTGGCTGCAGAACAGCCTAAATAAGCAAGTACTGATGTTGTAACTTTTGCACAGAAAAAGAGGTAGTTGTGTAAAATCTTTAGATATTTTGCTAACTTGTGGATGTATACGGGGAACTAAAGTAGATGTGAACTCAGATGTTAGAAGGAAATGCAAGTTTTAGATAAGTGGGTGGCATTTTGGATGAGTGTTAATATAGGAAGTATTAAACCAGTGCTGACTTTATCCTGTTATTGCAACTTCTGTTTTAATGCTGTGGGGTTTGTGATACGTAACCCAGTCCCGATTGATTACAGTTTGAATCAGCAGTAAGGACCACGTGCATGATCAGTTTGGTTTCTTAATAGAAATGAGAAATTGAACTCCTGCTAGTGTCTTTATGTGACTTTGTTCTGTAAATATTTAGGGAGACTTCAGAATAGTATCCACATTTCCATTACAAAAAGAGATCATAAAGTCACGCAAGCTGGAATTCACAGTCATGAAGTATGCATATTCAGCCAGCTAATTTTAACGATGCACATGGGGCTTTGAAAATGAAAATTATGGCCTTGAACTGGGCTTTCTGTGAGTAAAAGATGTAATATTGCAAAATGTATAATCTCTGGGTGGTGAGGGTAAGGACTTGTGGAGAAATGCTTACTAAACTCAACATATTTAGTTTAGATAACAAGGAGACTTAACTACAGTATGCAACTTCAATGGTATTTTGTGGCAATAGCTAAAAGCATATGCAGAGAGTTTGGAATGCATTCCTTAGATATGAATTAGGAACAAGATTAGGATAATTTTTGATTAGATAACAGAAAGGCACTGATCCAGCACTTGCAAAGCGTTTGATTTTGGTGTTGAGCTAGGTTGTTAGCCTGCAGAGTGCAAGGTTTGAGTACTTTGGAGAGTTAGCTGGCTTTGTAGCGGGAGTCTGGCTGGAGGGTGTTCAGCAGATAATGTGGTCACAGCCTGCTGGAAGAGAGAAAGTGCCCTGAGTCTCTTTACCATGAATCCCCACTGCCTTCCTCGCAACTGAAATAAGAGTAGCAGCAGGGCTTGCAGAGTGGATAATGGACAGTGCCTTTTGCATCTTTCAAAAGTTGGATATGATTATTAAATTTTGGTTCTTTGTGATATAATGCTGTTAAATTAATGGGTTGGTGGGATTTGGGAGAGTGAGTTGTGGGATGGTGGTGAGGAGAGAAAAGTCTTTTCTAATTTCTTGTTCCCTAGTAAGATGAGGTCAACTGGTGTGTTCTGATTAGTCTGTGGCGGAGTCTGGTGTAAGGAAACATTGAAGGTGCTGGGATCCCTGCCTTGGTGAGCTGTAAAACTTTACATCCCCATATAGTCACCCACAGCTTCTCATCATGTGCACCAAAGCTCTGCTCTGCATCTGCCCCTTACCAGGGAAGGGCAGAAGTGTTCTCTGCTCATCAGGGGAAGGGAGAGGTTTTTTTGTGGGATGGCAAGATGGCAAATCAAATAGCCTGTAATGTAAGTTTTCTTATAAATCTTGTGTAAGAGATGGGGAGATGAATGGCTGGGAACAACATGGGAGATTTCCTCTTAGCTTTCAGTACCTTGGACTATGGATGGAATTGCAGATAGAAGATGGACTCTAGTATCTGTCAAACAGCAGAAATGGGGGATGGACAACAACTGACCTGCATATAGTCCTTCAGATCTGTCTTTATGTCCATAGTGCCTTCAGGGGCAAGCTAAAATCATGTGTTAGTGACGCATTCAGCAGATTCCCAGTATATATAACATACTTCATGTACATGAAAAAACAGCAACAAGGAAAATGGTGAACATCACTGAGATTTAAGACATGCTGGTGGATGGGTGGAACGGTCAATACGTGAAGAATGTACGGCAGGATGTAGTTACAGATACATGTCCCTCTTGCCTGAGCTGTGTTCTACCTCTTTGATCTTCTGATCTTCTATTTTAGTATTTTAGTGCATCTCTCAAGTTGCAACATTATTATTCTTTACCTAAAGCTTTTTAACTTTTACGAAAGATGGTGTTAATAGAGCTGTCTTGGTGTTTAACAATGCACTTCTTTTCCCCTAAAAAAAAAAAAAAAAAAAAAAAAAAGATTTAGGCCACTGTAGTTTCTTTATGTCATGGATATGATTCATTTTGGCCAGGGGAGGAGAATGACAGTTACTTGCTACACAAACCTTTCCTGTGATTCATGGAGTGCCATTTGTGTCAGCCTTGAAGGAGACACTTCATATGCTTCCTAGCAGGAAGGAAAAAGAGCATGATCATAGTTACCAGATAGGATATGGAAATAGGGTGGGAGGGAAGGGAAAGGGGAGAGGGAAATGCTGATTATTCAGAAGAAAGTTGCAGGAATGCCAAGATTCTGTCTGCATTATCCATTCATCTACTTAATGAAAAATGGATACATACCAAGCCTGTATATAATTAAGGGAAACATCATGACTGTAATTGCCATGTTCACAAAATAGTATGGCTTATTATGTAACTTTTTTGTGTAAATATATCTTAGTGCTTTTCCCTCTGTCTCCTGGATCTGTCACTGTTTCATATGGTATGAAGCTCCTATCTCAGAGTGATGTGTTTCAGCAGCAGTTTCAGATTCTGCTCTCAAGCTAAGATGGCCATATAAAATGCTTTATGTTAGTTTTCTGCCGAGAAAGATTTTTTGTGCTCTTAACGTACTAGTACAGTTAGCAATTTAGGAAGGGCACTAGCTTGCCAGATCAGAAGACATTTTCCTTTCTTCAAAATAAAAGTAATTTCAAAAGCTGTACCACAATTTTCTTCCTAAAAATAACAGCACCAGCACAGATTAGCTACTTAAACTGCTTGTAAAGAATACTCCATCAAATAACAACCCCTAATGCTGCACAGCAGACGGGGCTCTTCCACCGCTTCCAGCTGTTTTCTTTATACTGGGAAAGTGCAGGGTAGGAAAAAATGGGAGTAGGAAAAGTGGAAACTTATGTTTCCTAATTTATTAATTTCCTAAATGGGTTAGGAGCTGGTAGCTGGCTGTCCTCCCACAGCTGGCAGTATTTGGTATGGTATATGCACCTGTGTCAGGAGATGCAGCCATGGCTGTTATGCCTGTAGCATCTACAAAGGGTCCTTCTCCAGCTAAGCAGATGCATGACAACGTTAGGACAGGAAAACAGCAGTGTAGTAAGAGATGAAAGGAGTGAAATTAGGGGGAATGCAGAAGAGAGTAAAAAGGGGTGTGAATTTCCAAGCACATGTCCTGTATCCATTGATTTTCACTGGTAATTGAAGTTTTACTGCTTGTTTCACTAATGCTATTCGGTTTTCCATTATTTCCTGGGTTATAAAATGCTAGCTCTGTTTTCATTTTTTGGTAGCTATGTTTATTGGGGTTAAGGGGTCTAATTATAGCTGTGAACCATTTGTACTGAGAGGGCATTTAAGTTTTTTCTGACTATTTCTGAGGCAATGTGATGAGTCATGAAATACAACTTTTGCAGAAAATACCCTGATTGTCTAATGACTAGGTGTTGGTAGACGAAATTACACACACTCTCCCGTTCACATGAAACAAGGGAAGTGTCTTCCTGAGTAAGCTGTTTGTTCAAGTTACCCAAGAAATGTCAAGGTTTACAGTTGCAAAATTGGAAAAAAGTCTTCTATTTGAGGAACTTGAAAACACCTGCTGTGCCTTACAGAGGCTTTAGATATTCTAACATTAATACTTGTCTTTATACTTGTAAAGAAGAAATGCAAACTGAAAATAATACAACTGATCACCTGTGTACAAAAATATTTTGTTTTTCAGATGATGCAGAGGATGTTAAGAGCATTGAAAATGTCATGTTAGAGTATGCTGCAATGGACAGAGAACTTAATCATTATGTGGAAGCAATTGAAGAAACAGTAAATCAGGTAAACAGCCACTTCTATTGAAGTTATGAAAACATATCCTTATTTAAAGATTACCTTTTAATAGATACAAATGTTATATTAAAACAGTACATAGTTGGAAAGATAGGCCTTTGATGGGTATAAAATACTGCAGTTGCCAGTACAACTATTGTTTTTCTTTCCTGGCTGGCATGCAGCGTCTTACTCCAATTCCTCCCCACTAAACCCTTGTGCCGGTTGGAATATGGGATGAATACTGCTTTGGGAATGACTGAGGACTGTGTGGTTAAGATACCGTAGTCCCAGATGATACCTGCTTGGCGTTTTGCGGAAGATGGAAGACGCATAATGAATGAGGCAGGAATAAACGAATGGTTGTGGCAGCGGGGAACTGATGGAGCGGGGTTCCCAGTGCCTTCCTGCCACATGAATTTGCTCGTGCTTCATAAGGGGCGAGCTTGTTAATTGTTTGGCCCATTAAGTGGGGTCTCGTTCGTTGCCTGACCGCGCATCTTTGCGAGAGGCCGGGGCGGGGGTCCCAGCTGGGCGCCGGCTGCCGCTGCGGTAGCACGGGCAGGTGTCGGGCTGTCGGGGTGAACCGCCCACAGCACGGGCTGCGTAAGCCCCTTTGCACTAGCCAGCCGGGCGCGGCGGCTGAGCGCCAGCTTGCAGAGGGCTTCTCCCTCTCTGCTTGTCGCCGGCCTGCGACACAATCCCTTGTCGGTCCCTGCGGCCCCCCGAGGCGGGGCGGGGGGGAACGGCCGGCACCGGGCGGGGCCGGGCGCGGCGGCGGCGCTGGCCGCCAGGGGGCGCCGCGGTTGCGTTCCCCGCCGCCCGCCCGCGCCTGCCCGGGCCGCTCCGCCATTATCTCGTATTTCCTCACGGTTATCGGCCCGTCAGCCCGCTGTGATTCTCTGTCCCTGGCTCTTGGACTCTGCGTAATCCCCTCAGCTCGGTGACCTCGTTACCCCGATTCCAGCGCTGCGGGCTGTCCCTGGCCGCTCTCAGGACAGGTCCCTCGTCCTGTCTGACCATCCCAAGCCAGGTGTTGGGAGCGGGGGCTCCACGGCTGAGGCGGGCACTGAAACAGCCCATTTCGGGGCACCCTGTACCCGACCACTTCATTTTTGGGCCACATCATGCTTGCAGAACTCAGCTTCTGAAGTAACCTATTTTAGTGTCTGCAAATAGACTTTTTGGTGTCAGTTTTGTACAGATTTCTCTAGAAGAGGCAAGAGCACATCCCTGATTTCCCTTCAAGTTGTGAAATCTGTGTTTCAAAGCATGAAGGTAGTGGAGCTTTTCCTTTAAACATGTCTAGCTGTTATCTTGCTGTTGTTTTTTGCTATTTTTAAAACAAAAGCAGGAGAGCAAAGCGATGCATTTTCCACCAATTCTATTTGGAGAAACGCCCGCATGGTTTTTATTTTGTAGAAATGTTTTCCTTTAATGAATTTTTAAAGTCATCTTGAGTGAGATGCTTAACTGAAAAAATCTTCGTTCAAATAATTAAATATTACATGTTTAAAATGAGTTTAAAACTATGTCTACGCCAGCAAATGTTGGACAGCATTAAATACAGTCACTGTTCCCCGTGCGGTCTTTAAATATACATTTCAACTCAGATGTCACCATAATTGCAGACCTTCTAGTTTATATTTGTCAGAAACTGGAAGGATCAGAAGTTTTTCCTTTATTTGGAATAGTCATGATTTTTAAAGCTTTCCTAGTAAAACATAACATAGCCCTCACAGGCATCTCTCCTCATTAGAGATTAATGATGTATATCCAGACTTGAGTGAAACATAGTAGGTTTATATTTTGATGGTAAGCTATTAACTGATTGATCTGTTATTGTTATAATAGCAATTTCAAGTAATTTTCAACAATGTAATTTCTTTCGTTATTCCTGTGTATCAGCAAAACGCTTTCTTCATCCTTAGGAATATAAAGAGTAAGCCTACGCCTTTACCAGCAAAGCACTCAAATCCTGTTTACTTCAGATGCATTCACTCCTGATCTTTGAAGCTCAGGATTCAATGCTTGGCTGAAGTGAAAATATTTTGTGGGTTTAGGTAGGGCGATGATAAATTCATGATTTTTAGGATTGGATTCAGCAACATCTGTTGTGTGCATATCTATGCTTATGTGCAAAAAATAGAAAGTCCTGGAAGGGTTGGTTTTCATTTTTTCCCCTTTTTTTCCTCTAGTGTAGCTCTTTTATGTTGTGTCAGAAACTCCTTCTTGCTTTGCTAAAACAAGCTCCTTCCCTGTTTCATTCCTAAGATTTTAAAAACGCAGCTCCAAGACATTTAACACATTAAGAGTCTACATGGATTATGAAGTCAGTAATGGCTGATCTGTTAGCCTCTAGCCACACTTCTATCTCTGTTTCCTACCTCGCTCTAGGGAATTTTCTGTACTTTGCACTGCCAGCATCCTGAGCAAACCTTTCTGAGAAAGAAACGTATATAAGCCTCTGCAGTGGATCAGAGATACCGTCTGTTCTCTAAAAAATTACAGCTAATGCTTTGTTTTGGAGGATAGCTACGTGCCATGCTTCTAGAATTGCACAGCATATCTCCAGTTACCTGTCAGAGACAGCTTAAACTCAGCTTCTGGGAAACAGATACTGTTACTGGATTTAGGACTGCATCTGGAGGTAGCTATTAGAAAGGCTCAGGTTTAAAATATCCTCCACTGGCTTGCTCCCCGGTTCCATCTGAATTCCTTACCTAAGGGCTTTCTCTGGGGAATTGCACCAGGTCATTTGTTTTCACAAGCAAACTGTTTTTCATACACAGTGTTAAAAGTATTTGTCTCAAGCTGCAAAACACATTTTAGCTGATTATTTTGTGAGTTTGTATGTTGTCATCTTCTGGGCTGTGGTTTCTTCATACAGCAGTGAATCTGAATGTGTTATATTCTGTTTCACCTTCTAACCACCTGCATGTAGTGAAATGTCCAACTGGAAGTTAGCAAGATAAGGAGACAGCAGCAGTTAAAATTCCTGATTAATTATTTCATTATGTGTACCTTTAAATGACATTGACAAAAAGTTGATATTGTACAATAAAAGTATGTGATGTAAATAATAAGGAACTAGCATGAGATATAGTCACATGTTTTTAAAAGCCATGTTTTTTGTTGATTTAAGCTGCAGTAGGTGGAATGCAGAAGGTGAAACATAACCAGCATCCTCTTCTGCTTGAATCAGCAGCCTGTTGAGCAAGAAATGAGCAATTCAATCACAGTGTTTCCAACAATAGGCTGTGGGAAATCCTTTGTCTGTGGAAACTCCCTGTGCTGCTGGATTTTCTTGTACCTGTGTAATGACTGGACTCCTGCTGCTGCTTCTTTTTTCATTTTTAATGGGTATTCTTAAAATAAATTAGCCAATATTCGGGTTCTTTCCATGCAAAGTCTGGACAGCACTCTTATTTTAAGTATAACAAAAAACTAACAGAGCTGAAGTACCTCTTCCAGACTTCTTTATACTCTTGAAGTGGATCCAAGTGATTGGGACCCAGGCTGAGTTAGCCAGTTCAGCTATCCCTACTCTAGGAGGGCTCTCAAGTGGCCAGAGTACCACCATATTGTGCCTGCTCTCACTCCCACTCTGCTCTCTAGATTAGCAGGGGTGTTGGTGGTGGACTCTGCTATCTCAGCTTTTCAAGCATGTGGCTTGTTTGGGACGGTAAAAGCTGGGGTAAATTTTCTGAAGTCCCCACACTTCTTTAAATAAAATGAATCACAATGTATTGCAGATCGATCTAGAGAACAAGAAAGACATAACTGACTTCCTAACGCTGCATTATTCCCACTTCTCTTTTCTTCTCCTGCAGGGAAAGAGAACCTGGGCTGTTTTGTTTCTTTTGCAGATGAGGGCGAATGTGGTAGTGGCATCTCTGACAAAGATTGCTTAGTACTTCCTCTTATAAGTTACTGCTCTGCCAAACATCAATTTATCTTGCTTGAATTGTGCCTACCTTTTGCTAAGCCTGAGCACTGTGAAGGAGGATAAAATCTGAACCTGAGTGAGGTGGAAAAAAACCATAGGAGATGTGTTTCGGAAAAAATTTAAGAACCATGTTAAGGAAGGACACTGAGAGTGGGAAGAGACAGACAGAAAGGTAAAGGACGTGGGCCTGGGAAGTCATGAGGTCATATAGACAGGTAGGGAAGAGACTGTTTGAACGAGTGCTAGGAAGGAGATCGTGTTGAGCTGGAAGAAAAATATAGAAATATTGGAAGTTGCGTTTGTGCTTGGATTTTATCCCAGCTTCTGCTCCAGCTTCCCCATGTTGCTCTGGGTGAGTCATTTCTATTATCATGTCAGTGGCTGCTGACATCTTTGTTTTCTTATTGTTCTGCATGGAAACTGATTTGAGCAATTATAACTGTAAATCAGATCAAAGATAATTACAGTTTGAACACAGGAAGTGAAATTAAACATGTTCTTTTTTTTGTTTTTATCTCTAAAACTACATACAACTGATGTAGGTGTGTGTCTTGATAGGCTTGAAGTCTGGATATGTCGGTCATTCATGCCTATGTGGCTTCACACCTTGTCAAGTGTTCATTCTTCCTTTGGCAAAGGTGAGGAGTGCACCATGTTCCTTATACAAGGGCTGTTTTGTCTCTACAGAATGTACAGGAACTATCGTTACTTTTGTTTTGTATTTTCGATAATAGTTCGCCTTAGACTAGTAAGTTCATTGGGCATGGGATAGGAGGAGGTGTTTGTTCACTTTGTCATTAATTTAGAGCAGCTTACTTAGTATTGGGATCTGTTATCTTCATGGCCAAATGTGTAGGTTTTAATCCCACAGAGGAGTAATTCCCTTCAGTGATGTAGGTCATAGTCATTCCAAGTGCGCAGCCTGTGAGTGATCTAAGGAGGGTCTGTGGAAAAGGGAAGAATCCTAGTTAAAACAAGAACGTCCATGGGCTAGGTTTGACTTGCAAACTATTTAGAAGAATTCTGGTTTCTTCACTTAAAACTTATAATATAGTGCTGTAGTGTCATGGACAGTCTTCCTTGGCCTCAGAAAATGAAAAGGACTTAAAGATAACATCTTTGTTACCTGGGCTTGGCCAGCATAGGTGTGTTGGCCGCGGTTCCTATTGGAGAAGGTTCTGCCAATATATCCAAGTCATTTTTGACAAAGCAAACCGAACCAGAAAAACATTTTCTGTAGTGGTAGCTCCACCTGTAGTGTGGGTTTTGGAGGACTAGCAAGGTCAACCAGGGGGTGTGGTTCCATCCAGTTCCCATTCTCCTTGGCACAGCTGTGGCAACAGAACTAACGTGATGCCCAAGTCCACTCTGTGCGGCAGGCACTGACAGTGTCATCGATGACCGCTGCTGCCTCTTAAGAGACAGGGCTGTGCTTCAAAATCAGATTGTCACTTGGTTTTCTGTTGAGCTGATAACAGCAAGACTATGAATCCTATGGGACTCATGTGTTTTAGTTGATTCAGAACTCACTGCCAGTGACTGGCACTGTGATAGCCATTACAGTGTTGTCAGTGAAATAATTTTTGACATGGAAATTGCTAGTTTCATGGAACAAAAAGCCTTGTTTAGTGCTGATGCTTTCCTAATGAGCACTTTGCTCTTTTTCTTCTTGCAGCACTGTCATGACAGCATGTTTTGGGGCAAAATCCACTGATGATATCCATATCTGCAACTGTGACCTTTACTGTTCCAGCTGAGTTCAGAGCATTTTCTCTGATACGTGCAGTGCATCAGTGTTTCTTGGTTCTGAAATCCTGTATGTTAGCCCTGAAAATTCTGATACCTTCTTTTCATCAAAAAAAGTCCTCTGCTATACAGAAATGGCTCAGGAAGATGTTTATGAAGTCTGCTACCATGAAAATGGGTTTAGTGAAATTATATGTATTTTCTTGGGCTGGTGGGAAACATAAAAGAGCTCTTTCAGTCTTTCACTGCATTTATTCTGACTCTATAGTTGTAGAAGCTAGTTAATCTATCTTGAAGTTCACTTACAGTTTACTGAAGTGAACCAGCAGCAGCAAGTCAGTCCCCTGGTGAAAGACATTGTACCTGTGCAGTGTCTTCCCTCCCATCAAATAGTAAATAGGTTTCTGGAGAGCTTGCTTCACCTTGAAAGTTTTTGTTAACAATGGATGTCTCCTTGGGCATTATTTTGGTATCTTCACTGCCAACTTTATTTCTTGTTTACTTGCTATATATTAATGAAGACACTTCAGACTAGTAATTCATCTTACAGAATAAGCAAAATACGGACATTGGATGAAATCTTTATCCTGACTTGGGCAGGATTAGTAGAGGAAAATAATATGTGACCCTGTAGTTATGCCTCTGTGTGTATGTAATGCCAAAGGGCTTATTAGAACTTTTACAGGCAAAGTTAAGTCTGGCATTTACTAGCTATGGAGTTCTTTAACATATTACAGTTTCTTCAGTGCAATTTCTTTGATATAATTCATAATCAATAGTGTAATGCTTGTTCTGTCCTGCCATCTCCAAACAGTAATTCAAACAATATTGCACTGGGGTAGGCATGTACTCAGTTTCCTGCAGAAACTGGGACAAGGATACATTTCTAATACTTACTTTATAATGTTTACTTTACTTTTTTGTGTCTGTCTCTGTATATGTTGGGCTAAGCATTTGATGGAAACTGCTTTTTTACTTTCCCAGAATTAGTAAGCTATGTGTATAGTTCACTACAATAATATCTTAGAGTCCACATTTGATGAGCTGCATTAAAAATATTTTTTTAGTGAGCAGTATATAAAGAAGTAGGAGTAGTGTTTTATTTTATGTGGGTTATATAGCACATCCTCAGTAATCTGTCTGTGTGTCTTCTAGCAAGCATAAAAATGTGTTGTGCTTTTTGAAGACTAAACCCTGGAAACCTTTGCACACGAACATAGGTTTATTTGACTTCACTGTGGTTACTTACATTTGTCAAGCTAAACATTTTCCTAAATATTTGCAGTGTAAACACTGGAGTTGCTGAAATGGCCATTGGCTTGTGTGGGTAGGAGTGGGGCAGCAGGGGCCACAGCTGGTTAGCAGAGCTTTGGGTGAAAAGAAATGTTCTGGACCTAGGACCATCACATGGAACTGGGAGCTCTGTAGACAGGGTGACAGCAAGGGATAGTATTTAGAACAAATATGCCAAAGAAATCCTCAGAACCCCATTGTAATTTCAAAACTGTGTTTGTTATGTTGGACAGCAGTGCTGCCCAGTAGGTAGCAAACTAGCCTGGGATTAAGGAGGACTGGATACTGTTTTCGGGTCTACTGGCAGCCAGCGTGGTTGACCTTGACAAATTGTTTCACTCTGTGCCTTGGGCTGTGGTCCCGTGTTCATTAATACCACTTCTGTGCAGTACCAAATCACCTGGTAGCATATTCTCGTCAAATAAGCCAGATCACATGATACCATGTTGATGCTGGCTGTATGCCGGTTGCAGAAGGACAGACGCTACCTGATGGAGCATAACTGTGCAAAATTAGAATTGGCAGAGTGGTTTGCACTTAATCAGTGCGTCATGCAGCTGTGGTGGTTTTGATGTCGTACTAGACATACTGAAACTGAATTTACTATCTAGTTCAACCACGATCTCAGTCATGTGGGTAGCATCCCGTATCTCTGTCCATAAAGAGATTTTTTCCTACCTGAAGATTTCAAAGCAATTTTAATTCAGTTGTGTAGTGATTTTATTTTGATATTAAGGATTGTAATAGGCAGTCTTAACTGTTTCTGCAATTCCAGAAGGTCACAACAGAGAGTAACTGAAAGTCTCTGTGGTTTGGATCCCTGCTTTTCTAGGTAGCGTCTCCATTTTAGAGTCAGCATGAATTAACTCTGTCTGGCTTAGCCTAGCCTAGAGAAGGAAGATAAAATTATGAAATGTAAGGAAATTAGTAGGTGTTGAGGTAGATAGCCAGTGCAAATTAAAAGGCCATCTTAATCTCAAATCATGGTGGTTGTTATTTTTGGTGTTTGGTGGGTTTTGGTTTTTTTTTTTTTTTTTGTTTTGTTTTTTTTTAATGAAACTTATTACTGGAAACACTGGAGTTGTAGTTTCAGTTGATCAGTAGTGAAAATAGTCTTTCAAATTAACCATCTCATCAGCTCCTGCTGACAGTCCGAGGATTTAAATGAGGGGGCTGTGGTAGGGGGTGAATGCTGAAAGCTGAATGATTCTCGGCAGCAGGGGTTTTTGACTTGAAATTAATTTATCCTGTTAATTGAACACACCCAAGTTGATCAGTGTCTTCGGGGAGGCAGTTTTGGAATGCCTTCCATAAAATGTCTCTCTCCAAATGTTCAGTGTTGTTTTAATTACTGTAATTGTTCCAAGAAATTGTGTGTGTATGTTGGGTATTTTAATAGTCTTCCCTCAAAACTTTAAATGTTAGGTCACTCGTTTAAAAACATTTACTCTTTCTGCTAGTATGTTTTTTAACTGACCTTATCAATAAAAACATTCAGCTACACAGATTTTCCCTCTGCAGAATTCTTAGCAGCTTTATAATGAATTGCGTATAAAATGTTGCTTACAGCATTAATTAGATTACATTTTTTTGTGGCTGCTACTACCATGAATTTGTGTTTTTTAAAGCATTTTAGTTAAGAAGGAGTTGGTAGAAGTCAATACTCTCATTCCTAGCTTCCTCATAAATTGCATTATTTTGGACTTTTTTTCATTGAGCTGTCCAATACTGGGCGTAAGCAGGAGTGTGCTTGCCACATGTTCCATGTAGTTTAGAGTGTACCAAATCCTTGCAACTTCATAGTATGAATTGTTTTGAATATTTTAACTTTTACAGGACTGCATGTTTAGGGCCTTTGTTAAAATGGAAAGAACGGAAGGTTTGTGGAGCATATCTTTTTTTCATTTCTTGATATTTGGAGTTAAATGCAGCTTTTTGACCTTTATTTCATTAAATAATATAATGGTTTTCTCATGTTTTCTTAACACATGCACTCAACCTGTTCTGCAAATGTTGAATTGTCTGTCTTTCTCACCTTTCACATTGTTCCTGTTGATAGGAGGTAGTGCTTTGATTTAAAAGAAGCAGCATGACTTCTTTGTGTTTGTGATTTGCGGCAGTATATAGCTATGCCTGTTTTTTAATGCCTACTAAAATAATAATAAAAAAATCTGCTTAATAGTATGTATACATTTTATTATCTTTCCAACTTGAGGTAAAGGTTTCAAAAAATACCTAAATCCTGCCAGAAATCAATACCAGATGTCACGGTATCTCCCAAATGTGGCCCCATTGTTGATAACCTACTGTGAGTAACAAACACTGTGCTTGATAATAAGGGTTAGCAAGTTGGGCTAATTTCTGGGCTCTCATCTTATTTAACTGAGCTAAGTGCATAGCCTGAGTAAGCTGATTTAACCAGCTCAGGTATTTTTTTTTATCCTTAGACTTGTGTGTTGACACTGACAGTGCATGAAAAGTATTTTAAAATACTGAAGAAAACCCTGTGTACACCAGATAAACTCAAAACTTCCTTGTTAAATGTAAAGTTCCCATGTTAAAATATACTCACACATACTACACCTGATAAATTCCACAAAACCAGAGAAATTAAAAGCTCAGTAATGTTGCTGATGTTAACTCTTCTGACTCTTGAAGTGTTGGTGCCTTACTGCATTGCCACTGCTCCTGTGTTAACAATTCACAGTGTTTATTCAACTAGGTACTCATCCTCTGTTCCAAGCTGTTGTTATGCTACTTTTTCCCCAGCAGTCTGTTGTGTGGGGACAGGATAGGATAGTAAGGGCTTGGGTGCAATGTTGAGTTTAAAAGGCTTGCTGGGAAGATGACAACTCTAGTAGGCAAAACTTAGGGACTGTGGTTTTGTAGTGTTTGATAACTGTAATGATGAAGTGTGGGCTGTAGATGAAATGTTTCTCCATGGATTTTTTTCTTCTTAGTTGGAGGCGATCAAGGGATAGAGGTAAAGGCTGGACTGCACTTAAAGCAGTTTGGTCTAGTTCAGTAGAACAGTCTATTGAAACAGGGAGTTTCTGGGCTTGCCTGTTAACAACCCCTTACTCCACAGAGTGCAGAATAGCCCCACCTCATCCCGCTGTTCTCTGTTAAATTCCACTAACTACTGGAGCCCTGACCCTCATTAGCACCTCTTCTCCCCAGAGTCAGGTTGATTATGTTCAGTTTGGTGGGTAGCTCCTCTGCCTCCTCCCTTGCTTCCCCTATTGCCACCTACGTAGGCTTCAGAGTCCCTTTCTTGTATTTTTTTGACCAAAACCAGAGTTGGCTGTAGTTAGTTGGTGGCATGCACTGGGAAACGACTTACAGAAGCATTGACTTTTCTCCCACCCACAGCAGTGCATTGTATCGCTCGGCAGACAAAATCTGAACAGAACAGTGAAGATCCTGTTGAACAATGGCTTAAGAGAATCTGGCCCATTAGTCAGATTTGCACAGAGCTGCCCTATCAGTTATAATGACCTATGTCTGTACTAATGCTCCATGAGCTAATTAGACCTTAGTATAGCTAGTCATCCTCCCTAATCTACCAGTTAGGTTTGCATATGCCTGGCCTCCTCCATCAGTCAGGCTTACAAACATGTATCAGACAAATCCCTTCAAGCAGGTTTATATGCAAAGCATAGATAACTATAGCTGTAACATGTATTACAGCTCAAAGTGAGTTTACACTCAGCCATTTCAAAACCCCACAAAACTCAACCCCAAACTCCTTATATTAGTCCCCCCTTTGCAGTACTTATTTGTCTGTTAAATTTTTAATAGGACAGTGTTTTATGGTAAGGAGAAAATCCAGCTAAACCGAAAAGCACCCACAGAGGATCACAGATGTGGCTTTACTTCTGGTCAAGGAGAAACTGTCAGGTAATTCAGATAAGAGGTGACTATAATAGCAGTGTGTACAAGCATGGAGGGAACAGAAGTGCTTGTTCACAATGTGTCACATAAAAACAAAGAGCCATTTAATGGAATTGTCCAGCAGCAGGTTTTAAACCAACAAAAGGAGGTAACTTTTTATACAGTGAATAATTACATTGTGGAATTAATTGCCACAGGATGTTATGGAGACCAGAAGCATTAACGAGTTCAAGAGGCTACTAGACAAATTCATGGAAGAAAAACTCATTGACAGCTATTAGATGTAAAGATTCAAATACAATCACTGTCTTGGGAAATCTCTAAACTGCAAGTTGCTAGAAGTAGGGAAAGTATATGGTAGGAAACAGGGGAAGGTCTTTCTATTCAGCTCCTTTGTTATACTACTGATCCAGCTTTTTGCGTCTGCCACTGTCAGGGACAAGAGAGTGCACTGGATGGATCAGTTGGTCTGATACAGTACTCACATCTTTAGCAGAAAACAAACTACATAGAAAATACAGAGTCTACAACCAGTACTGCATCCTGAAATTTATGTTGACTGGCTATGTAGCTTTAGATGAATAACATTTATACTGTGATTCAAACCTATTTTGGAACATAGTTCTATCTAAAATTACCTTTCGCCTCCATAATTTTAATATTTGGAAAGTCTTCAGGGTATCTAATAATTTATCTTTGTATTCTTACTCATATATTTGATGATTTAAAAAAAATAAGTAAATGAACAGCTCCTGCTCTGGGCATTATTACATAATTGAAAAATTCTTAATCTCAAAGCTAACTTCAAATCTATATAATATAAAACCACACAAACCATTTAATAATTAGGTACTAGCCGATAAAATCCAGCTTGAAGTTAGCACAGCTACACCCACTTGGACCAAAGGGAGGAATCTTCAGCTAGATCCTTGTCTTGTAGCCAGTTTTCACCCTTAATACCCAAGAAAAACTTAATTACTTGTTCTAAACAACACGTCTTGCTTGTAATATTGACGGAAGGAGGTAGACTATAGCTCTGGGTGAGTATCTGCTGGGACCCCTTATAAATTTGATGAAATTCCATCTTAAGTACCTGCTCTGATTTCAGCCACATCAAATGGGATGAAATGTTTTCCTGCATTGTTAGGTACCATATGATCTAGGTTTTTTATTTATTTTAATAGATCAGAATCTGAAAGTTTTAATATCAGTCCTTGTGATTCCTGGGTGGGTGAACACAAAAATGCCTTTTCTATCCCCATCAGCAGGGTTATAAACTAGAAGGGTGGTACAACTGGGATCATACATATGGTCAACTAAGTTGTGACTATAGGTTTCTTATTACAGGAGATACTGAATAAGAGACAACAAAGCATGTCTTATTTTTTAAAAAAGAACACATTAAGTTGATAGCACTGTCAGAAAATAATTGTGATTTTATATGCACTTTCATTACTTGAGGAAAGCTTGGCTCCACCATTTTTGTAACTCTTCAAGTAGTTTGTGCCTCTCTTAGCCTCCTGTGTATCAGATTAAAAAAACCCCAGCTGCTTCAACTTCTATCAGTTGTGAGCCCATGGCCCCTCCCCAGACTCCAGTTTCTCCACATACCTCTTGAACTGGGGGGTATGAGACTGGATGCAATTTTTAATCTATTGCCTAATGAATACTTCATAAGAGGGGAAAGTTAATTCCTTTGTCCTGGTGGCCACGCTGCCCCTAATGTAGCCTTATTAGCAGTGAGAATGTTTCCTCACATTTCACTTGGTGTTGTCTGTCCTTTTCAGCAGAGCTGCTGCAAAGCCAGGCGGTTCCTAGCATGCACTGATGTGTGAGGTTACCCTGCCCCTAGAAAAGCTGCAGAACTTTTGTTGTTGAACTTAGCATTTCCAGTCCTGAATTTCCTCAAGGTCCTTCTTGATTAAAGCTCTACTGCTTGATGTGTCAAAAGCCACTAGGTTAGTATGGTCTAGAAGATTGCTGAGGGTGCATTTGGTTTCATCATCCAGGTTGTTGGTGAGGTTCTTGAACATTTTCAGCCCTACTGTTCACCACTATAATACTCTGCTTGGTACTTGCTACCAATTGGATATCAAACTAATGTTTACTGTGAGTGCTACCCTTGGAGCCCAGCTGTTCTGGTAATTTTCAAACTACCTTCCAGACCATTTAATTACATCCACCACTCTCCCCACATCTGCTTTTCAGGTCAGTTCATCACATAAGGCAATCAGTTGGATCAAGCATGGACTGCCCTTTGTAAGTCCATGTTGATTGTTGCTGATTACCTTTTTGTTCTCTGCATGTTTGGAGGTGGATTCCAAAAGGATGTGGTTTGCAATCTTTCCAGGGGCTGAGGTGAGGCTAACCAGCCTGTAGTTGCCCGAGTTCTTTCTCTCGTGCCCTTTTTAAAGACAGGCATAGTGCTAGCCTTTTTCCAGTTTTCAGGGGCCTCCCACAATGATCATGCTTTTTTTGGAGATGACAGGCAGGACTCTTGGAGTCACATCAGCCAACTCTTTCAGCACTTTCAGATTAATCTTGTCTGTCCTCATAGATTTGAATACATGGAGCTGCTCTCACTCATTCCTGACTTGTTGTCCCTGACCTGTTCCTTCCCAAACCATCCTGGTACACCTGGAAATCTAGGAGTAATCTTTGCCTGTGAGGACTGAGGCACAAATGTATTGAGTACTTCAGCCTTTTCCATTTGCACAGCCGCTACTAGGTTGTCTCCCCCATTCAGTAACATCCCCACATTTCCTCTGAACTTACACAATTCCCTCTCGTCGTTCTTTCTATCCCTTACTTGTTTCAATTCTAACTGTGGTTTGGGTTTCCCAATTTTGTTCCTAACTAGTGCTAAAGCCAAAGCCAAAGTAGTGCTTTTGTGCTCATTTTTTTCTTGCTATTTCTTGTTTGTTGTATGCTGTCTTTTTGCATTACAGTTCACTAAGAAGCTCCTTGCTTAGTCAAAGTGACTCCTACTGAAATTTCCAGTCTTCTTGTACAACAGGATTATTTGTTCCCGAGCTCTCAGTAAGTTTTCTACAAAAAATTTACTAGCTATCCTAGGCACCTTTCGTGTCAGCTTCCCAGGCGATTCTGCTGAGCCATATCCTGAATAACCCGAAGTCCACCTGCATAAAATCATGAGTCCTAATTCTTCTGCTTATCTTCCCAATCTTCTTCTGCATCCTGAATGCAATCACCTTGTGGTCACTGCTCCCAAGCTACTATCTGACCACATTTGCCACTACTCCTTCCTTGTTCATGCACAGAGGTCACACAGAGTATTACCTTTGTTTGGTCTCTCTAGCATTTACATTAGAAAGTTATCACCAACGCAGTCTAGAAATATCCTCGATTGCTTGTGCAATGCCATGTTGCCCACGTGGTGGAAATCTCTAATAAAGACGAAGGCTGGTAGTCATGTTGCTTTAAGTAGTTGTTTGTAGACAGTCTTATCCACTTCATCCCCTTGGGCAGGTGGTATGTAACAGGCTCCCACTGCTGTATGGCCAATGTTGCTTTTGCCTTTGCTTTTCACTAGAAGATTCCTGTCAGTTACATCTCTGGATTCACACTGGACCTCTGCATAGACAAGGAGGTGCTTTGTAATGAAGTGCAACTGCCCTTCTTGTTGTTTGTTCATTGCTTGTTCTCCTTGAAGAGCCTCCATGACACTGTTCCCGTCATGGATGCTATCACATTTAATCTTCGTGATCCTGATCACATCAGAACTCTCTGACTGTGCGTAGACTTCCCGTTCTTCTTGTTTGTTGGCCAAGCTCTGTGCATTAGTATCCAGACGCCTGAGGTAAGCCTCTGCATGCCCTCCCTCCAAGTCGAAATGTGTAACTTGTGGCCTTTTCTCACACATACTTTCTCCTCCCTTCCCTTCTCTTACCACTGGGCCAAGTACCCATTCCTCAGTGAATGTGGTTTAAAGCCATCCTCACCAGAACAGTGAGTCTCTTCACAGAGATGTTTTTGGCAGGTGGCTTCCGTGTCTTCGTAGCTGCCCATCTTTATTGAATGTGGCATTGCAATCAAAGAGACCCAAGTCTTGCTGGTGACAGCAGCTGTACAGCCAGGCATCAGTCTGCTGGTTACATCTGCTAGCCAGGCCACTCCATTGACTGGAAGGACTAGAAAAGAGCATTGCTGGCACTTCTGTCTTCTCATGTTTGCTCCGAGTTCTCTGTTCCATTTGAGCTACTCGGGGTTTCACTTGACTGTGTTACTTCTGTCCCACAAAGGTTAGGGGCAAGAGGTAGAATTTGGAAGGCTGGGTGAGTGCTGGCAATTTCTCTGTAACATCAGTGAGCTGGTTCTGGGCAAGCAACAGACTCACCTGGATAATAGGGGTGGATTATTCTGTTTCAAACAGGGGAGCATCATCAGGGACTAATACCGATGTTTTCTTTAGTACTGGTGCTAATCCAAAGACTTGAGATATGCACTCAGAATTTTCTCAAACACCCACTACTGTTCCTGAAAATCGTAGCTTGGCACAGCTGGAGGAGGAAAAAGAGTTTTATTCTTGTTACCTGAAGTCACAAGCTAGCAGCTTCTACCCTCTGCAAGTTTGTACCCTCTTGCTGGTCTTTTGGTTGTAGCTGTTCTTCTTAGAATTATAGAATATGGAAAAGACCTTTAAGATCATTGGGTCCAACTGTAAACCTTACCTTGCTAAGCCCACCACTAAGCCATGTCCCTAGGTGCCACATCTACATGTCTTTTAAATACCTCCAGGGATGATGACTCAACCACTTCCCTGGGCAGCCTATTCCAATGCTTGACCATACTTTTGGTAAATAGATTTTTCCTACTATCTAACCTAAACCTTCCCTGGAGCAACTTGAGGCCATTTCTTCTTGTCCTATTACTTGCTACTTGGGAACCACCTTGCTACAACCTCCTTTCAGGTAGTTGTAGAGAGCAATAAGGTTCCTCAGCCTCCTTTCTCCAGGCTAAACAAACCCAGTTCCTTCAGCTGTGTCTCATGAGGCTGGTTCGCTAGACCCTTCTCTGAACGTGCTCTACTTCCCTCATGAAGTGAGGGGCCCAAACCCAAAGATAGTATTGGAGGTGTGGCCTCACCAGTGCCAAGTACAGGGGGATGATTGCTGCCCTTGTCCTGCTGGCCACACTGATTCTAATACAAGCCAGGATGCTGTTGTCCCCCTTGCCCACTGGGGCACACAGCTGGCTCATGCCCAGCCGGCTGTCGACCAACACCCCCAGGTCCTTTTCCCCCAGGCAGCTTCCCAGCCGCTCTGCCCCAGCCTGTAGCGCTGTGTGGGGCTGGTGTGACCCAAGTGTGGGACCTGGCACTTCTCCTTGTTGAACTTCACACAATTGGCCTTGGCTCATTGATCCAGCCTGTCCAGGTCCCTCTGTTGGAGCCTTCCTGTCCTCCAGCTGATCAACACTCCCCCCGGGCTTGGTGTCATCTGCAAAGTTGCTGAGGGTGCACTCAGTTCCCTTGCCCAGATTGTTGATAAAGATACTAAAGAGGACTGGCCCTAGTACTGAGCCCCAGGGAACGTCACTTGTGACCAGCTGCCAGCTGGATGTAACTCCATTCACTACCGCTCTTTGGGCTTCAGCATAGAGCATACCCGTCCAAACTATGAGTTTCTCCAGGAGAATGCTGTGGGAGATGGTGTCAAAGGCTTTACTAAGGTCCAGGTAGACAAAATCCACAGCCTTTCCTTCACTCACTAGGCGGGTCATCTTATCATAGGAGGAGATCAGGTTCGTCAAGCAGGACTTGCCTTTCATAACCCCATGCTGGCTGGGCCTGATCATACCTGCACATACCGTGTGATGGTGCTCAAGATGCTCTGCTCGATAACCTTCCCTGGCACCGAGGTCAGGCTGACAGGCCTGTAGTTCCCTGCGTCCTCCTTCCTGCCCTTCTTGCAGATGGACATCACATTGGCTGACCTCCAGTCAACTGGGACCTCCCATTGGAAGTGGTTTGGCGTGCACCTCTGCCAGCTCCCTTAGTACCCGTGGGTGGATCCTATATGGCCTCATGGTTTTGTGTGTGTCTTAAGTGGTGTGGCAGGTCACTAACCATTTCCCTTGAATTATGGGTCTTCATTCTGCTCCTTGTCCCTGTCATCCAGCTCAGGGGACTGAGTACTCTGAAGGTAACTGGTCTTGCTATTAAAGACTGAGGCAAAGACGGGATTAAGTACCTCAGCCTTTTCCTCATCCTTTGTAGCTGTATTTCCCCCCGCATCCAAAAAAGGGTGGAGATTCTCCTTAGCTCTCCTTTTGTTTCTAATATAGTTATAGAAATGGTTTTTATTGTC
This sequence comes from Falco cherrug, assembly GCF_023634085.1. Taxonomy (NCBI): domain Eukaryota; kingdom Metazoa; phylum Chordata; class Aves; order Falconiformes; family Falconidae; genus Falco; species Falco cherrug. The sequence goes on along the minus strand of NC_073699.1, from coordinate 18,239,844 downwards.
TTTTATGGCAAAACCAATTGGAGTTCTAGGTGGGCTTTGGCCACCTAGTTTTCACCCTGCATAACCTCGTGAGATCCTTGTAGTCCTCCTGAGTTGCCTGCCCCTTCTTCCAAAGGCCGTAAACGCTCTCTCTTTCCCTGAGTTCTGGCCAAAGTTCTCTCTTTAGCCAGGCCAATCTTCTTCCCTACTGACTCATCTTTCAGCACATGGGGATGACCTGCTCCTGTGTCTTTAAAGTTTCCTTCTTTAAGAATGTCCAGCCCTGCTGGACTCCTTGGCCCTTCAGGACTGTGTCCCCAGGGACTCTGTCAACCAGTCTCTTAAATAGGCCAAAGCCTGCCCTCTGGAAGTCCAAGGTGGCAGTTCTGCTGACACCCCCACCCCCCCCCCCCCCCACTTCTCCAAGAATCAAAAACTCTTTATCATTTTGAGATCACTGTGCCCAAGACTGCCTGTAGCCATCACATCACCCACAAATCCTTCTCTGTTCACAAACAACAGGTCCAATGGGAGCCTTCCCCAGCTGGCTCCATCAGCAGCTGTGTCAGGAAGGTAGCTTCCATGCACTCTAGGATCCTGCTGGACTATTTCCTCTCTGTTGTATTGTATTTCCAGCAGACATCTGGTAATTCTTACCCCCATGGGGCTCAAGATTTTGTCTTGGAGAAATTTCTTCAAAGATCTTACTGATCTCCTGTGCAGAACCCCTGATGTGGTGAAGCTTGCTGACCTCTCTTAGCAGCTCCTCACTGAGCATAGCAGTGACTTGATCAGAATGCACGTCCCCAGCTCCATGCCCCAGCACTGGGCATCTAAGTATCCAAGCCCTGGATGGCAGAATGTATCCTCAGCACTTCCATGGAGGCTGAGAATGCCAAAGTACCAGGAAGGCTGCACTGGTGACCTGTGCTGCGTTATCTCCATTTGGGAGCAGCTTCTGTTGGATTTCTTTACGCTCCCTGCAATCCAGCTGCCGTATTAACCGCCTTGCTTCTGGTTGTGTGTCCTGATGGCAGGGCTTCATGTTGCTGGTGTTCCCTGAGGAACACCATCTCATCTCTAGATGAGTAGGAAGCTGATGCAAGTTAACTCCACCCCTAGTGAGACTCCCACCTGGCAGGGAGGTCCTCATGCTGCCAGTTAGTTGGTTCTCTGCCCAGTTTGCTTGCCTTGTGATCACATCACGCATTGCTTCCCCTTGCACTGCTGTTCAAAACAAGGGCTGGAAAGTGGATGTGAGTTAGACACGCTGCTTTAGGATAAGGAATAGCCGTCCTAGTTTCAGGATAGGCAAATTAGAGTGATTTATACAGGATTTGGTTTTATGTGCTTTCCACGACAACCATTCAGTAAAGTAAATATATGTTGTTATTTTTTTCTGTGAAGTATTTTTAGTAAGTCTTCAGTGCCTGTTTTATTGAATGACTAATGCATTTTGGTACATCTGAATTACATCTATACTGAGTCATTTCATTTTGTAATGACATATTTAAATGTTTAAATCTCTACAGAAATTAAACCTTGTAAAAGACTTTAACCTTTTGTTCTGGTGGTTGGTTTGTGCCTCTGTTATATCACCACAAGCCTCTGCTATGGGGAAAAACTCCTGTAAGCTGAAGACTCAGAGAATGCTGCATCGCAAAGACATTTCTGGAAACCACAAATGAGCCAGTGTGTTTATGCACAGCCAAAATTTTGGTTTTTCAAATCAGATCTTCTGCTTGCTGTGTAATGTTGTTGCATTTAACATTTCACAATACTGTTGTTGGACTCCTAATTTTTCCTAAGCCACTGTTCACCAACATTTCTAAATTTTCCCCCCATCTCTTCTCAGACTATAGTTACTTCACATTTTGAAACTAAGGCTTTGTTTATGGGGAAGGTTTTGCTAGTGACAGAACTAAAATAGTTATATTGGTGTTACTTACATTCTTACTTGTGGTTTTTTTTGGTGGGGCTTTCTTTTATTTTGTTTTATTTTGTTAAACTCATGTAGGATACGTAAGATGAAATGAAATAAAAGCATCTGCAAGTTTTATACCAGGATAACTGTAAAATAATGTAAACATTTATTGCTTGTTTAGACCAGTCCAACAGCCTTCCTTAAATTACTTTGTCATGTGTACTACTTCTTGAACTATTTTTTCCCTAGTCTGCTACCTACCTTTTATCAGCTCACGATACCCTTATAGACCTCGAACAAATGCCTGTTGTACCAGGCTGTCCTTATTTTGAAATACCTTGCAAGCTTTCACTTGTGCTTCATTATCCTGGATTTGTAATCTGTGTTTCTCCCAATGTGTGGTTTATATTGCGTCTTTGCTTGTGTGCCAGGTTCGTCATTTACTTTGTGAGCTTTTTAGTGCAGAGAGCTGTTCATCACATCATGTGCTTTCTGAAGCCCATACCATATTTTTAGAATCCAAAGAATGATCATCAGTCATCGTGAAAGACCAATATCCCTTTACTCTGCTATCTATGAATACTGTTGGAGGCTTCTCGTGCCTTCTTCAAGCAAGGAATCTAAATTAGGAACCACAAAAAAATCTTGGGTTAGTACTTGCACAAATGGGTTGTATTGTGACAAAGGGTTTGAAAAAGACACACGCACATCCCCAACAAACAAACAAACAAACAAACACCTAGCTTTCACCATTGAGCGATAGAGCTCATACTATATATGAGAAGAACGGGAGATATTTGTAGTGGTAATTCTGAAATGAATGTGCCTTTCTGTTCTGTGAATATTTGTATGTTAAATACAGGGAAGGGGATTTTCAAAAGCACCTACATGATGTAAGAACCTTGCAGAAACAAAATGAAAGACAATCCATAGCTGAATGGTTAGGCAATAACCTGGGATGTGGGAGAGTCAAGTTCAAGTACTTGCTCCAATTATCTCTTAATTAGTTATACAAAGTGGAACAACTTCAAACGGGAGAGATCGAGATGCCTTACCCCTGAATACCCAATAGCCTATGGGCTAGGGCAACTAATATGGGATGAGCAGAGATCTGAGAACAGGTCACTCACCTTACTGATGACTATTTTAACCGCTGAGATATTAAATCTGATAGTATGTGGATTTCTCTCATCATTGCTTATGAGGAAGGATTTGCCTGGCTTAAGCAACTGACTCAAGGAAAGGGTTTGTGGTGGAGGCACCCATTGCCATTAGAGGAACAGTGCTCCCTGTCTGTTAGACAATCCTTGCTTAGATAGCTGGTTTTTCTGATTCCTGTTTTTTGATATTGGGTTTCTCCATCCATTTTATAAAAAGCCTTGACTGGCTAATTCAGTCAGGGGATTGCATTAGGTAATAGGATCTTTGAAGTGCTACAGTTTGCATCTTTGCTACAACTTGGTAGTCTTCTTGTGCATCCAGTTCTTTGCTACAAAGTAGGGACTTACAGTGGTGCTGACAGACAAAACAGAAGGTGCAAAGGACTTTTAACAAGGCTGTCACATTGAATAGCAGATATAAAGACATTACCTATTGTTAAAATACATTTACTGTTACAGGAGGAAACCATGCTAATATACTAATTACATCATCTTGAGAGACTCAGAATTATCTCTACAGGATTTCATGAATCCATGTCCATTTGATTTGTCCTAATTCAGAGCCTTGTCATCCTCATCTGCAATCTCTTGCCCAGATGGAGCATGGAAATTGACACAAGCATTCCTAATATGCAAACCAAGATCTGCAGTTCCACTTCAAAGCAACAGCTTCTGAAGTGGGAATTTTAATTATTCCATTTTGAATTAGTGACTCTGCAAAAGAGGTTTTTTCTTCTGCCAGTGATTTGGGTGTTCTTTTTTTTTCAGTTCTGTTACCCAGCTTTGCTGTAGGCATGTCTCATTCTGTCATGCGAACAGTGAAATGGCTGACCAGCTATCGATCCATGTGTTTACTGATTGTAATCCATAACGTCTTTAGAAAGTTTTTTGTCCTGTTCTTGGGTTCTTTTCTGTCTAGTATTTTATATAACAAGATGAGATTCCTCATCACTCAGAATAGGAGTCTGTCATGAACTTGAGAAACAAGGACAGATATCAACTGTCCTATATTTTGTAGACATGAGCTGTGTCTGCTGTCAAAACTTAAGTCCCTTGGACAAGAGAATATGCTGGTGAAGGCTGGTGGAGAAGAGAAACTCAGGAAGCAAGAAATATTATCATGTGAATATATATTGCATGGCAGAAGACAAAAACAAAGGGGAACAATCATGATAGGGATTGATAACAGTCAATCTACAGAACTGGCCAAAGTAGCAAGTGATTGGCTGAGAAACAGCTGAAATTTCATCTGATTTTGAATAACTACAGAGTAGTGTCAAGTCAAATTTAAATACTTTGCTGTGACGTACTCAGAAGATCCGTGCTGAAGCGTGAGATGCAGTTACGAGGTTTAGTTACTTACGGTGAGTTTCAGTGTTCCACTTTGGAAGGTGTATTTTCACTTTATAATGAGGTGACTTAAGGAGGTCAGCGACAGTAGAGGAAGGTGTGCCGCAGCAGCACTCTCAGGACAAAATATTCCTAGGTACCAGTGGGTGCACTTCTGAAAGCATGTACTACCATAACCCATAAGAGGTCAGCATAACTTGCTGTTCCTCAGTCTGCTGACCCGTGCGTGGAGGGTCGGCAGTCACTCCCTCTGTCTGCTCCCTCCATCCTTTCCAAGTGACTCAGGAGCTGGTGTTTGGTGAGACTGTAATATATAAAGGAATAATGGAGGCATCCCATAATTAGGGCTAGTAATAAGAGAGGAATCAGTCTAGCACATGATATACAGTGAATGAGTCAGAGAAATGATGGAAAAGCGAGTTTGATAGAGTTATAAGAAGGAATGTGCAGTACTGAAAAATTGCGATGAATGATGAGATGAGCTTCGAAAGAAGCTAAAAAAGGGAAAGCAAAGTAATATGAGAAAGAGGAAGGACAAGTTCAAAACCAGTACTAAATATAAGAGCTAGGTCTGTGAATTCAGAAAGATGTAGGGAGAAGTTTAAGTGGCAGGGGAGGTGTGATCAAGAGAGTTGGCTGGCATAGGGTTTATGCTAGAAGCCTGAAAGAATTTGGGGAGACAGATTTCATAGCATTGCGGAAACTGAGGAACAAGAAAAAAAAAAAGTATCTATTGAGTCTGAAAATAACAGAAAGGAGATACTTGCATGCATAGAGTTATAAGTTTAGAAGATGATGAATTCTTTTTTGTGCTTTTAAATCTTAGTGGTAAGTGACAGTTTGTAGTCATGGATGACATCAAATTTCTGGGATTGTCAGCCTGCATAATGGGAATGGTTTTTATAGTCAAAAAAGTACTGAGGTTTTTTTCAGCAACCTTAAAGTGGCCAAACTCATACTGGTTTGCCTTCCTGGGTGAGTAAGTTCTTATGGAGAAAAACAAAATTTCTACTCCATAACCGTTTTTTGTCAGCTGAGGCAATATTAAGAAAAGTGTATTTAAATTTGAGGCTAAGCTTTTTATTTTGCTTTTACAAATGGTATTTCAGCAGTATATGTGAAGAGTATTCTATTTAGGAATCCTGTTTCGTGCTCCTTTTTTTCATGTCTGCCATGCAGACAAACTCTCAGGTAGGACCATCTCCTTCAGTGTTATAAATGCAGTTGAAGACTCAGTTTTTCCTGTTTCTTCTCACCCTGCTGTCACATTTTGCAGGCATGAGCAAACTAATACTGCTGTCGCACACTAGTCTCGGTTACAGAAATTGTTATTTTAACTGTGAACTATTTAAAAACCTTTTTAAATTAAAGTTTGATTTTAATTACTTCCAACAGCATGTAAAAATCAAGGGCTTATGTATAATGGGGGAGTCTATATGGGCTGGAGAGTTGGAATATGATTTCATTTTTAGTCATAATTTTAAACCTGGATTGGTAATTTACATTCAGATTTTATAAAAAGGCTTTACATATAAATTGCAAGAGAGTTGCAAAACAAATGTCTCTGAATTTTTAAAAACTCTTCTTGTGTGCTTTCTATTATACAGTCATCTATCAGATTGCATCCGGTATCCACCTTACAGTTAGGTATCACTATTACTAGTATTGTGTTTAATTACAGCTTATTATATTGTTCACAGTTTTCCGGGTTTCCTTTAATGTGGAAAGTATGAAGCAAGCTGGTTTTGAGTTAAGATGTGGAAGTTAATGTAATGACCCATAATAAGAAAGCTGTTCAGGTTCCATCAAATTTCTCGGGACCCAGTTTTGCGAGGCTCTGTATAAAAAGGGATGCTCTGGAATCAGGAGGCTGGGCTCAGTCACACAGGACAGACAACTGTCATAGCCAGAAACAGTCAGTTGTGAAGAGGTTTGTGGGCATCGTAATAAAGAAAGATAGCTTTAAACGAGCATTTTGAAGAAGGATTTAAAGATGTATTCACAAATGTTTATGACTTTTCCCACAGCAGGAGGACCAAGAGACAGACAGTGCAAATGCCATTTGTTTCGAAAATCAAACAGGTAGAGTGGCAGGAACTGGCATCGTCGGTTACCTGCTGGCAAGAACCAGCTTCTTGATGCTGTGATAGGTAACAGAAAAGGTGTGGATAGACTCCAAGGATTTTGGAAAGTTGGTGGAAAGGATGTGTTGGGTGGTAATGTAGACAGGATTAATCTAGCCTGTTACACATGGAGTCTTTGTAAAAACTGGTGGCTATAGAGGAACATATAAGTAGCTAATCTAGCATACTAGGAGCAAAGGCCTTTTGAATGCTTTTTTTTGTGATACAGTTCTGTTTCTGAGGCTTTGCTGAAACTGCATTAATAACAAAGATGGGACCTATAGGCAAAGAAGAGGAAAAGAATCGCAGTTGAAAATATCCTTCTCTGTCAGACAATATACTGCCTGCAGGGAGCCTATAAAATCTAGGGAATTGAGATACCCTGGTACACCTATACAGCAAAAAGGGTATGTTAGCATTCCAGAGTGTCCCATGCAGCAGGAAAGAATTACTTGTGCAAGTACTAGGAAAGCACGTAGTGTTTGCCAAGACAAGGGAAGAGGTGCAAGCTGTCAGCCAGAACTGGTAAATCAAGAAGGATAAGAATGGAAGGAAGGAAGACCTGGCATTTAGTGGCTAATAACTCTATTGAGGGCTGTCCCAATAGGAAGCTGGATAAGAAAACATCACTAATAGTGATTGAAGACTGTGATACGTGGAGAGGCTCAAGGGAGAGACTTGTCTCTAAGGCATTTGCAGGAAAGTGCAAAATAAAAGGCAGTTCTGCCACAGGACGCAGACTGGGACTGCCATACAGGTGAGGTCTTTGGTACCTACTGCGGTGTAAGGAAGGCAGGTGCTCCCAGTTTATAAGAAAATTCTGGGCCCACACTGCAGTTGCACTTTTTTTTTTTTTTTTTTTTTTTTCTGCTTGGTGTAGCTTGGCACCATCACTGAATTCACTGTTCTGTGTTAAAGGTGGAGCTGACCCTGATGGAAGTATTTCCATCTTGATCCATATATTAATACAGATATATTAACTTGATGAGCCTAGGCTCAAAGTGTCAGCCAGAATATATGTTTTTCAACTAATGTCAATTCAAATAAAGCATGAGTCTATACTTAAGGAATCTTATTGCTCTTCCTCAAAAGTGTAAAGGTTGCCTTTAGTCTTAATGAAAAATGACAATATGACTCACATTGCTGTTTTGGAGAATATGAAGAAGAAATGCTGTCAGTGCTGAAGAACTTTTTAAGGACAAGAATTTCATCAGATGAATAAAAAAAAAAACCACAGAGGAGTAAAAATTGAAGAAGTCTGCTTAATTTTTGCTGGAGGGTATATCCAAGGAATATGGAAAACATCCCTCTGGAAAAACAGCTGATTTTAACAATACATGCTGTATGCAGGTCTTGAAAGAATAAGTCACACTTTGTGTTTAAACTGGGATCAGCTTCACAGCTGGCATAAGTCAACAGCGTTTTGTAGGAGCTGCTGGAGATAACACTGAATTGTACTTGTTTTAGGATTTAGCCCTTTATTTTCCACACTATGGAAAACATGAGATTTAGCGATCTCAGTCAACCAAGCAGAGCCATACAAGAGTAAACAGGTTGTTAATCTGAAATCACCTTAGGGCCTTCTGCTCCCACTGAAATCAATGTATAAATTTCCATCAGTTTGAGTGGAATATTAAAGAAAAAAAAAAAAAGCAAGCTCTAATATCCATGTTAATGTATTTTCTAAATATGTGAATTAATCAGCAGCTTGGTAAACTGGTTCAACAGCCTAATGCATTTGCTGAATCAACCTTGCTAAAACAGATGCACCATCTGCCTCACAGTTTCTAACATGCTGTTAAAACAAAGCAACATTTTTATAAGAATAGTTATTTTTGCTCTTATAAGCCTTAATCTGTGCTCAGGCAAAACTACTCAGAACAAAATGCAGTATATCTCTAGTGTACCAAAATTAGCTTGCATAAAATCTGTTTGTGGCAGAACTTTAAAATACATAAAGAAAGGATTAGTAAATTTATGTACTTGCTCCTCTACTGTGTCTTAAACCGTATTTTTTAGGTGTTTTCATAAATGTCTCCCAAATACTGTATGATTTTTTGCTTTGTTGTATTCATACTTCATATATTGAAAAACTACAGAGAAACAAGATGAAGAGACTTCTGTTTTGTTGAGATCATTAAGAAAATGCAGTCCAGCCCTCATGGCAAACCACAGGCAGTTGGGCTTTCAGAAATGCTGAAGGGATTAAGGTGCTAAATATCCATTAACTGTCTTCACTTTGGTTTGTTGGGAAAACATCATCTCTAATGCTCATATTTATTGCTGTCTGTATGAGCCAGTTTTACACTATTGGAAGCAAGTAGTTTCAATACTGGTATTTCAATAAGATCTTCCTTCATTGCTTCTTTTTACCCCTTTGCACTTTGCAAGGCAGTGTGCAAGGGGTCTTGGAGAGAAACAAGAAGATTTTCACACTCTTGTCTCTACCGTAGTGGGCAACTGGGGAAAATACAAAAAACATTTATTTTTTTTTCTGTTAAAACACGTGCAGAGTAAAGCATTTTGCTTAAGGTGGCACTTCTAACAGATAGAAACACCAAGAAATGCTTTCAAGCTGTAAACTTTGCATTTGCACCCAGGTGATTTGTTTCCTCACCTGGTGCTAATTTACTTTAATCTCACTCTGTATATACAGTTCCTTTCTAAACAGGAGAAAGAAAGCAAACAGGGTGGGCCAAACTCAAATTTCTAGCCTTACCAAACTGACTCACACGTGCTGTGACTTGCCGGGGAGGGGGAGGTTGTTTGGATATACCCCCAGGATACATGGAAGCAGTGTGTGCCCCTCTGTGCTTACTTTCTTGATAAAGGTAAAACATCTTCAGCTGTGTTGGAAGTAGGGAAAAGAAACTGGAAGGTGGTAGCAATTTCATTATGGGGGACGCCTTAGCTACAGCCACCGTATTGACGTGCTGCTTTTGAACCATGGCAACCCTGCCTCACCTTTAGACTGTTACTCTGGCAAGGTTTTGCGATATTTTAAAACGTGCTGACAGTCATTTTCTGTTGTGCTGGCCGGGTTTAATAGGCAGTATGTGTCATAAGTATGGGTCAGCCCTTATAAATATGCCTCTCTTGGCATTTCACAATTGTCTGCGAAGGTGTTGCTCAACCAGAGTCCCAGCCCTGCAGCCATGATGTATAGAGGTGTTGAATCTCCTGAATCAGACATGGGCCCTTAGGCAGTTCTGACTGCAGCAGAACTGTGTTCAAACTAGCGCAGCTCCTACTGCCGAATGATGATATCCTTTTTGACTGCCCTTGCAGATGTTTCCAAGAGCTGGGTTTTATTTGTGCATCAACAAATGATCTGATATTTGCTAAGGTTTTGAATCCAGCCATTGAAGAATAATAAATGACTGTTTAGGTTGAGTTGAAATTTTGCAGCCTGATTCAGTTACAGTGGTGACTCACTTAGAGTTGGTTCTCACATGATTCACAAAGCGTATTGGGTGACTCAACCCACAAATTTACTTAGCTCCCATGTTATTTTCCCTCTCAGTGAAAAAAATTAGTTATAATAAATAATCACAGCAAACTTTGACTTACCCTGAGGTAAAATAAATGTGTGTGTTGAAAGGCTGCGTATTTGTAATAATAAATTATTTAGTGAGGTAAGGATGAAATAATAGGACGTAGGAATTGTTAAAGAAAGGTGACATGCATTTTTGGCTGATGTTGCTGCATAGCAGATGTAAATAAAGGAAGAAAAGTTATTTTTATCTGATGGACATGCTCAGAGAGGCTGTTTTGACGGTGTCTGTACTTACTGTTATAGCCAGCCAATTCTTGGTATTTGTTCTCTGAAACAGGTAGTTTTAGATATGTCTGTTGTCTGGGTCAGATATTTTAAAGTCAAGCCAATTCAGAAAGCATGAGATACCTAGGTTCTGAAAACTGGGTCTTTGTAGGATGTCTTAGGCTAGTCACCCCAAGTCCTGAAGTAACTGAAGTTGTCTGAAAAATCTTGACTGAGTTCCTTTACAACATCAAATTCACAGAGGTGAGAAATTGTCCCAACAGGAGCTATAACATACTAAGTTTTTCTTCAAAAGATGCAGCTGCTCTCAGTGTTCCATAAGCATACACACAGGCACATGGCTGTAGTGTAAATGCAATCTAAAACTCGTGAGTTTGGAGTTAGCTGGAGACATCAGTGTATCCTTTTTCAGAGTGTCCCAAAATGATAGAAGTATTTAGGTAACTACATACCTCTGAGCTTCTCAGCACTAAGTGACTAATCACTCTCCCTTTCATAAATGAAACAACAAAGAATCTGGAAAATGAAGAAGTTCTGCCACGTCAGCTGACTTGGTCATTAAAAAGGTCATTAGCAAGCAGGAATGTTTCTTTACCTCACAAATACCAAATGTCAATAATATCTGTAAATTAAACTTTGTAAGTCTGTATTTTGTAGAGATTAAATTACAGGGAACAGATAGTGTGTGGTTTGAAAGATTAAGGTGAGAATTCTGAATTCGTCGGAAAGATCATTCTTTTGCAGATTGCATCATTGGTTTGAGGAAACCTCAGCATAGTTCAGGTATGGCAAGAAATTTCTGAGAAATAAAATGGATGGTACTGGCAAAGTCCCAAAAACCAAGGGGCATAAACAATAGCTGAAAAAAGGTACCTAGGAACAGTGACAGGATTAAAAATATGCAGCTAAAGGAATTCTGTACTAGAGAGAGAAGAAAGAAAAGGCTGAAAGATTAACTGTGGAGTGTCACATGCTGAACCACTGCAATGCAAAGTCCAGTGGAGCATTTTTGCAGTGTGCAGAATGCCACGCTTCTATCACAGTTTGCCAAGCAGCCACAAGATGTTTCGGGCCTCCTTGTAAAGAGTGAACGAAATGCTCATGTTACTTTGAACTTTCCCTCAGCTAAAGAAGGTAAAAGGATGGCTTTGTGCTCAAAGCACAGAACCAGGATTTAGTTATTCTTGGTTCTGCCACAGTCTCCTTGTGCAGCCTTAGGGCAAGTTATTCATCTCTTCATGCCACAGTCTCCCCGTTTGTAAAATACAGTTGGTGGTACATATGTCACCGTGGTTGGTTGAGGCTAAATTCTTTAATGTTTGTAAAGTGTTTTGGGACATAATACTGGGAAGGACAAATCACTAAATGCTGCAATGTTCCATGCAGAATTATGCTAATTGGTGGGGTTTTGGACACTGGTCCCTTACTGTATGTAACTAATGCTGCAAGCTGGTCCAATTTTACTCTATTGTACTTTTAACCTCACTGGTTCTGGGACCGGTCTGGAACAGAATAATTCATTTCTCATTGGGTGGTTATGGTAATTGATGAAATAAAAATTCCCCAGACTGCTCCTTGGAATACCTTGTGTTTACCGTTGTCTGAAGCTGTGCAAGCTAGCCTTTCAAAAAGTCTGATATTCGGAGGCATAGTCTAACAGCTTATGCATGGAATAGACACACTACCAGTGAAAGAATCTGAAAAAGCAAGGCTCATCCTTACAGGTAGATATTGGCAGAAGTCAAAGACCTGGCTCACTTCATAAGCATTTCCCATCAAACGCAGTAACCTCTTTGTACATACTAGCTGTGACCAGGTGGTATGGTGTGTTGCCATGAGCAAATGAATCTTTGGATAGGTAAACCACAGCTATGTTTTTCTAAACAATTACTTTTTCAGTGTTTCTAAATGTGTTTTCCTATCAGCACTGCTGGTAGATCATGTATGGAGTATCATTAATTATCATGTATAACATGTCTGTTCTCCCTCTTACTGCTGAGCCCCATGCAAATACCCATGTGGTTCTTTGCTGCTATGGGACTGTCACAGCAGCTGTTTTTTCTGTTGCTGTAAACAAGCTGTTGTGACTGATACTTCTTTTCACCATATGTCCTGAACACTCCCAGTTCATGGTTACATGTCATTTCCAGGATGCTTTGCAGGGTGTGTATGCCTCCACCCCATTTCAAAATCATTGTAACTCTCAATGGATTGACTAATGACTGCAAGGTGTTACTTAGCATGCTGGTTTTGGCTGACAGTGCTACTAAATGAACAGTTGTTTGCTTAAGGTGTCTGTCATGGTTCCCACCTGAAGTAACTTTCACAGAGAAATTGAACATGCCGATGGCTTCAGTTTTGCTGGTAAGCATTTATCTGACATGCTGCTGAGACCAACAAGGTGTATGACCCCAACTTGTCCTGAATATTGATAATTTTGCCCTGTTCCTTAGCCATGCCCTATGTATGTATTGTCCTTATACATTTTGTTACGCTGATCTCATCATCATTACTTCCATCATGAATGTGTAGAATAGGAGTGGGTGGTGAGAACTAAAGAAAACTCTAATGTACCTGTAAGGGTGTTGTGCTGATGCAGTGTATAAGATGTTGCAATTCTGTCCCACTGTGAGGAACTGGGACTGATGTCACAGTTTCTTTCATTTGTTTTCATTTATGTTGTTGAGTTTATGTTCTCAACTCTTTTCTTGGGATAGGATATGCAGCACCAAAGAGAAATTGCTTGAGCACAGCAAACGTATTTATTTGTTATTATAGTGGGTGGACAGGCCTTATTATTCACCTGTGATGCGTTGACCTTCCAGAAGGTCTACCTGGCATTTCAGTAATAGCGTACGTGATGGTACAGTATTGAGTGTGGTCAGGAATGATGTGTCTACTCATCATTTTAATGCAATCGTCTGGAGGTAAACAGAAACTGAATTCAAATTATAAACGTGAAAGATGTTAAAGTACAGGAAAGAGCATTCTTTGAGCAACTCTGTCATCTGACTCTTTAAGTTTCCATTGTAGATGATTGTGTGAGCCTATGTCATATGTGCTGCATTGCTGGACTATCCTCACAACGTAATGTATTGCTACTGGAAATATAGCTGGCGTGAAAGCCTTTTTTTTTTATTGATAACTGGTGGAATTGTTCATGTTGCCTTTAGCAAATAGCATGCTATCTCTTACTTTGTTGGATATATGGCAGCAAGCTGTGGGATTATAGTTACGTAGCCAAGGAGGGGTTTGTGTAATTGTTCTCTTGAGGTTAGTACAGATGTCTACATGCAAATTTTAGTAGCTCCACAGTAGCAGGGACAAAACTTATTCATGTGCATATAATGCAGCTTCTCAAACATCTGCCTTTTTGCTAACATAACAGTGTAGGTTACAGTTCCTGCTCTTTTTCTGCTCATATGGGTAAAGTCCTTTAATTCTGGAAGTTGGGGCTGAGAGAATGACTGTTTGAACTAACACTGACTGTGCCCTTCTCTTCACCTCTCGCACTGAGGGTGAATTTCTGTGCTCAAATCTTCCATGAGTCAAGAGAAAGCTTAAAAAGAGCCTGATGTAACTATATCAGTGTTGAACATAGTCCTTGTGGAGAGGAAAAGATTATTGACATTGTTTTTGCTGCAGATGGATGTCTGTGATGAACATCCACATCATTTATTTTACTCTTTGTGTGAGTATCAGCAAGTTAGAAGCACTTTGGTGGTTTTTTTAGTATACACGACTGGATCTATTCTGTGGTATCTATCCTTAGTGCTCTTGTTCATGATGAAGGCAGGTCTTAGTGACAGGTTGTTATTTGGACTATGCTTGTGAGTGTGGTCCTGTATTTGTACATTTGTTTCTGTTAACAAGAGAATGTCTGTAAAAACAGCCTGAGTTTTTGCAGAAAGGAGTATGTTTGCACTACATGTTGTCTAAATCAAATAATTATTTTATAATATGTTGTGTTTTAGATGTATTTTGATTTAGTAATTGCTTTCTTGTGCTTGCATGCACTTGATGGCCGAGTTCCTTCTTCAGCTGAATGGTGAAGAACGGTTGTTTTGGTTGTGATAGGCCTTCTTTTGCAGCAGTTTGCTGTGATGCTGACACAGGCAAATCATTTTAGTGCTATGATTGCCCTCCATTGCCCTGGGAGCAGAATGTTCTGTTTTACTTTGCTCCTTTTGATAAGTTTCATATGATATGGACTGCACTCTGCTGCTTGGGTTTATGCAGCAGCCTGTGCATCTGTGGTGACATGCTGTTGGTCTTTCATAGTCACGGTGCGCCTTTGGTACCAAGGTATTCCTGAGTCTTTCCCGTCCACAGTTAGATGTTGTAGTAGGTGATCTTTTATCTCCAGGTGCCTTTAAAAACTGCATGCTATCGCCTGGCAGTGCCTGTTTTTTTCTTATTTTTCTTTTTGCCACAACTTGCATCTGCCGAAAGTAAGTGTGCCAAACTGGCTTTACTTTTGGAAGAAATAATAGTTCTATGGATTGCTTTGCTTTGATTAAAAACAAAGTGAAGTTTTCTTGGCTATGTAGCATTTTATATACCTGCAAAGCTCATTTTTATGTGAACATTTATTATTTTTTTGGCTCCTGAAATAAAACATATTCCATAGGATTTCCAGGGTCTCTGTAAACTCTGGAACCTGTAAACAATTTGATGAAGTGATTTTTTTTTCTCAGTAGGCTCTTTTCCTGTCTTTCCCAATGAATAGTACTGTGGTCTGGTGAGGGGCGGAATTTAATGTGTCTGGTAGGGGGAGAGCAGCTCAGCAGAAATGGTGCTTACCTCTTTTTTTTTTTTTTTCAGACTGGCATGTTTTGCCATATGTTTGAGATAGAAATAGCCTTTGTCTGGTTCAGAAAATGCTTAGCATTAAGGATTTGACAGATGTCCACCTTCTTTCAGAGTTTGTGCTGTTGCTCATCATAGCACAGTTCCCACCACCTGTAAACTAGTTCTTATGAAGATCTGTCAAAGGTACAGTTCCCTAGAATTTAATGTTGGCTAGAGAAACAGAAGGGAAAACTCTATAAATTATTGGGTTATGGGGGTTCCCAAAGTGCTTTTTGCATTCTTGGAATATCTTAATATGCCTATGTGATGACTTCCCTTTTGTTTCTAGTCATTTATTCTTCAGATCATTCCAGATGAAGTTACTGTAAGCAAGTGCTTTTGAAGAAACTGTTTTTGCCTGTCTATATGGCATAATGCTGCTTGTCCAGACAGCACAAATAAATTGGTTTCCTTTTACATTAGCTGTCTGTACTGCTTTTGCTGGTATTATCACACTAATCACGCATGTAGATTATAAGCTTCTGTAAAGCTCATTCAAAGATGGTGAGAGAGTGGAACATAACTTTAAAAAGTTATTTCTGTTTTTCAGTCATCTTCCCACTTTTTGGACAGAGTCGTATTCTTTGGTTTCATTCACATTCAGTGTTATACTGGTTCTTGTTAACATGTTGACCTTTATGACTCATGGAAGTAAATTTGATCAGTTTTCCCTGTTACTGTGAGAAATACACAGTATACAGCAACTGAGTTAAATGGTACTAAGAAGTTAATCTCTGCATTTCATAGTTACTGTTGTTGAAATAAATAGTTGCGTGGAGGTTATGGTTTCAGAGCAGGAAACCTAACTATAGTCAAAAGAAACTCGAGATTACGTTCATGAATTTCTGCTTGACATATTTGCTTTGTATTAAAATGTGTCATAATAAATAACATTCTATTTCTTGTTCCTTACAGATAAAACGAGAAAAACCGGAAAATATGCCAGATTTAAAATATTTAGTAAAAGAAAAATTTACTGCACTGGAAAGCAAGAACAGTGACTCAGATTTGCAAAGGAATGAAAAATATTTGTATTTTCAGGATCAACTTAAAGAGATGAGAAAACAATGTAAGTATTATTTTTTAAAAAATAGATTCTTTGAATGCCAAGTGTTAAGATGTGACTAACTGCTCTAAGATATAGAACTGCCAGCTATGGCTCAAACTGAGGTGAGTGGTTTTGTTCAAATTGATATCTGTATAGAAAAAAGCTAATGTAATTACCTTGGTAATTTTATTTAGACTCCCACAGTTCCTGCTGTGTTTGAATACAAATACCATGAAACTAGCTTCACATCTTTTTTTCCTAAGGTGGGCTTTTTCATTTGGAGATTTTTTTCTTTTTTTTCCCTTAATTGATAGGATCTTCTAAAAGGATTAGGTAAGCTGTTTTCGTTTGTCACTTAAACAAATTGCTCCTGTTTCACAACTTAGGATATGTTGCAACTCTAAGAAGACCTTTGCTTTAATCGTAGAACTATATTGTTGGAAAACGCTTACTCTGTCTGTTCTCAGGTTTACAGCTTCTATGCACGCACCATGTAACACTGCAACTTATTAAAATCTGTTTTTCTTAATTCACGTGATTTATCAAGTGTTAGAAGTTTATTTGTGCTTAAATTACCAGAAAACTTAGAGAGTGAACAGTTCTAGTATTTATGCAACAGAACAAAATTGTATGCTTTTATTGCCCTGCACCTATAGCAGCCATTAAAATCACTCTGATTACTGTTGCTGGGAAAGTTCGTGGGCTCTAACACTATTTGTGGTGTTCTTCCTCAGTCTTGATTACGTTTTGAAATGATATTATTCTGCTTGCTGTCCCTTGACCCCTGTACCTATTTCCTCCCACCCTACATTTTGATTTCAACATAAACTGGTATCTCAGGAACTTCAGGAGTCATAGATTAATGATTTATACCCTCTGAAAATGATATTCTGGATGTTATCCTGTAGATTTCCTTGAGTTTTGTTTTTATGGAGCTCTGTCCAAAACCCACGGAAACTAGCAGAAAGAATTTTCCTGCTGACTTCACTGGACTTTGGATTACTTCCCTATAGAGATTTATGAAGTGTGAGGACATGCTTGACAAGGCAAATTTCAGATCTGATATCTCAAGGCTCCCTAGGATTAGAGCTTGAGGGCTTAATATATGTTTCCCATCTTTATGGTTTTTAAGATTTTGGATTTGAGTATTAACACTGATCTCTGAGTTTAATAGAGCTCTTGGCACTATTTTAAGAATGAACATACCAGGCTGCAGACCACAAAACTGTAATTTTCACTCCCTACATAACCATAAAATTATTACTGCCCCACCATTATGTTGTAATTCCTAATTTCCAGGTGTTAGTAACTGAGAAGATAAAATCTTGATAACTGACTTTGGATTTACTTTCCACCCTGTAATTGCCTGAGGAAGGGGTGTATGCCCTAGTAATATATTCAGCTCAGGCTATGGGATTGAGTTCTAGATGGCAGACCTGCTGAAAAAAAAAAACAAAACCAAGTAAAATAAGCACAGTTATAGTTTTTCTTTAAAAAAAAAAATAAAAAAAACCTAGGACATCATTCTGCCACTACTGCCTGAAATCCAGATTTGTCTTTTTAGCCACTTGGACTTCTCTTTTGGTTGCACACAGTGGTCAGATTGTGCCCAAACCAAAATACATGATGATGTTGTATGAACTGCTATGTTCAGTACAGGGACTATTGATCAGCTGGCTCAGCTTGGATTTTGTAGAATTAATCCTGTTTTTGATGAGGTAAATCCATCACGTTTTTCCCTATTGAAGCATTTAATGCAGTTTAAAAGGTTGAATGGAAAATTGTTTGTTAGCTTTCACAAACAGTCTTGGATGAAATATAATGAACGTGTATTCAAATACACAGTCTGGTGCTGCGCACCTTCTTTTGAAATGGATAACTAAATGCCACCTCAAGCTACAGCTAGAAAACTGAAAGTTTTCAAAGCAAGCACAATTCTGCTGCCTTAAACTTGCATCAGTGTTGTGCTTTCTGCCTGAATAATCTGTTGTTCCAGCAGAAAGTCACTTTCCAACTTTACTTTCCTCTTTAAAAGGCTCTTTTACCAGGAAGGCTCACAGAAATTCTTAATAATAGGTGAATGAAGATCAGTGGAGTCCGTTTATGTTCACATATGTAAATTTGCTTCTGTATGATACAGTGACCTGGAACTAGTAAGACTGTCCAGTTTCTCTATTTATTGTAGTTATATGATCTTCTTGCCATTACCCTTATCCTCCCTCTATCCTTTTGTGTGTTTTTGTCACTCATACCTAGCCTTAAAAAAGACCCATGGAATTGATTAACATCAATTTATCCACAAGCTTAAAAATGACAGACACACACATTCTTATAGGATCAGGGCCTCTGGTCGTAACATCTTTGTGAGAGGCTAAACTGACAGTGTACTCCATCTGGTATGAAAAGCCTCTTCTCATTGTTGGGTTCTACGTAGTAAATTACAGTGCTGAGATGTATAATTGAGCACTGTCAATATTATCTGAAACACCACATATGCCATATAGAAAGTAGTGTTGCTGTAGAGAAAGAGTGGGCTCAAAGGCAGGAATTTCTGGGTTGCATTACCACCTGAGCTGAAGATTCATAAAATCTGAAAAAGACATCTACTTGTTTTGATAAACAAGGATGATTTACCCTATAGCACACCATATGTATATTTTTTTTTCTTTTGTAAGAAGAACATTAGGGTCACCCTGTTAAATATTCAATAGCCATGCTTAAGGCAAGACATCTCTGTGTTCTTAAGCTTCTCCTGTATGAGTTGTGAAGCATGAGTCCTACGATACTGCCCCCAGAACACAGCAGATTATATAACATTGCAATTTTGGGACACAGTTTAAAACTACTTGATGTCAGTTACATGTATCAATAACTTCATCAACCGTTACCTAGTTAGTTTTTTGGTTTGAACTATTAGTCTTGCCAGGTTTGGGCACAACCTGGTGCATAACTCCTGACCGGTTTCAAGCACACATATACAGTGAGTTCCAATTTTTAGCTCTTTCCTGGGATTTGGTTTTATTCCTAAATCAGATAAAATATAAAAATTCCAGCCAAGTTTTCTCAGAGGGGCTTTCCTGGAGTTCTCTTTTGTGCCAGCCTTTTCTATCTCAAAGGAGCAGATGAGATACGTGCTACAATTATTTGCCTTCCATGATGAGTTACCATTATTACATATCTTTTATGCAGAGTTTGACATTTGTGTTCTAGAAAAGCTGAAAAAGAAAATGTTATATTCTCACATTGTCTTGCTACTTAGAAATTCACTAGGATTTGAAGGAGAAAAACTTTCTCGACACACTTTTTAGGAGTGGTGCAGAGTGTGAAGTAGTTAAATATAACCTTATTTTAACAGAAAATTAAGAAAGCTAATACATTTTCTCTCTTGATATTTGCTGCCACAGTGATGAAAGGGAGCTGCATGGTTGTTCCCTGACACCTAATAGGTGACATGCAATACAGCAGGTATCTCTAATACTCAGGGTGGAGAATGGTGCTGTATCACCTTCAGATTGTCCTCTTCTCTAGGCAATTCCGCAGGAAGGAGACCTCCATAGCTTTGAACTTTAGCAGTAGGTAAGGTGCAGAAATGAAACTGGGAAAGTGCATCTCTGTGGCAGTAAGGATGATATCATACCTTAGAGCAGTTTCTGTTCTCATTTTTCAGACAGTTTGCAGGCATTTTCCCTCAATCTGTGAGCCTTTATTATGCAGATACTTTAGCTGGAATTTGTGCAAAATGATGCAAAATCTCCACCTCTGATGATATGTGTCAAAACACTGTCAGACAGGTTTTATGTGAACAGCAAGTGATTTTTCTGAAGTCTGTTTTCAGAACTATCTTACATTCCTGAATTCCCACTTCTTATTTTTAATGAAAAATGTTTTCATTTTTCTACTTAAACCTGCTTAGAATGTAAGCATGTCATGGTTTAACCCCAGCTGGCAACTAAGCCCCACACAGGTGTTCACTCACTCCCCTCACAGTGGGATGGGGGAGAGAATCAGAAAGGTAAAAGTGAGAAAACTCATGGGTTGAGATAAAGACAGTTTAATAGGTAAAGCAAAAAGCCATGTGCACAAGCAAAGCAAAGCAAAGCAAGGAATTAATTCACCACTTCCCACAGGCAGGCAGGTGTTCAGCCATCCCCAGGGAAGCAGGGCTCCATCATGCATAATGGTTACTTGGGAAGACAAAAGCCATCACTCTGAATGCCCTCCCTGCCTCCTTCTTCCCCCATCTTTATATGCTGAGCTTGATGGTCTGTGGTATAGAATATCCTTTTGGTCAGTTGGGGTCAGCTGTCCTGGCTGTGTCCCCTCCCAGCTTCTTGTGCCCCCCCAGCTACCCACTGGTAGGGTGGGGTGGGGTGAGAAGCAGAAAGGCCCTTGGCGCTGTGTAAGCGCTGCTCAGCAATAACCAGAACATCCCTGTGTTATCATCAATACTGTTTCCAGCACAGATCTGGCACATAAAAAATTTCCAGCACATAGTAGCCCTGTACTAGCTACTATGGAGAACATCACCTCTATCCCAGCCAAACCCAGCACATTTTCACCCCTTATTCCATACCATTTATATCATGCTCAGGTCCCACAATATGCAATATGTCATTAACCACCACCCCCATTCCCATCCTTTGGTATAATGAGCAAATATTGTTCCCTTAGCCTATGGACCACCCGTATGAAATGTCTTTAAAATTTCCAGAAATTACCACAAAATGTCCACTGAGTTCATTTAGTCCATGACTTTGGGCTCCATCTGTTGTGGTGGTTGCTCAGGACAAGGAGAGGTGGTGTGTGGCATGGAATTATTGGGCACCAAAGCCAGCTCAAGGTCAGGTTACTGCTGCACTTGTGTTACTTCTTGTGTGGCTTGCCCTACACTGATTCAGGTGGTTCCTGCTATAGGAATTCCTATGACATGCAAATCAAGGTCGTGGGTTACAACAATTTAAAGGTATTTCCATTACAGTCTCCACTTCTGGTCCCTTTGGACCACATCGTATGGTTTAACACTGCAATTAATTCCTACCTTTGCCCCTGCTCTGGCTTGAATTTACCCACAGACTGCAGTTCATAGGGGTTGTACGTGCTCCGAGTGGAGACTTATCTATGAGCCACAGTCTCTCCAGGGCTGCACCTGCTGCGGCATCAACTTACCCACAGCCACAGTCACTTCGAGGTGCACCTGTTCCAACGTGGCCTTATCCACGGGCCACAATGCCTTCAGAGATAGACCTGCTCCAGCGTGGCCTTACCCACAGCAACATCCTGTCAGAAGTACACCTGCTCCAAAACGGCCTTACTTGTGGCTGCAGACCCTTCCGGGGTGTACCTGCTCTTTCATGGGTTTATCCATGGCCACATGTTTTGAGGTTACCTAGCATGACCTCATGCACAGCCACTGATGCTTCAAGGTGTACCTGCTGCAGTACCTTCTCCAGTGTGGACTTACCCTTTGGCCACAGTCCCTTCAGAGGCATAACTGCTGCGGCACAGACATAACCACGGCTACAGAAGCTTTAAGACTGCTTTGGTGTGGACTTATCCATGGCCACAGATGCTTCAGGGTGTCTTGCTCCTACAAGGACTCAGCCACAGTCACAGTCCCTTTGACTCGAGTTCACACTGGAGTTCCAGCCTGTCCAGTACAGCAGCACTGCAGCAGCAGCAGCGATGCCCCGGCCGTCTGCCAGCCCCAGTGTGTTGCCATTGCTGTTATCAGAATGTTCCCAGGCACGGCACAATGAGATGGTAGGCAGGACAGCAGTACAGCAAGCAACAAAAGCAAAAAGCAGCCACTAACGAGCACTAGACTGTACTATACAGTAAGGCAAGCAAGCCCCATGGCAAGCACAGGAGCCTGTCAATTACTAGCTAAACAGCAATAGCTATAAATTTGATCTAGCACATTCCAGTAATATCTGTTGTTATCCTGAACCCTTCAAGCCCCGCGTTGGGCACCATAAAAGACTGTCATGGTTTAACCCCAGCCAGCAACTAAGCACTACACAGCCACTTGCTCACTTCCCCTGTGGTGGGACTGGGGTGAGAATCAGAAGGGTAAAAGTGAGGAAACTCATGGGTTGAGATAAACCAGCACAAAGCACTATATAAGAAGTGTTGATTAATTTTTTTTAATTATTATTATTTTTTAACCTGAAATCTAACCCAGATTTTTATTCTTGTAATTCTTGTAACCCAAAATGGCTACATTATCTTTTCTAAGTAATTGAGCACTTGGAGGGATATTCACTAAATCTGGTAATACCAGATTTAGTGAATGAAATAATAGAAATAATAGAATAGGAAGTTCTAAACAATTGCATGTGTGGATTGTAAGGAAAATTTTTTGTGACCGTAACCCTACATGACTGATGCTGTCCTTATGCATAAGGGTCCTGAATCTTCAGAGTGCTTAGTGATCTCCTTTTCATTAAGTGAAATGCTTAAACAAGTTGCTTAAATTAAATTGCATGAGTAGATCCTTTGAAATGAGTGAGATTGCTGTCATGTTTAACTTCCTTGTTGGAGTGTAATCACAGTACAGAACCTTGCAGGACTGAGCCCATAGGAACTAAGTCATGATTACTGCAGGAATTGTAATTTTGCATTTTGTATCTTGTGTAAATTTAAAATTCCACCTTATGTTTAAAGTTGTATTACCAAGTCTTTTTATTTTATGCCAGTGTGTATATATATATATATCAAAGGCATCTTTGGCACGGAGTATGAGAATTTTGCCTTCACAAAATGAAAGTAAGATCTGTCTTTAATCTCTATGTATCAGTTTAAATTTCTGATACTCTGTGAAAAAGAGCTAATCAGAAAGTGTAATCTCAACTCCTGTGACCCTAACTGCCGCTGCTCTATTTGCTGAAAGTTATTTAGTTTCACATTCAGTGCACAAAGGATGACAGGTTTCATAGCCCTTTTATAGCAGCTGATAACATGCACTTTGGAATTCTTGATAACTGCAGTCTGTACGAACACCCAACAGATGCACACTTTGGTAGTCATTTTATAGAAAGTGCTGAGATTTGAGTGAATGACAATATTGCTGGTTATGCCAAAAAATTTAAGAGGTAAATCTAGCGGATGTAGGAAAGATAGGGTTTTTTTGATGGTGAACAAATAATTTGGAGATGCAATACTAGTTTAGGCAACTTTTCGTCATAGGAAACCAGTCATTGTAATGTATTTTGGAAAGTAGCAGCAGCAGTGCAGTTGTAAAGCTCTTCTTTGCCCTCTCTCCACTGAAGAAAAAAAATCTCCAAGGTTTTGAAAGGATAAAAGTATGTATCATGATTTAATATTTTGCTGGGACACATTTATAGTCATTATAAATAAGCAAATGTTTTGAAAGGAGAAGATTTTAAATTTAATATCTAATGTTCAAGTACATGCCATTATACCCTTTTGATACATGTATTTTAAGCCATGCATATGCTGAGAAATAATGATGCAAAAAGCTATTATTTTAGATGCAGTATGGGGTAGAGAAAAATGACACTGTGAAAGGAATTATCTTTAAATTCATAAAACAGTCTATCTGGAGATTCTAGGAAAGACTGAAGTCTTTGCTTTTAGTAGGATAAGAAAACAGGCTGCAACAAGACACTGTGTAGTAAAATGCTTGATAAGTTTCATCCAATTAGTCCTCACAACATCACACTGAAGTAGGCAAGTTAATTTTATTCCTCACCATATAACAGAGGTGAAACTTGAGTAAGAGGCTGAAGTTAACCTGTGTGGAGTCACATAACTGATTTGCAGATCTGGATTTCTCTTCAGTTGTACCCGACTTCTTAGCTGATCTGTTTTCATCTTTATACTTACCTGTGTTGGCAGAGGATCAGCTGAAAAATTACATTAATGTGATTTTCATTGTATTTTTAATTTAGAATACTAATTTTAAGTCCCGTTACAAACTAATTAGGGGGAAACAAATTCAGCACAAAAATTGAAAATTTGTAACTGGAAGTGGGATTGGTGTTATGATAGTTCAGTGGTGTGTGTGGGATATGCACTTTTCATTTATGTGAATTTCCTTATAGACAGCTCTTTGACTAGTAAAGAAATGAAAGATGATAATAGCATTTAGGAAAGTCACTTGAAGTGGAGGAGACCGAGACCTCGGTTTAGTTCTTTGCTTTGTTACAGCCTTCTTGTATTAGATCAAGTCATTTAGGTTCAAAACAGATCACTGGGAGTTAGGTGCCTAAAATCTTTGTGGGTCTGTGTTTGTGGACTGTGCAAGGAGACACTAATGAAAGTGGATAGGCTCACATCCGTGCTGCTCTGGGCTGGTACCCTATGGAGCAAAGTAGCTGTGTCCAGTTTGGAGTGCAAAACACTCAATTGCCTTGCTTCTCTTGTGGCATTAAAACATCATTACTATTTTTTTGTGATGTTTTCAGTTCAAAGAGCTGGAAATAATAACATAACTGTGTTTTAGTCTGCCAGAGTAATGTTTTCATGGCATAATGCTGAGGGAGCAAATTGCAGCCCCTGAGGAGTGACATAAATATGTTTAAAGGCATTTGTATGAATGAGATCTGACTTTTGGGTAGGGTTAAACAACTGCCCTGAGAGAGAAACTTGGCATGGTTTTGTACTTTTGGGACTGTCCTGACTGTATATTTTCTGGAAGGAACTGGTTGGCTTGCTCAGCAGTGAGCTAGTCCACTTGTAGTTTGAAGGATTAGGAGTTCAGGGTCTGGGAATGAAAAAGAATGAGTTAAAGTGATGGTGATTGTGCCTGACGTACAAACCCTCTGTTTCACAGAATTATTGGAAAGAGAAACAAGGTAGAGAAACAAACAAGGGGATACTCAAATATGATGGCAATGGGAGCTATACAGTAGTGCAAAATTGCCATCACAACTAGTGTCCTTGCTAGTTTGCAAAGAAGGACTGACTTTAGAATGAATGAAAACATCAGAATTTTTCTTTTGTAATCTGGGACAATTTTTCTGGGTCAAAAATTAGCTATGTTGATAGGATAGCAGGCAGAGGCTTGCATTAACAATAGCAGCCAAAGGATCTTGTGAGGGTTTCTTTGAGGAAATGATTGCCTTTCTAATATGATTGATCAAAATACAAAGTTTCTTGCTTTGTCATTTAGAACTCTGACACGGAATTCGTAGTTAAACTGAAAGAGTAATCAACCCACCCCCTCAAACAGCCCTTCTCCACTGTGAGTAACCTGCAGTATAGGTGACTGGGGTTTCGGTCTCAGAGATTTAAAATCAGAACTTGACATATTCTTGGCCTATTAGGGGATTAACCTGTAGCTCTGGAATCAGTCTCCCTCACTCTGTGCAGTGTGTATTGAACTATACACAAAAATGAAAAACACCTGCGGAAGGAAATACTGAGAGACACTGACCCTTTAGCCCTATGGTGAAGGCACTCAGCTGAGGGAGTTATCTAAATCAGAAAGAGCATCAGATGTAGGTCTCTCCTGTTATAAATATCTGCCCTTCCAATCAGTGAATACTTGAGGGTAAACTCGTCTTATCTCTTTCTGTGTCTGTCATCTGATGTATAAATATATTTTTAAAAGATCTACATTTTATTCCTGTGCAGAAGTCTTTGCAACCTATAATTCTTGCTTTTATATCAGCCTGGCTTTCAGATCAGCACTGAGTAGATCAAATCTAGAAAGGAAATGGGGTGTTGCATAGAAATAATTTTTTATTATTATTATACACTTAGGGGTAATACTCTGGGTAATTTATTTTTACTGTCATGGGATAATTCTCTCTTAAGTGAGCACACTGATGGCTACCAGCATGGCATTTTTACTGTTTGTAAGAACATATAGGTCAGGAAGCGAGCTTCTGGATGCTGATTCCATTCCCTTGATGTTGCTTTCAATCACGTTATCTAATAAAATGCCATCTTAAAATATATTCATTTCCCCCCCTTTGCTTCTGTTGAAAGAGTGATGAAAAACCTTAGAACCTTGCTCAGACAGTGAGAAATTTTCAGGCAAACCCGGTCTGTGACCAAGTTTTTGCTCATTTGTTTTTGTGCCAGCAATACACCCTATCTTTTCTAGATATTCTCCCTCAATGGCATTTAGTTCAATTCAGTCAGTTCCTGTATTTCTTGACTCTACGCTAATCCTGTTGTGCAATGTGGAAACTTATAAAATCTCGTGTCTTGTGACCATATTTGAGCTCATCAGGAATGTTTTATATGTTTCAGATGAGTGAGAAGCATAGAGAGAGATGCTAAATCTTGCCTGTATCTGAAATTCTGAAAACCTAAACAGACGGACTATACCCTATGGAAAATTTGGGGTTTTTTGGTATTAAAACATAAGCAATTTCACTAAGAGTTTTCCCTCACTTCTTTGATGTTGTAATAAAGCATACTATTTTGCTTGTAAAAATCTGAGCAGTAAAAATGCAAGGACTGCCTCTGCGAGCTCAGTACAATCTTAATTGCCATTATGTCTTTTGCATGCTATTCAGACAAATTCAAAAGGTAGAGGGTGGAGGAATTGCATTCTTGTGCCATGAGCTTACAGCTTAAACTTCAAGTGCGATCACAGGGAAACAGGTGAAGAACAGTCCAAGGAGAAGGTGGCAAATAAAGAGGAAAGGGAGAGCATCTCAGTGTTTTTTAATTGAGATGTTTTCATTTTGAAGTTAGGATATCAAGGAGGAAAATAAAGCTCAGTGGAGCTTTAAACTTAGGGAGCTTTGTTTTATTTACTCATTTTCTGTTACTTGAGTATCTTACTTATGGAGGGACAGTAGTTTTTTTTACCCTTCCTATATTTTTACTTTCATCATTTATATGTGGGACTTTGTGCCACCAGTATGCACAGGGATCAAAGGAAATACTACTTCAAGTAGAGCTGTACTGCAAGTAGTGCATTTGGACTGACTGCCAGCAAGAAAGCATTTGAAGAAGAACAGGGAAGTAGATCTGAGATAATGCTGACTAAATAATAATCCATTATTGCTTATCATACTTCATGGTAACTTCAGAGTACTCCAGTTCAGAGAAAGGAAAACACTTGGTGTTTTCATGGTGCCTGAAACTATCTGTCATATAGCTCTTTGGTGTGTCCTTCAGTAGAGCTGCAGGCTGAGCTAGGTCTTGCTTTGGTAAGCGTCAATGTAGCTTCTGAAATCAATGTAATTTCCCTAATCTATACTTGCAACATACAGTAATGTGCAAAGTAATAATGTACAGCAAGATTAATAAACATCCTCTAATTCCTTATCAGAAGTTCACGTGCATTGGCTGCTTACTGAAATTTTTTAAATCCATATTGTTTCATTTCCCTCTTGAAAGCCGCAGGCAGCAGTGACCTCACAGTAAAGCATGATTTCTTTCCAACTTGAATTTTATGCCATTAAATGTACTGGAGATCTTCTTTACACTACCCCAAACCTGTTAAATAAGTTGGGCTGAAATGGAGGAAGAAAGCTGGAGAAGCACTGAAGGACTGAAACACCCATCTTTTAGGTTTGTGGACCTCAGACCTGATGCCAGAAGCCAGAGTTAAGTGCTTTGGCTCCCACAAGGAAGGTTATGGCACATCTGCATGAACAACTTTGTTCAGTGGCAAGTCTGTTCTGTCAGTATAGTGTGCTTTACATTGGTACGTCAATCACAGTATTGCGTAAGATGACTAAAAGTGTGCCAACTAGAAAGTAACGTGAAGGGAATGAATCGGGTCTTTTACTGTGAGGCTGAGCAGGCATGCTGCTATTATGTAGCTGGAGAGGAAATGGACCATGGCTCTGATCTGTGGATTTGGGAATTTTAGGCACTCAGACAATTACTGATGTTATCAGGGAGCTGAAGTGGTAATTGTGTGTACTGTCTCTCAGGGGTAACCTAAGATATGTTGCTTTTGGTCACCGTTAATACAAGGTCAAAGAAGTCAAACACCTTTATTGGCATTTACACTTACTCTAAAACAGGCTTGGAGCATTCAGATGTTCTGCCAGAACTGAGGAGTAGTTTTAAGTTGTCATCTTTCAGCTGTTACTAGCTCTCATTTGAGAGACAGCATCTGACTTTACAGGTAGGGATAGGTTTATCACGTCTTATCATCTGAAATATGGATGTAGATTTGTTGTGTTACCAGACTTGCACTGAATGATTTCAGGATTAAAGGCTGGTTGCTTAAGAGGTGTTCCAGCAGGCACCAGAAGTACTTCATGAGGGAGAGAAGCAGTTAGTGGAGTGATGGTGAGAGTGCTTATGTTTTACATCATAGCATTCTCTCTACAGCAGTTGCCCAGGAAGTGATGCAAATAAACTCATAAATAAGCACCTATGAAAAATTCATTATGGGGGAGATGCCACTTCTGGCTCCTCGCTGGATCCTCCAGATGCACCTGACCAGATTACTAGAGGCTGGACAAGAATACCAGGAAAACATCTGCTTTCCCTGCCTCGTGCCCTCTGTAGGTATTTGCTATTATTCATCATCAGAGTGAGACTGCTGGATGGGATGGACCTTACCTCTGACATTGTACAGTTGGTCGTAGGTTTTTAAACAGCGCCTCAGCTGTAGGCTAGTCCGTAGAGGGCACTCTTCAGCCCTTCAGTTGGAGCAGAATCTGCGGGCTAGGAAGGATGTGGAGAGGGTGCATGACTGTGTACTCCAGTAGTTAACTCACTCAGCAAGGAATGGGAAACTGGGTTCTCTACATCTCCATCACCACCTTCTCTTCTTCCACTTGGATGGAGCTGTGCCTACTTTCAAGAGCCAAAGAGGTCACAGGACAAACATATTCCTTGTTACTCAGGCTGGGGCAACTCTGGGCAAGCATAGAAGTCAGAAGGTCAGATCCTTGGAGAACCTGGGAGGGACTTACCAGAGTTAGATGCCTTAGGGGTTAGGAGGCCACTGAACAGGATTTTTTGTTATTTTGACTTTAGTGTCTCTAGTTTGTTTCAGTTCTTTGGATATGGCCCAGACGTAAGTATTGTCCCTCACTCCCTGTTTGAAAGTTTATGGGTCAATCCAAGACTTAATGAAATCAAAAGAAGTCTTTCCAGGAAGGCAGCTCATCAGGATCTATCTATAAACTTCCAGTATAAACTAAGTGGCTAGTTTGTAATCAGATAGGAAAAAGACTGAAGGAAGACTGAAGGAAAAGCTGAAGAGTTTTCTTTGAGGGGAAAAAATGTAAAAGCTTCCTGATTGCTTTATCAGCCTCTAGAGTAAAAATAGTAATTACCACAATTTAACACTAATGAATAAATTGCTGTATTAAAATGTGAACAAAAAAGTTTAACAGGCAATCATATGTAGTCATTTGGCAGCTCTGTTATTAGAGTGGGCAAAGCAAGCCATTCACCTAACTTTTGCTGCAGCAGCCATTGCTTTGGGCTTTTTGGTGTTTTTCTTTTTTCCCTACAACCCAGATTAAATTCTCCCTTCCTGTTCTCCAACAGTTTTGTTATGCCATGTCAGGTGTCTACGTTAATTGGGCTCATATTCCACAATTCCACAAATAACTGCTCACCTAAGAAAACACGGCTGTGTAGATAGCTCCATTGCAATTGCACGTGCTATGGATTTTGTCACATCAGAGTTATGTCATGGAAAGATATTTTCCAGTTCTGTCGCGTTGTCTTTACTACTTCTCTCATTTTACCCAACTGCTCCCCAGCCTGAATCAGCATCCTTCCTTTTCTGCAGCTGCTTTCCCTTTTCACATGATGCCACAACCCCCTTCCTCCCTTCAGTGCTCCTTTTTGGCTTTCCTCCCTGCCAGCTCCTCCTCAGAAATGTCACAGAACATTTACCCATGACCAATGTACTCCATTTCACTAGCGGGGCCTTCATGTCAGTCTTGTTTTGTCCTGGAAAAAATACGCGTAACTTCATTATCATGATAAACTGTTTGGTTCATTTACGCTTGCTGTTGACTGCAGTTACTGATACGTCAGCGTGCTTCCAGCTCAGTTGTGTACACAGCACAAGCCA
Source organism: Falco cherrug (assembly GCF_023634085.1). Classification (NCBI taxonomy): domain Eukaryota; kingdom Metazoa; phylum Chordata; class Aves; order Falconiformes; family Falconidae; genus Falco; species Falco cherrug. The sequence continues at coordinate 18,209,650 of NC_073699.1, read as the reverse complement.
TAATTTAGAGGAAAGTGGTGGCTATTGACCTCTAACAGTACAGTTGGTGGTGTGCTAGCTATGGCTTTACATTTTTGTTAGAGTTGGAAAAACTAGTAGCTGAGTGAGTCATGAAACCCAATGTAGCAAAATTCAGTTGTAAATGAAAGAGGAACATTTCCATATTCTTAATTTGCCTTAATTCCTGTGCCTAATGGCTGTGTATATACCATAAACATTGTGAAGGAGCAACCATGGAAACACTTGTTTTCTTGCATTGCTAAATTTACTCTGGGTTGAATATTAACACAGTGCCTGGCATTACTTTAAAAGCAAAAATAGCTAAAGCGTGACTCACTATGAGTCATTTACTGCTAGTCCTGCTATACTGCCTAGAGCTTGACATTGAACAAGTTGGCAGCCTGCATTGCTACATTTTTTTCTAGGAACTTTGAACACATTTCATTCTTGTGAATTCTCTTGTGCAACAATATTAAACACAGCAATGTGTTTATTTTGCTTCCAAAGTCGAATGAATCAGAAAATGGTGAAACAAAGAGTATTTTTCTTGGAGATTCTGGAAGAGCTGGATTCTGAGAATTATTTTTTAGTTGCAATAACAAAATGATTGCATGGATGTTAAAAGTTAATTACATTTTAGCCAGATTATGTAAGATATATTTTAAACATTGTAAAACTTTTTTAATTTATTTATTTGCATTTTCGGCAAAGGCATACATAGAATCAGACAGCTAAGCCTGTAGGTTGGGAATGTTTTCCCTTTGGTTGGCAAAGGTTTCGTGATGGGAAGGCAGTCAGCTCTTGAGGGGCAGACAAAACGAGACAAGTGTAGTGCTATTGGCCTCAGTATTTAAAAGGCACACCCTAAATATGGTGCTTGGTATCTGACAGCGAGGAGCTTGTTGGCTGACTGTGGGAATGCCTATAAAAGATCAGCTGATTTCAGTCAGATGGGAAGGGGTAATGAGAGAGGGCTGAAACCAAAAGCAACTTGCTGAGGTAACCATGTGATGATACCCTGAAATACATTGGTGGGGCCCAATAGCGCTCCTCGGTATGCTAAAATTTTGGTTCCACCAAAATGTCATTTCTAACTAAAAGCTACTTCTTAGAATAATAGATAACAAAATTCTTTAATGTTTTCCACAATCTTTTCTACTTAAAAAAAAATCATGATAATTGAAGAAAGATCTTAAGCTATTAGCATACAACCTTCTGCATGTGTTTAAAGGAGGTATCATAAATCAAGTTAAAATACTAACAGTGTAAGTTCAAAACATCTGCATAAGTGAGATCCCACATACCTGGTTTAAAAGCTCACTGTATATCTCTTCCTTTAGCTACAGATGATGGACTATGTTCATCTGTACATTTAGTAATATGTGCTGTTGCGGGATCTTTGTAAGCTAAAGCATTTTCTCTATGTAATCTGTTAGAACACCAGCTTAAAAAAAATCTCTTGAAGTGGTTTGACTATAAAAAAACTCATTATGATGACTCAAGAGAAAAATAAGAATGATTAATTAAGCTTAACAGTGGCATCCTATGCATTGCCCTGATGTGCACTATTCTACCTTATTTCAACATGGATATGTGAATAAAACTACAGATATAACTGCACTGAAGAGACTTCTGTTTAAAACTTGAAATTGTTCAGTAAACATAACTCAAATAAGGTTAGTTTTGTTTTCCTGACTAACAATCATACTAATGATAAAATGTTATTTTCCTAAACCTAGAATAAAAAAGTGATTGTGTTATATCAAATAGTATAAAGTGGGACAGGGTTTTGTGTTGTCTCTTTGACAGTGACCCCCAAATCACTGTTATTAAAATGGTTTCAGTAGTTACTCATGGTATATGCTCTTTAGCAATGTCTTCATAGCTACTGAATAGGCTGTACCTCAGCCACACCTCCAGACATGTTATGCAGAATATAGACATGAGAATTTATGTTAGGAGTAAGACTGCACCTTTTAAAAGACAGCTCTGTGTAGGAGGTTTTTCTGCTCTGAGGATCATCAGAAAGATCGGAGCTGCCTAAGGCATGATATCTCTTGGGCATCTCTATACATGTCGTGTAAGTAATGCCTCTGTTAAGCTAGAGCAAATTATTCCCCTCACATATGCGTGTGTTTCTGTGTACACATTCACACGTATTGACACTGAGAGTATGGGTAGGGCAGGGATGTGGAGTCTTTCTCTTTAGGGCGTATCAGAAGACCATGTGCAGAGCTCTAGATTAAGCACACAGGAGCATGACGGTCTAGCACTGTACAAAGTATTAACTGTTTTCCATAAATACATAAGAAATACTCTGCTGAACCGAAACCAACATCCTGTTACATGTGCATCCTAAAATGACATGATGGAAACTCTCAGTTCTCAAATAACTTTCTGTTCCAGTTATGAATCCAAGATGATTTTTTTTTTAATATTTTCATCTGATAGAACAAACAGAACACATGCACAGTGCTGAAAGAATTCATGTCCGCTTAACCACTACAGGCTGTGAGGATATCCATCTTGTTGCATTCCTCTCATGGGTCTTGAAGTGTGTTTGAGGTACAGTATAGGAACCAGTATGTCTCTGAGTTTTCAATAGAAAAGTGATAGGAATTTTGGACTAATCATGTTCTATGGATATATTCAGCATCAGCAATTGCTTTCAGCTGCAGAATGGTGCTTTTTTTCCCCTCCCTTCAAACTGATTTTATCAGGTACATCTATCCTGAGGAACTCTTTTGCATATATAATGGATGGAATGCTTGGGATGTAATTCCTTATTCCCCATGAGTCATGAATAATATAATTATTACTAAGCAAATTTGCCATTAAATGTAGTAGTTGCATAGCATGAACTACAGATGGGCAGAAGAAGCTGTTCTTTGTCTGTTGCACTATTTTTTTATCTGGCTGTGCCCTTAAAGAACCAACCTTACTAAGTTTGTCCTGTGAGCTTTTAATCTTAAAAATAGCCCTTTTTGCTGCAGTTTGTCTGAGATTGATTCATAAAGATAGTCATAAAAGATCCAGTAGCATCACTGAACTGACTGTTAATCACTGTCACCTATTGAGAAGAAGAGACTGAATCTTAAGTTGCTTATTTTTAAACAGCTGCCAAATTATTTTTTTATTATTATTTTTATTTTTTCCAAAAACCATTAGTCTAGCAGATTTTATTGCTTCTGTTTTTTGGTTTTTCCACACTTAAAATCTACGGCAAGCCTTTTAGACTTATGGTGGCAGGTGTATTTGTGAAATATTAGTAGATGAATTTGCCCCAAAATTAACTACAGACCAAAAACTGCAAACAAATGTTTGCAATTGGAAAGATCTTCCAAATCATGAGAATCCTTAGTCTTGGGGAAGTCAAGTCACCAAAGACAACGGGAGTGAAGAGACATGCTTTTCACTAAGCAAGTTAGAAACTCCTACTTTAAAGGCATGACTAGCATGTGTATTTCAGATCAGCTGTGCCAGCTGAGAAACTTAAGATACAGAAAGTTAACTTTTTGCATCAACACTGCACGTTACAAAGTTAATTTCTTAAATCCACATTTGGGAATCTAAATCTGGAGCCATATTTTTAGTTTGTATATAAACTTGGAGGATCTCTTTAGCTCCCTGATTGAGAACTTTGATTATTGTCTGTATTATGTTGCCCTCTGTATATCGGGGAAAGTCTGCAGCTCAGGGTGAGTCTCTACAGACATGTGCAGACATATTGAGTTCCTCTGCCTGCGTTGTCTTTACATCTAGCCAGTTCAGCGCCATGCAAATGTGGCTATACAGATTCTGAATCAGCACTAGTCTCCATCAGTTCACCCAAGGGAATGGGCAAAGGAGATCTGTTTACACCTACCTATGTAGATGTGCCTTCAGATTCTCCAAAATTCCGGGGAAAGAAGATTGTAATTAGAACAATGTGCTCATACTTCTGCTTTTACAGATGTCTCTACATGTGGGTTAATTTGCTTTTACTGCTTGTTCCTCCTGAGCAGAGGTCAAGCCTCTGCTGGAGACATCAGCGTGATTATATTACACTGGATATCTAGCACAGCATCATTATTGTATTTTTTTAAGCAGGCAAAAATAGGTAGCAAGAACTGAGAAGTGAACCTATTGACATACCTTCTCTTTAAAGAGAAACAAAAAAAAAAGAAAACATTCTATGTGTAGGATCTATGAAGCTTATTCCAAAATTGCTTGAATAGAATTGTTTAAAGAAAAAGATAGTGCTTGCAGTTCAGGTATTGTTTTAGGCCTTAGTAAAATACTACAGAATGTGAATCAGTTGATGGTTATCTGTGACAGGCAGGTAAACAGAAGATTTATTTCCCAATGGGTTTTTCATATGATAGTGACAAACTCCATTGCACAACAATGGTCACATTCCAAAGCTGCAACCAGGTTCTGGAGGGCTTAATTTCACAACTGCTTACTGTGTCCTATTGCATTACAGTGACCTTTCAATGAAGAAGGGAGATTGCTGGTTTGTTTTTTTGGTGTTTTTTTTTTTTTTAACTTAAAAATTGAATGAGGATATAGTGCAGTGCCCTACTTCTACACCGCAAGTTTTGTCCTTGACATTTATAAACTATGTCCTCTAGTAAAATATTCAGAAGCTTTTCTGTTTTCTAGCTTTTTATTAATCTTACAATGTGTACATCAACTTAAGGTTTGCATTTATGTTGGCAATGTGGTTAACTGTAAAAAAATATTTCTGATATTGAGAGAGTGACATTGAAAGTATGTTTTCCTGGTGTATATATAGCTTATATATCATCCTTCTGTCATATCAACACCACAAAATTATTTATTGTTTAGTTTATATGTGGGGGTTTTTTTAAGGTGAACTCATGAAGCCCTGATTTCTAAAAATTATTTGGATGAAAAAATAGCTACAAAGCAAAACCAAAATCATGTTAACATGATATAAGAAGGATATAAAAAGTCATCTAAATATTATTTAGTTCTTGGCTGCTACAATTTATTTTGTGCTTATGATATTCCCTACATAGTGACTTATTTTGGAGTTTGAACTTTAAAAATATGAAGCATTCTGCTACAAGTACGCTCTTACTTCACAGTGTGAGTTATGTAATTTTCAAAATAACTTCAGAGAAAAATTACTCTGAAGCTGAAAAATGAAGACAGTATCCAACAACCTAAGAGAACAAGCTGAAAAGGCCAGACCTGCAATGAAAAATATTTTACTGTTGGTCTTGGGGACAAAAAGTAGAGAGAAGCCCAGCAGGCACTAGGCATAACCAGGAAAGAGCAGCTGGTGAGATAGTTTTTTACAACAGCTGTGTCTTAGATTATCCATGTCTGTGATGGGTGAACATCAGATTTAGACCTGAGCAGGCATTAAGGGTATAGCATATAAATTCTGAAATTTGAGTAAATGGCTATTCAAGATGAGTGAATAGGAACTATTAAGCTTATTCTCAGCTATAGACTTGCCCATCATCCCCATTGCATATGTTGGGTGTGTGCTTGGGTGCAGACTGAAGTCTGACTCTGGGAGATGTTCTCAGTGAGGAAAGCTTGAGGCTGCCAGCCTGACCCCAAGCTGTCAATCATGTGGTCTGATCTGATCAGGTGCAAGTAGATTTGAGCACTTGACAACCACAACTCACCAGCAGATCATATAACCTCTGCTGTTTGTAATCGTAATTTGGATGCTTTGAGCCTGAGCTGTAGCTGTGCTGGCAGCATGGTACCAGCTGTGACACCTAGAATACTTTCAAACAGCTGTTGACATTACAGTGTAGACAGAAATTCAGTGAGAATTGAATTAAATGTATAACGCTAGCTTCAAAATGGTCTGTTGTGTTAGTATCAATAGATGTCTTCAGAAGAGTCTGTGGCTTTAATGAGGTTCCTAACAGAGAGAAAAGGTCACTTCCATAGCAAAAGTCTCCTGCCAATTCTTACACCAGAAGGAAGCTTTCTGTGGTGCCAGTGAGTCTGAAAGCAATGTAAGCAATTAGCAAGAAGAGTCTGAAAATTCCATCGAAAGAAGCAGGACTGCTCGGGAGTGGAGACGCTTGGGGTTTTTCAGCCTGATTAGCTCCGCTGACATAGAGGTGATGTATGCTAATTACAGCTCCTTAACCTCCTTAGAAGCAGTTGCATAAAAGCACAGAACATGTCCATGTTGTAATGTAAGGCACTGCAGCATTCCCTGGCTTCTCTACATTGGTATTCTCAGACCATCTGTACAATCCATTGACCTGCCTGGATGATGCATAGAAAGGTGTGTCTGTGAGCCAGACTCTCAGTGGTTGCGGGTACAGGAATGGGAAAGTTTCTCATTAGGATGTGTGGCTGAGTAATATAACCCCTGATACTATCTCTTTGGATCAGTCAACCTTGGAGAATGGATCATGAAAACTGCGGTGCATTATTTATCCAGTACTCTGTAGTGCAGGTCTGATCTAAGTCTGAGAATAGAAAAGAGGTTTTTTATGTACAATGTCATTTCAGTTTTACCAAGTGGTATTTTCTACTCCGGTGTGGTTTTTATATTGTCTTCATTATAACAAGAAATAATGGCATTTGATCTATAATAGGCAACAATGAATTCTGATTGTTCAGTATTGCTTGAAGGGGGAAGGAGAGATCAACATGAGGTCTAAATTAACTCTTTGTAAATACAAAATTCTCTTCATAGATAATGACTGTCACAGTTTTTCCAGGAATTATAATGAAAGGATGTTTTTCAGCTATTTTTCAACACATTTTTTCCAGGTGGTTCATGGAACAGATTGTTTCAGACTTAAAATAGAAAAGCAGTCTTTAGGCAAAAAAATTATTTTAAGATACTTTCTTTAAAATAAGCAACCAAAGACTTGAACAAAAGATCTACCTTGAAATAATGCTTTTGATTCTGTCCTTTTTCTAGGCAGTTCTCTTTAAGTTGATGTAGTGTTGTAACACCAATGTGTAATTCCCTTATAGAAATTAATTTATAAACAATAATTAAATAATAAGGGATGTTTCATATATGAAGCACTAGAGTTTAATCTGGAAAAATTTGCATATTGCATGGACTAAGGCTTAGGAGACACTACAGGAAATACGTGCCACAGCAAGCACTTCACACCATCATAAAATTTGCCTAGATTTTATACAGGTCATCTGCATTGAGACAAATGTCATCCCTACTCTACGGTGAACTTTTCCCAAAAGTTCCATACACATTTGGTTTAATGTTTGGTTTCAACATTATTTCAGGTGAAAATTAATATCTAAGTGACATCTGCTGACTGAAAGCATGGCAAAGAGAAGTTAGGGCACTTTTTTTTTACCTTTTTTTTTTTTTTTTATTGAGAAATTGCATCTTCGAACTGGTCAGGCGTTGCACGCAGGGATCCTTTTGCAACCATTGACAATGTCGTTTCCCCAGATCCTGTTGTAACCATTGACATTGACAGTCTTTTTGCTTCTCAGTTAGCTTTTCTTCAAGGGCTGAACTCAAAAGCTATTTGACTGCTCTTTGTCCAAAATCTAGCAAAAGGACAGTATTCTGCTGAGGTTTGAGAGTAAATATACAAATGGCTGGCTGTTCCTGGGTGAGAAGTATGAATTTTATGTTCAGAAATAAGTATTTTAAGAACACAACAAAGGAAATATTGACGTACTTGAAGCACTGTTGGAAATGCGTGTAATAAGGTTGAACATACTAGCAACTAATTTAAAGTCTGTGCAGAAACACTGAAGAGAATGTATGAACTAAGCCTGTACCCTTGGTCACTGCGGGACTTGACCCAGCACCATTATTCTTAAAACTTGTGTTTAATGGTCTATTATAGTTATCAGCGTGATTAATTTAAACAGGAATTTTCCCCTTTTACTAATGTTTTTAAGATACCGTGTATATGTTCCATGCAGTGTGTACATTTTCTTCTATAACTGTGCCTGCTACCTACTGCTGTTGAGCATGGTGCCAGCCGTGGGGGTTCCACTGGTTTGAGCCCTATCACACTCCTTCCTTGCAGTGCCTGTATCTCAGATCTCTGCTTTACAACCCTGTGGCCTTTCCTTTCCTGTTCAGTGGCTGATGGATGTGTTTGTCAGTTTTGCTCTCACAGTGACAGTACCATCTAGCCAGATCTGAACTTGAGCAGATCTTCCTAGAAGGTCCTTTCCATGAGAAACCAGAGCCCTCTCTAGATGTTCAATCTGGTTTGTCCTCACTGAGGATCTAGATGTCTACTGCCCTCGTGGTGTGTCACAGGGTACGTGGAGGGTCATACGGATCAGCGTTGAGTTACGTTGAGAGATCTCTAAAGACAGGTCCCATAACCTTGCTCTTAAACCCCATCAGCTGTTGAAGAAAGAATAACAGGAGGTGCGCTCCGGGTGATTTCTGCTAATTCAGCTGATAATCCAGCAAGAGTTTTTAACTCTTCTGTATGAAGCCTACAGTAAAAGCTGTTTATTATGCAGTCTAGCTTGTGTAGTAGTAAATAAATCAAACTGCTTTGACAATGTATTGTGACTGCACCAGTTTGGGAAAAAAACCCACTTTAAAAGTTAGGAAAATAAAACAGAGAGGAAAAAAAAAGGCTTTGCTGCTATTTTTATTAACCTTGTGGTCTTGATTTTCTTCTGTGAACTAATTTTCCTGGAAATAGATTTTGTATTAAATTTCTTGCTCACCACCACTTCTGATTTTTTTTTTAACTTGTTTAGATTAAGCCATATTGTGATGAGTATTAGCTGTTCAGAGATTGGTTAGGCTGCCCAGCATGAGGCATACGTACTAGCATAGTTCCTTTTATTTCTCAAGGCCTTAGATGTCCTTGCCTGTGCTTCGCTGCAACTTAAGTTTTCCTTAATTTCCATTATTTTCAAGAGTAGTCTTATTTTTGTACTTTCAGTTTTACTCAGTTATTTTTCATCCTTGATCAGTACTTTTGTTTAGGGATGCTACAAACACAGATGAACAGCTGTGACAGCTGTGAATTTTCCCCAGGTTTTGTTTTAAATACAGCAAATCTGCTGCTGTCAGTACCTATTGGAAAGCTGTGGTTATCTGTTTCTTGCTACAGGGTAATGGTTGCAGTCGTATTTTCAGCCACTGAGGGTATCCACCCATAACGTGAGCAAGTAGTCTGACTTTCTTTTTAGGAACTGGCTTATCCGTACAGAATTTTGCAATACTGAGGCCTCAAGTTCAGTGAGCTGTTTTTCCTGTCCTAGTAGAAACTGAAAATTACTTACATTTCCAGAAAGAAGGGATCATGTAATTGTGTGAAAGACTGTATTTACAGAAAATGTCATGAAACATAGAAGGTGTTATTTTTGCATCTTTATAGTCAGTAGATATGTTGCAATGCTATAATAACTGTTTTTGCCAAACCTGAATTTCATGACTATTATTTTGTCCCTGTTCACATAATGGAGTCATTTATCAGAATGAATTGAAAATGAAATCCTACGTTCTTCAGAACTGAAGGGCATAAATCTAGATACATGGAGTAAGTTCTGCATCTACAGATTTATAAGGTTTGAAGGTGAATTGTGCATGACCGTGTTGCATCTACAGATTTATAAGGTTTGAAGGTGTATTGTGTATGACCATGTTATTTCAACTGTTTGAAACGGCAATTGCTAGAGTAGGTGAAAGCAGCAGTTCTTGAAAGCAAGTCATGTATTCTGGTTTCCAGTCCTGAGAGAGATAGACATACTGCTTTGGAAGAAAGGACAGAAACCCAAGCAGGGATCATCATGTCTAAGGAAAAAAAAAATATTTTTTACTTCCTCATTTAGAGACGTTCATGTATAACCCTGAAGAAATAAGTTTTCAGTTCTTTTAAATCACTCTCTTGGTGTTCTCACTTCCAATAAAGATGTCTTCATTTCTCTGCAAATAATCTCAGTCCATTCTAAGAAGTCCAAAGCAACCGTTCAACACCAACAAGTTGAGGTTATAACCTTTCAACTAAGATAGTGTAACTGGAAATAGCAGTTTCCAGTCCATTGTAAATGAGAAGTAAAACCAGTTAGCTTAAACCACCATGAAGGTGACTTCTAAAGAATGTTCTGACTGTGTGAGCAAAATTGAAATGAACAGAATATACCTTTCTGACCATTTAGCCCTTTCTGTCTGTGACCTGTTATCTTGCTACGTCCTTGACACCTGCCTTTGTTGCTGGTCTCAGTCTTCCACTTCTCCTTGAGCATCTGTATCATTTCTCTCATGACACTTTACTAAGCGTAGAAGAAGCTCCAAGACAAAGCCCTGTCCTCCTCCAAGTGTCTCTTCAAAACTGTGTAAAGAGAACTTTAATTATGGGTGGGCAGATGGCGTGTTGTGATTGTTCTTCCTCATTGGCTGCAAATCCTGCGCATCCTATTATTTGCTACTCTGTCTTTGCTACCACCCCCAGACCAACCCACTTGTTTGTCTCCTCCACCTGGTTTGTCTTGCCTTCTAGGCTGCATGCTTTGGAGCAGAGATTCTCATTTTACCTAGTATAATGCTGCTCTACCAGACTGGCATTGAGGTGTTACTGCAGTATAGATATTATATAATTGTAATACTTCTGCAGAGGTGGAACAAGTGTTTTATATAAAAAGAGCCTCTATCTCTTCCAAGATGCACCAAATGCAAATACTTTGTGGGCTTAACTATGAGCAAAAGCTTATATCATATACATTTAAATAGAGCTACTTTGGCAGACTCCCTGTGACAACAGCCAGCATTCTATGAATGTAATTTAATCAATGAACTGTATTTAAACCACTGAAATTTATTCAGTCTAAACAAATCCAGACTCTTTCATGACAAACGTTTAATCCTTCAAGATTGCATAACTGGGGGATTTAGGGATTAGTTAGCTTTGAAAATAGGTCAGGGAAAACATCTACATTTGGTTAAAAGCTAATCAGGCAAGGAAATAAGTAAAATAGTATAAAAGCTTTAGAAAAAGCTTTTTTCAAAATGAGTTTTATGTAGTGATAGAAAAAAATGTTGGTTTTTTTTTTTTGTAACAGATGCAGAACCTTGTCCCTCTCTTCATTTACACTGCTAGAATTCAAGGGAAACTCCACTATGCAAGTGATGCAAGTGTGTGCAGTTAGGAGTTGTGTATTTTCTTTCTCTTGTGTCCAATGCTTTGGAATAACTTAATGCATTTTTATAAAACCTTCAAAATTACTATTAGGCAAAGTGATTCACAAGCATGGACACTACAGAAAGTTGCAGTGAAAATAGGGTTGTCATCCTAGAAGTGAGGTTATAAAAGAAATGCTTAGGAGTCACTGCAGTGGGGCTGTTGACCTAAATGTAGTAATCTCCCCAACCACTGAAGTCTGAATTCCTTCTTTCAACTACTATTCAACTTTTCTTCCTCAGTTCACCTCTTTTGCTCTCTGAAACAGGCTGTCTGCTTTCTAGGGCTGTTTGGCATCATGGATTGACTTGTATTCTCAGAGATATACAGTCTTATCATTTGGTTTCATAAGGGGTTTGTTCTGTGAAGTTGTTGGAGAAATAAGTTCCAAAATGCAGTATAAGCTGGTGATCACAGTTTAATCAAGGTCTTTGTGATGTACAGAGAAAGAGGTGCTGTCTCTGAGATGTGCTGTGTAAGTCTGTGTAACTTTGTGCTTTTGAGTGTTGTAAGAAGCAAAAAGCACAGAAATATCTTCAAAATTACAGCACAGCTCACAATGCAAAATGCGCTTCCATGAACAAGGGATTGCAAACTAAATTTTTTCACCTTGTGAAATTTCTGTGTAAGACACTGAATATTTTGCAGTTTAATTTCAGCAAATCAAAAATCCGTAACACAAGCACAAGATCTGCACAGTCTTCTAGTCAAATGAACATTTGAAGAATACTTTTTTTAAAAAAAAATTTTTTGGGGTTACAATAAGTATCTCCATCTCCAGCATACCTTGACTTACCAATATGAATGTTCTCAACCACTATATAGAATTGCTGTAAAATTAGCTGATACTGTAATTCCTATGAATATAAATATTGCAACTTTATCCTTTCTCTAATAAAACATACAGTTTACCTGAGTAAGAACTGTGGGAATTTAGGCTACTGACAGGGTGTATTTCTGTTTATTTGTTCAAGGCTTTTTAACTTTCTAAAATTTCATCATTTTAAGGTGACATGAATGTAACTAACCAGTATGTCTCTTTCTTTAAACAGTTATCCTTGGAAAAGATGTAGCATTTTATTTTCTACCTGAAAAAGCCTTTTAGTAAGTGACAGTTTATGTTGCAGGCATGTGATACTGAGATGGCACCTTTGTTACAGAAACATTTAAAAGCATGCTAAAGGTTAGTTTAAATTGAGCATTCAAACTTAGGTAAATTAATAATGAAGCTTATTACTGAGCTAGGAAAATGAGAAAGGAGGAAAAAAATACTTAGCAATGCATGAATCGTTGGCTTGTGATCCAAAACGCAGCATTGGAGTCCCTTGCAGCGTTATGAAAATCTCTGCTGTAGTTCTGTAGAACTGATTTCCTCTTTGTTCTTTGCTGTTTTCAAATCTTATTTTGTAAGCTATTATTTTCTATGCTGTGCCTTCTTGAATACCTGATTCCTCTCTTAACCATCAGATCAGATGCTTTATTATGCATCTGTTTTCTTGTTTAACACAATGCATTAGATTGTGATTCAGCTGAGAAGCAGGAAGATAAATGGCACAGGGGTTTGATTCCCAGTTCTAGGCTCAGGTCTAAATTGCCCCTATGCCGTGAGGCTGTTGGGGGGGCATAGGAACAGCAAAAATCACTGGACTGCATAGATGGCCCATGCCACATGAGTCTCCTCTGTGAGCCATGGAAGTGCCTCAGAGAGGAATGGTGGTGTTTTGAGCTTTAATAGCTGAGCAGCAAAGTTTAAAAAACATTTTGGAGACTGCACGGATCTAAGCTTGATAGAAACCTGTGCAACTTTTTTTCTTTAGAGCTTGTTTTAGAACTGGCATTTCTTTGGGTGATAAATTCCATCTAATTTCTCTTGTCTTTGTGCTTGACAGATACATTGAAAATAGCTGAAAATAGGATTTTTATTTCCTGAACTCATTAAAACAGAAAATTTCCTATGTATTGAAAAGTGTGAAAATGCTTTCTGGGGAAAAATGCACAAGTTGTTGCTCTGAAATGATATGGAATATCCCAGTGTTGACTTCAACTGTGGTGTTCTTGTTTGTGTAACTGGCAGGAATGGCACTTCCAGATTCAGGAACGCTAAGAGTGCTCTAACACAACCTCTCCTTGCAAGACCTGCCTCCTGCTTCTCTGGCCTGCCATGTTCCAAGTCTTGAGCACCTACAATCCCTTGTTGGGACAGTCAGAGAACTATGAGGGCAGTAGAGCCTCTCCTGTACCACATGGCTTTGAATCAGGTTTTTGGGCTTCCTTGCCTCTTACTACTGCAAATTCTGGCAAGAGTAGGATCTTGTGGGCTTTGCAATGGCCTTTTTTTCTGGAGTCTGTGGCAGGAAATTTTGGACATCTAATACAATGGGACTGGTTTGTGTTTGGACATGCTCCTTTTCCCTCAGGAACTCATCAGAAAATCCAAAACAGGAAAAAAGGTGTATAAATCCACAATGTTTTCTTGGAACATGTGAATTTGGTCGTTTTTGTGTTTTTCATTGTAGAATTTGTGGCTGGCTTTAGTTGATAATCAGTTGCTCATGAATTTTAAGACAGAAGCATATTTGGAGCCACATCTGGTTTGTGGAACGTTCTGCAGCATCCTGTGTAAGCTGGCAGGAGTTCCATGAAATTGCAGGGTATCAGAGAAGCAGAGAACTGTCATTGAATACAAATGTCTAGAAGACATTTCATTTCTGCTGCTGGGGATTTCATTTCAACATCTGTACTCAAATGCTGAATTTAGAAAATTCCACTGAGAGGCTGAGATAGCCTATTCTTCAGTATCCATCTTTGTCTTTATTTTCTGGAGTTCACCAGTTAAAACCAGTATTTTCTCAAGACCTTTCAAATTTAGAATCATTCCAAGCATTGGATTTAGTCCTGAGTCCCCTGGTATAATGATATACATAAAAATGTAGATAATGTAAAATATTTAATTGTTTAGGAAATTTTTTGTAGAAGCCAGCTGTTGAGTCTATGACACGATACAGACTAGTCTTCCTTACAGGGGCATTCAATCAGAGCAGCAGGTTTTGTTTCATTATGTGGTGGTATATGCTTTTGATGTTGACTTTCATATTCCATAGTTTATAACCCGAATTTTGGTTTTAGCTTTCAGTTACAATTTTGGTTTTAGCTTTCAGTTACTGTAGGGTTCACTGCATCATCTCATGGGAACTAACATAAAAGAATAATATACTAAGGGAAGAAAAAGTGAAGACAGGCAGGCCTTCTTGATACTTTACAGCCTAAAGACAAATAAATTAACACAAATGTGTTTGATTGATACACAAAAGAAAATGTTTTATGCTAAAATCAACAACCTGAACTGCAGTCCCCAAGCCAAGGTATGGCTATAACTGTTTCTCTGTTAACTTGAGCTGATACTTGTCTTTTATTATCCTCTGACAAACATGGGAACACAGGCACAATGACAGATCAGTCATAACTAAATGCTGTTCAAAACATAACAGTCATTTTACAGTCAACTTTTTATATTTGTTGCGTCACAAAGATTTATTGAAGAGATAAAAGTGGTTATGGAAAACACTGTCCAGTAACTATGGCAACAGTTATTTGATCTCACAATAATTAGCTTAGCATTTGGTTGCACAATACTTTCACAATACCTCCTTGGTTAGTTCATTAAACAAAATTAGCTTTTGTTTGAACTTTCATCATTTGTTGTTTTAAGATTAGTCTAAGTTCAAAAGGATTGAAAAATGTATTTTCAAGCTGCTATTGTACCTGAATAATTGATGCTATAAGTGAATGTATTAATATTGTTATGCAGTAACACTAACGTATTACTTCTAGATGTACTTTATTGGTTTAACTGAAAATTAATATATAGATATGGGTGTACACGCAGCATCAGCGTGGAAGATTTTTGAGTGCCTTCATGAACATCAATATGTACACATACATATCATGTGGAATTAAAGGGAAATTATGAAGGTTGCAAAGGCAACCTTACAAACTTATGTGCCTGAATTAAAATTATTATTTTATCCCCTCCTCCTTCCCCCACACATAAGCAGTCGGATGGCCTTTAAGTTACACAGTCACAGTTTACTTTTTCCTCTCAATTCTGATTTAGTATTTTTTATTTTCTACCGTGCTGGCTATATGGTCAGTGCCTTTTTCTTACTGCTGTTCCAGCTATTGCTTAAAGACCGTGAGTTATTAAATAGCAAGACTTGATTCTGTTAAGGTGTAAACATAGAGAACAAAAGGGCCATTCATTGTTTACTGCAGACTAATGAAACCCTGTTCTTAATGCAGAGTTAGTATTTCTGCTGTGCTTTTTTTTATGATACTCATTACTACGGTATCTGCAAGCAATAATGAATTTGTTTTTACATTACCCATATGAGAGGATTATTATTATTCCCATTTGACAGATGGGAAACTGAAATTCAGAGAGATTAACATAAATGTTTTTGGTAGCTTTTGAGAAGCCTAAGGCTTAGTTTATCAGAGTTGTTACATGGCACACAGTTCCCACTGACTTCAGCATTTTTGCAAAGCCAACTGCAGCTTTACATCAGATTTCATAGGTCATCTCAAATCACTCCTTTGCTAAAATTGGAAAGTCCCTTCCTAGCTTCCCTTTACCTTTCCCTACCAATCTTCTATTTGTTCTGTACCACACACACACACACTGCTCCTCCGACACACCCCCAATTGTCCTCTTAACTCCCCAAGACTTGTGTCTTACCCTGTTTTGATCAGAAAGCCACTTCCCCCAGTTAGTCCCCTTACTTTAGGCATGGGAATGATCATCTTCCTTTCTTCTTTCTGGTTCGTGCCCAGTCTAGATGAAATCTCAAGATTTCTGAGCCCAGAAGCTCAGAAGACGATGTGCAGATTTCAACTTCTCAGAAAGTGAGTGTGGGGCAAAATGGTGAGATTCTTATAGGAAAAGGCAAAAACAAAATTTCCAACACAGACATGAGCTTAACTTCAGGTCTCTGCTTCACGACAAAGGGACTTTGGAGCTGTCCAAAGAATAAATTGTCGGAATCACGGAGGTAAAACTGCATAATTTTACTTAGCTTTGTGATTTTGGTGCTCTGGGTGCACTTTTTTGACTGAAATTCAGTCAGGTTTAGTCTAAGTGGGTACTGTTTAGCAAAATTACAAGCCCTATATTGCTGTATTACTAACACTACTCTTTCTAATAAAACTGCTGAACGTGATGTGTTTGTTTTAAGTTTGAGAACAAAGTATCATTGATTTCACTTATTCGATACTAGCTTGGTCAGATGGCTTTACATTGGGATATGAAAGAACAGTGTAGCTCTCTCTTTAGTAATTAATCTTCGATTAAATTGCTGCTATGTTATTGCACTATATACCTCAGACTGTTCTAGCTTCTTCTTCACACATGCAACAGAAAAGTGGCAGAAAAATCTGAGTATCCACAGGAAAGCCAAAGTCTTGGGGCTGATACAGAATATGGTTATCATCTGTGATGGTGTGTTGTAGGGTTGGTCCCCTTGTAGCACTTGCAAGAGTCTAGCAGCAAATTTTGGAAAGATTACAGGTCAGAGTTTATCTGTATTGTAATAGTAAAGAATGTTATATTTAGTCCCATCTCAATTTGCTCATCTGTGCAATTATTCCATCCAGATATTAGCACTGACAATATTGGCAGGTCAGCAGAAATACTGGGGGATTCTGTGTGATGCCCTCATATCTTAACAGAATATATTCTAAGTGGCAGAAATTACGTTCTTCTTGGGCATCAGGTCTGGCGAGACCAGAAAGAAAGCAAATTTCATCTGTAACAAATGGCTTGTTGATCTGACAGTACTGTAAACAGGCTTACTGTGTAGCAATTCATAGCTTCTGATTTTGTGGGCTGAATTGCTATCACGGGTTTTGTTTGTGCTGGATGAAAAAGATAATGAGATTAACAAAATTTACTAGAAAAGTGGTTGTCCACTTTTCTAACCAAAGCCAAAATGAAAAGACAGCACACATAGGTTTAAGGCAAATTCAGAGTGATGACTGATAGCTGTAAGAACAGAGATCTTTTCCCATTTTTGGAAGCAGAACAAGAGAAGGTAGTCAAATTTTTTGACAAGCAGAAGTCTAGACCCATCCCCAAAGACAACGTGATGACTTGGCAAATCCAGTAGATTGTATGGACTAAATAATGAAGAAAGTATTAGGGGAAATCCAGGACACTTGGAATCTCATAAGCAGTTTCCTGTTAGTGGGAGGGCTGGTCTATAGATCCTGGTCCTACTTACTTCAGTGTGATTTGTCTCTTGCTAATGCAGTAGTTCCCAATTTCAAATGCTGACTTCACACAATGAAAGTGTTGGTTCTTAGAAGACAAGCCTAAGTCCTATGAAGATTAATTTGCTTCTCTTAAACCCTACAGTCTCACAGACTACAGACAGAAAACTGTTGACCTAAAGCTCATTAATGACTGGAGCCTTACCTTGCAAATCCTTCAAGGCAGAAGTGGTAATTTTTCAAATATTTTTAAATTGCGTGGATGCACAAAGTACCTCAATAGTTAGTGGCTTTTCAGGACCTGTATTATAAATGGTACTAAACCACAGAGGGAACATTCAGAATTTTAAAATTCACAAGTGCTTTACACAGCATAACCAGAGAAATAGAAAAAAAAAGACCATTATATTTAAGATTAAATATCCAAATTAGTAGTTTGAGATTTTTAAAGGAAAGTTACATTCCGTACTTACTAATTGCCTGAGGTCTGGTTGTCAGCTTCCCAGCGTACAGACACCTATTGTTCAAAATATTTGCTTTTGCAATAGCTTTAGCGACACTCTAGCTTAACACTCAAATTGAGCTCATTCTTAAAAAATGCCTTTGCTCATGATAGTATTGTCCCAAAACCTTTTGGATAAAGGTTTCATAACTATATATATGCATAGGAATTAAGGGTATTTAGGTCTCTTGGGGAGTGTTTGGGTTTGAATCTTAAATGCTGCAATTCTGGCAAACAAATGGTATGAGGGGAGAGATGACTGCTGGAATTGCTTGAGAAGGAATGGATTGGAAAGTGTAAAGGGAGTGTGGTTAAAGCTGCAGAAGTGGGAACACTTTCTTTGCATAAATTAGAACAGTCTGATTTGCTGTAACTATGTCCATACAGAGACTTACATTTACATGAGAGTCTAATTTCATAAGAGAAGCAAACATGGATTTACCTATACATCAGTGAACTCTGCATTTGGTACATGCTGATTTATCCTCTTAGCAATCTCAGAAGAAAATATCTGGGGGAAGCACATTGTAGTTTGATCATTTTGGTTGGGTTTTCTACTCTGGATATGGAAGTAACTAATGTGAAACCTATTGAACAACAGATTTTGGTTCAAAAACTTATACGCAAGGTCAGATTTTTTGAAACGTGTGCCCTGTCTGGTTCCTCTTTTTTTTTTTTTTTTTTTTTTGAAGTGCATTTCAGAAATATTTTCCTTTTGGATTGGCTCCTTCAGAGTTGCAGAATGAAAAAGTCAGTGTGGTCAGCAGTATGGGAGGGACAATAAAGGCATAAAAGATTTTGTTGATGTTTTAATGACTGTTATATTTGTTCTCAACGATCATTTTTCAAGTTGGTATAAATCTGGGCATCTGGAAGATTTGAACTTCCTCTTCCTAACTTTTAAGGAAGTTTGCACTTACATTGTCTTCTCTTTCTAAGGAAAAAATATATATAGCCCAAAGTTCACCAGAATGTGGACTTCCAGTAATTATTGTTTCTGTAGTCCCCAACCAAGTATTTGATTTAATGAAGTCTTTTTATCTAAGAGATGTTTTACCCCTTAATGACTGTGGAAATTGTGAATGTAAGATACAGCTCAGGATGTGTTCTGAACATGTGATTCTCAGAGTTTCTTCCAGGTATTATGCAGGTAGTCTAGCTGGAGGAAGCTGGAGTTTTTTGGTGTTCATACCTGTTTAAAAATTAAACCCAAGCACCAAAACCTACTGACTTATCATTTACATTAATGTATGTCATGAACAAATAAAACCCCTAATAATCAAAATAAACCTCAGGTAATCAGCAGTTATATAAATGGGATTTTGCTTTCATTTCCTTAGCCTCCAATTTCATTGGAACTTTGAAAATAATTAAAAATCTTAAGTGTGGTCTCTAATGTACATAGTTCTTATGGACTAATTAACAGTGACAGGTCTATGCTCCAAGCATCTTACAGTAGAAATACTTTATGGAATGTGATTGCAAGTGAAAATGCACATTGTTTGTTAATTCTGGAATATTCTTTTTGGTGCATTTATATAGGATTAGCTATGGATTCGGTATCCACAGTGTTGTGTGCATTTTCAGTCTTTTCTTACAGCACTGTGAATAAGCCCCTTCTTTGCAGCAAAACTGCTTAATTGCATTTTCTATTTTCTGTAAGCTGAATCTTTCTTCTATTGAGTTTCCTTTGGGAGAATGGAAGGAAAAATTTCAGGGAAAACACCTTGCACAGTTTGGGTGCTACCTGAATAAAATTAAACCTGGAAAGTAACAAATAATAAACTTGCTTGTTGTCATCCAGCTACACAGAGTGATCAGAAAATATTTCAGCGCATAAAACATACTTGTGAGAAATGTTACCGGTCTGTAATTCAACTTGATCTTAGTGTAGACGGTGGTTGGCAGGATAATAGACAGTTCAACATCAAATAGTCTGTGTTCTCTACATTTACTAGGCTTGTGAGTCTGGTAGTTGTTAACACAACAGAAATCAGAGTGTAAGCATATTCCTGATGTAAGCAGCAAAACTGAATGTCCATCTGTGGTGTAATCAAGGAAATATTTTTATTGCACTATAAAACATGGAGTTTGATAGGTGATACGTGGCACTAAACCTACATAGCTCACTGTGCCACTTGCACACTTGTTGATACCCTTATGTAATTCCCTGCCTTGATCTGTTCAGTCTCCTTTTGCCTTTGTGCTTGGTGCCCCATGAAAGGGAGTGCAGACTTGTAGGGCTAAACTGAAGTGAGATACGCGTTGAGTTCTGGAAGAATGTGCTGAACATCAAAGAACAGTTCAGCAGCAGCACATGTTGCTTACTCTTGATTTCATCATTGCTTTTTCCTAAGCCTGCTTTTTTCAGTGGTGGAATCATGTTTATTCAAGCTATTGCCAGCTGAAAATGGCTTCACATGATGCCAAGTGCATCTGTGAAATATCCTTTTGACAACTGACCTGTCTGTTCCTAGAATCACATCTCTTAAGCAGAAAGTGGTAGAACACTCAAACGGTCCAAAGCGGCTTCTCCCTTACTAACAGCTGCAGAAGAGGAAATGTGAAGGGCTCAGACTGCAAAAAGGCCATTCTGATAGGCGAAGTAGAAGGATTATTATTCTGTTATTAAAAATGTAGATATGCAGCAACATGGAAACTGCTGCAATCTTTATCTACCAAGAGAAAAACTACACAGAGATGCTGGGATCCTACTACACAGTTGATGAATGCTTCAGGTATTACCCAAGAGGAAAAAAGCTCAAAAGCCTGACAGTTAATTTCCTGCAGATGAATTACCAGCACTGTTAAACTGAAAGTTTTGCTTTTGACTTCAGTAACACCCAAGGTTTCATCCATTTGGAAAAAAAGCATAGCGAACAGTTTGCATTTGCCTGTCAGTGGCATTTGGAAAGGTTCTGGACCCAGTTTGGCTTTCCACTGTGTTTTGTACTAGGTGTGTTGGTTGTGCGTTAATTTCTTCACTCAGACCTAGACTGCCTCAGCATCACATTTTTGCTGAATGTCTAAGAGAATGTTTGATTGTGGTTTTATTGCTTTGGTGAATGAGGGACATTGCTGATACGTTGGAGGCTATTCTTCTTGCTGTTCACTGCACTTCTGAGAAAGGGCTTAACAGGTACTGGCAGACAACTGTATGTCATCATCAACTCTTTTGAAATGCAGCAGCCCTTAAGGCCATATTCTGCCTCCCAGGTAGTTTAATACGATGTCTTGTAGAGCACCACTTCAGAATTTAGCAAGGAGACTCATCAGTATGCTGGTGAAATACAGATGTGTCTCTCTCTACTCAGAAGAACTTGAAAGTTCAGCATCTCTCGTGAAGTAATGCTTGGATGATATTGCCAGCTGGCTGTGTTAAAGCCTGAAAAAACTCAAGTGCTGCTGCTGAGTAAAGGTCATTGATATAAGGAGGTTTATTCTACCTTTGTCTCCCTGTTTATCCAGGCTATGTGTTCACAAGTAACAAAGCCAAGCTAAAGATCTCACAAGTCTCTTAGGACCATGCCCTTTTCACAGAAAATCTTCTGTGTTGCATTGTTAGGATGTATTTTTTCTCAATACCCAGTTTGTGCTTTCTGTGGTTTATTTTGCTTGTATTTGTTATCAGAATAGCAGCATATACTGTATGCATCATGCTCACAGATGGGCTTTTCTGTTGATTCACCAACACAGCTGCTCACCAGTTTGCATGCACCTTTACATGTATGACTTGTTATTGGATTCTCTATACTAACTGTTACCAGAGTAACAGATTAATTGCAAAGTTGTACCGTTTCTTTTTAACGAAGCAGGTTCTGGCAGATTATTTGTTTCTTTTGAGCTCTTTGTACTGGTATCTGTTACCCTCACGTTAGTTTATCTAATACATGAAACCTTCGTTAGCTTCATCTGTGGAGGCAGTCTGTTGTGGTGCCTTCTTAAATCATCAGCTTGATCACAACTTTGGTGTATTGAGACAGTTATCATGAAATAAATTCAATTGACAATTTAATCATGAAATGTGAAGCGTTAAGTCCTGAAAAGCGCTAAAATAAGGGACTTTGGCACTGACACAATCTTGCTGTATTAATGTGTTTCTTTGAAAAATTACTTGGGTGCTCTTTAATTTACAGTCCTGCAGCCACACACACACACACACACACACATATTTTATTTTCTAGCAGGACATACAATTTCCAAACTCTCCAAACTCCAAAGTATGGTTTTTCAAAACCTTTTGCTGTGATTGAACTCAAGACCCATTCTACACTGTTTATTATAATAGATCGTAAATAAGTTGAGCAAATGACAATTGCTCTCACCAATGTGAGAGAGAATACTGACAAAACTTTTCATACCTAATGAAATAACTCGATGTAGCAAAAATATATCTCTTAGCTTCACATCTGTGTGACATGCTAGAATGCAACTGCACTGTAGATTCATAGTGAGGCAATATGAAATAGGTGCTAAAAATAAGCAAAATGTGACTCAATTTAATTATACCTTGAACCTCAGATCCTATGGTGAAGTGTTACCCAACTGGATTTGATCAGTATTTTCCAAATAATTGTCATGTGTAGGACTTTATTTTTCTCTTAAAGTATCTATCAGTAATTATTTACTATAAATAGACACTGCAAGCAAGCTGTTGGAACACTTAATGTGATTTTGATTACATGCCTGCTGGAAAGGAGAGTTTAAATAGGAACAGCAGGAAA
This sequence comes from Falco cherrug, assembly GCF_023634085.1. Taxonomy (NCBI): domain Eukaryota; kingdom Metazoa; phylum Chordata; class Aves; order Falconiformes; family Falconidae; genus Falco; species Falco cherrug. The sequence continues at coordinate 18,187,028 of NC_073699.1, read as the reverse complement.
TGGCAATAAATCAAATGCGTGAAACTTAATGACAACAATATTTTGGCAGATAATCTTTGATTCTGTTTCAAATGTAGAAATGTTTCCTCTTTCTATTAATTTTTGAAAGGAAGGGTAGGTTGCTATACCCATGCTGATTTATCTTTCTTTTCCCCATACTAGTAGAGCCACTGAAGTTTTTGCTTTTCTGGAATCTTCCTAGTGTAGCAACTTCTGTCAGAGAAACTGTGACTCTGAGACACTGGGACTGTTTGTTTGAAAGATGAGTACAGCTTTGGGACTGAGATGTATTTTTTTATGTCTCTCTTTCTCCTGTCTATTTCTGCAATATCCCACACAGCCAGTACTGTCTCTAAATCCATCTATACTGTGGATACTTATGGGGACTATATAAGCTGTTTTCGGAATTACTGCTGTTTTGCAGTAATACCTATTTTGTGAATGGATACTGGAGACCCAGAAAAACAAGACTGACTTCCACAAAAATATTTTTGGGGTTTTAACTCTCTGAGGTTTCAGTGGAAGTTAGGTGTGTCGTTCTCTTTGTGGGTCTGGGTTGAAGTGATTTGTACAGCAGCTTTCAGAAAGTATATCAGAACAGAGTATTGAATCCACTTCTGTCACAGACTGATACTTTTTCTTCCAGATCTTCCTTTCTCAACCATATCTTTCCTATTTTCCCTGTCAGTCTCTCTCTGTTACACACCTTAAAGCAGAACATATACCTGGAGAGTACTTGCTGCATGGTATCTTGAGCCACAGGGAGCCCTAGCAAAATGCCTGCTTGTGAAAAGTAAAGCTGTGCAAATTAAACTTATCCCTAAGACATAATTTTCAGAATTAGAATGCCAGTACCCATAAAGCTTTCAGAAAGCCTTTAAAGTATTTCTGTTCAGGTGGTGAACAAGTTAACATTGTTGAATTTTCTAAGCATGAGGATAATTTCAATAGAGTACTATTGAACTATGGTATTAGTCTGGTCTCCTGACCCATGGCACAAAATCTGAAATTGTTGTGGATAATAAAGTCTTTATCAGATTTGGAAAAATTAAGTCCCTTTCTATGGCATACGAGAAGCCTTTTATTTCAAAAAGCAATTAAATATGGACCAGCAGAGGATAAAATAAAAGAACAGGAATAAGTAGCACATTTTGTCATGAAGGAGAGTCAATCTGAGGTGCATTAGGGGTCCATTCAGAAAAAAAAATATTGTAATACAATAACTTACGTTATTGAGTAAATTTAAAATAAAAAATTAACTTAGACCAGACCAGAAAAACTGTGTGAACTGTAGTAAGCATTACCTTGGATTAATTCAAGCTAGCACAGATAAGTTTAGGGACAGTGCCTAAGAAAAAGAGAACTTCAAGTCTGCATGTGTGTGATTAGATTCACAACCTTCTGTCTGCCCGAAGGACAGCTGGGAAGTGTCAGCCCGGGTCCCACGGCTTGGCACAAGCACAAGGAGTGGAATGAGGTGTTTCTGCTTGACAGCCAGCAATCTTCTCTTCCAAAGGACCTGATACAGAAAAGCAAGGCATTTCAGAAGGAGAAATTAAGTACTTTTCTGTAAGAGATTTTCTTATTTAAGTCAGTATAAAATACACTTCAAAACACAAACTCAGCTCATGAGGTCAAGTAGATGTTACAGTCAGATGACTTTGTTGTTCTGTACTTGTGTATTCTAAAATAATTTTGTGGAGGAGAGCTTTGACTTTCCCAAGAACTAATGCCAGCACACACTATTTTCCTTGTATAAAGCCTTCTTGATCACAGGCTTTTCCTCCCAAGCTCTTTAAAAGCAGAAGTAATTTCATCTTAAACCTCTCCAGCTAGATGCTGTCTTGTTTTGTTACTAACAAATCAACAAGAAGGGCCCAAAACAATGTGTGCTTTCTTTGCTGAGTGCCCAAAACCAGCCCATCACAGTACAGCAAGAGGAAAAGGATCATATTAAAAATGAACAGAGAAAGCTGAGAGATTGTATACAAATTATGTATCCTCACCGTGAATGCTGTATTCATCTGCAGGGATCTTATCTTCAAAGAGAAGGCAGTTAAGGTAAAGTTCAGAGAGAGGCAGGAAAAACTATTAGAGGCACAAAAAAAAACTTTCTTGTATGAAGAAATCTAGACTGGAAATGAAATGACAGAAGAGAGGCCCAAAAAGTGATGATTCATGCCAAGAAAACAAATTAGAGAGTACAATTTACTCCTTATTTCAGATAGAGATACGCTTTACGCTATTCAAGTAGGTTCTGTTTAAACCTGCAGAGCGAAGCACTCTTCATTTTAAATGCAGAAGCTTAGAGTAATTAAATCTTTTTTTAAAAATAATTAAAGTATGTATTTTGAATACCTCCTCAAATAAAACCAAAAAAACCCTTTGTAAGCAGCTTCCAGAAGCTGGTGTAGTTACATTAGGAAGCAAATGATATTCTGAAAATCCAGAAGCCAAACCTTTACAGAAATTCAAAGACCAGTTAGAGAGAAGTCATGTGAGAAGGGTTTTTTTTTAAGGGCGTAATGATTTTAGTCCTAAGTCTATGATGCTAAATAGCCAGCTATTCAGACTGAAAGACTTAATCATAAATATGTGAAAAGGAGCGTCTTACAAATATTTCTAGTAAATACTTAAAAATGAACACATAAATGATTCTGGGTTGAGTTTGAAAAATAGCTACATTTTTATCAGTAGATCTCATTCAGAAAGAATTACCGGAGGACAGCGATGCAAGGGAATTACTCAAAACTAGTTAACATCAGAACTACTGAGATAAATAAAAGTATTCTTCTGTAATGGATAGAGAAAAGAGTATTTTCATCTGCACATCAATAAAGATGACCAATAGTCCCGGCACAGTTAGCAAGGTGTGTGTGCACGCATTTGTGTATGCAGGGCTGAAGTTAGTATCAGGGTAATGATCACCCCAAGTTCAGTGATGACTTCTGCATTGCTCACAGAAAGGGAGGTAGCAAGTGTGTGGCTGGAGCGTGGTTGCAAAAGTGTTCGATGTCCTCTCAGTACACAGAGTAACAGGCTCCGATGTCATGCTGAGTCACAAGTTTTACAGGAAATCAGCAAGGAAATAAGTGAACCTTTTAACTGACATTTGTAGGTGTTTGCTGCAATAAGAGCCGTTGGAGGGTTACAAAGAGAAAAAACCAACACTGTACTTTTGAAAAACTGGATGTAACAAATTAAACCCAAGGGAAAATAATTCAATATCTTGATTTCTACTGTGAAATCTGCAAATAGTGCATACATTTGTGCTGTAGAAGTACTGCGAGCAATGTCAGTAGCACTGTGTACTGCACTTCACGTGCGTATTTGTATTTCCACTTTGTGGAAGCTAAGGCCACCTACCTGTGTTTTGCAGTCTGCATAGCTATTAGGCAAATCTTGAGTATTGTTTAGAGGATTTTCTCAAGTGATTGCTTTGTTGTTCCTATTGCGTCTATTTTCAAGTTCCTCCCCACCCACCAATCTGTTCCCAGAGCTGTACTGTTCATATTTATGTATGCACACACAATTTTCACAGGAATAAATTCTATTCATCTCAATTAAGATGTGGATCCCATCAGACTGGGTGCTGCACATACGCATAATAAGAAATAATCCCTCCTCTGAAGAGATTATAGTCTAGATGCACGAGAGACAGTGAGAAATTCAGTACTATTCCTCATTTCTGAAAAGCAAAATCCCAGAGATTAAATGTGATAATGTGTAGATCAGAGTTCTGAGCTATTGCTTTGCAATAAGACTGACTCCTGCTTTGGGATGTTTCTTGAGAGAATTATTGACGGCCTCTACTAATATTTTTTTTGTTTGTTTTGGTATTGGGTTTTTTTTTTTCCTTCATTATTATTACTTTGTAATGATTGGTGGAGAAGAGGGCAATGAAAAGGGGATTTGTTTGGTTTTGTAAGTAGTTAGTATTACACACTTTGAGTCCTATTTGGAAGTAATATTCTGAAAACAAGGTAGACAAAGGTGAATGGAAGGTCCAAATCTAAATTAACTAAGCAAAAGTACCCTGTAAGAAACTGTAAGGCAGAACACTACGGGTCACAGTTTATATTAAAATAGAGAAGCAAAGCATAATCATGCTATTTACTCATTTTCAGCAGAAGTTTCATTAAGCGTACTTTATTTCGTAAGTACTTGGAAGTAAGGTTTCACAGCCTGAGTCTTTTGTAATATAAACTCTCTTTGATATGCATAAGTATCCAGCGGTCCCTTTTTCTAGCAGCAATTTTGTCATTTACAGTACAGAAAGTATTAGCATTACAGAACATATTTTAATGCAAAAAGATCATTTTTTATAGGTGTGTAATGGATGGCATCTGTAAAATCTTTCCTGGGTGGCAACAGGGCAAGTTACTGCTCTTCTATTCTGTCTTGCACCTTTATCCATCACTATTGCCTCTATGAGATTCCATGCACTGATGGGCTTTTCAGGAGAACTAGCAATAAACCCCATTACTTGGTTATTTTCTTTCACTGCTACTGTTAGTGGGTTTTTTTCTTTTCATTGTACATACAACTTCATTAAGTATATTTGATTACATTTGGGAGTTACTTTAAAAGGCGGGAAACTGGACGAAAATGAGCAAAATTATTTCCTTGGCAGCAGATGCACTGAGAGCACATAACAGATGATGAGTGACCCTGCAGAAGTCCATTGCTTTTAGTATCCTCCTTTACCTGATGTTGAATTTCCTCACTCTAATCTAGTCTTCGTCAGCATCTATACTGCAAATAGTTTCTTTGATATTCATGTATTAACAATAACAATAGTCATTATCATGGCTACCATTTTGTCAAGACTGGTGGGTGTGCTGATGACTTTACAGGCCCGTGCACTGCAAGTCCAAGATAATGGCCTTTTACTTAATTACTACTGCACATATACCTTGTTTTTAATCACTAGTCTTGATGTGTTTTACCAACAAAAGCATCTCAAATGAGGAAATTCAGACACTGAAAGGGAAAGTGGTTTTCTGAAGGTCACCCTTCAGAAATCAGTGCAGCGTCAGGAATACAGGGGAATGGTGTGGAAAAGCCTAGGAAGAAATGGATCTTTCTATATTTCTGGTTTTGATGCCTCTAGTGAATGAGACATTGAACCACACACTGAGTCACGATGATAGAATGAAATGTTAAAGACTGATCTATTTATTGCTCTGCAGCTATCTTGTGCTGTCAATAACACAGACCTCATGTATTTGGGTTTTTTTAAGTATGAAACTATATAATTAAAGGACTGTTTTGTAATGCATGTGACAGCTTATCTTCAGGGAAGAGTGGTGTTTTTGAAATACTTTAGAAAAATGGATGTGTAACTCTTGATGTGCTCCACTGTGATCCTTCAGAAGATGCAAGTAAACCAATTCAAAATTTGTAGAACAAATATTAAAAAATCATTTAGCTTCAAGTTCAAAGGTCAAATGCACTTAATTTTTAAAAGCAAAACCATAAATTATGTCTATTAGAGATTCTTTAGCTTTCTTTTTATAACTTCTTGGAGAATTTGTGGAGGAGTACTAGTCTCCCAAATTTAGATTCGGCAAATAAATAAATGAGTTTCTTTTTTTTATCATGTTGAAATAGTCTAATGTTGTGCTTTATTTTTACAAAAAAACTCACTGCAGGAAAGAGAAAAAATATGCACTACAGGAAGAACAACCCAAATAGTTTTTTTCTGAAAATATAAATAAGAAATGTAAAATAAGGTTAAAATAAGTGGAATAAGCTAAAATAAGGCAGAAAATGAGGCTAAAAGTTAAATTACTGACTTACTAAGAAAAAATACAAGCTTACATAGAAGCTTTTAATATGAAAAAGCCAAACCAAAACAAAACCTGGGAGGATAGTTGTGAAACAACTGATGCATGAAGTTATGTCTAAGGCATTTAGGACATCAAAACTATTAAAGAGATCTTAAGCTATTCTGGTAGGAGATGATAGCTTTGTCAAAGTTAGATAGCTCTTCCCATTCATGTATTCAAAATGATTGTGAAATATTTGGACGGTAATGGGAACAGAGGACTGGAGGACTCTCATGTAGTGAATACAGTGCAGCTATTATTAAGATGTATTTGATGAGTTACATCACTGAATTTTAGATGAGTAGTCATTAAAAGTACAGGAAGAAAAAGTTAATTGAGTTTATAGTTCTCTTTGTAGCATCAGAATAGATTTCTCTTGCTGCCTGAGAGTTTTATGATATGTAGAAACCCTGTTAACAAAGAAATGAGGTACTTTAGACAGTTATCCTGTTGACAGATGTTCTTGCTATGATATCTCCTACTTTCTTCCTTGGATTCCAAGACTTACAAAAATGTAACACAATGTAAAGATAGGCAGTATAATGAATCATAATGTTGCAAGACATATATACAGAAAGGAGTTTATGTTGGCTGCTTGGGGTGGATAATGTCTTTCTACGTGAACATAAGAGGCACTTAGGACTCGAAGAAGTTGTATATGAATAATTCTTTAATTGCAATTTAAAGTGAAGGACAAGACACAAGTGGCGTCAAGGAGTATTCTAGCAAGATGTTTCAGAAGAATATTGCACAATGCCAGCACTTCAGTATGGAAGTATTTAATCACACTTGCTGTTATGAAATATTTTATTGTTCAAGTCAAAACTATAGATATGAAGAAATATGAATGGAATTATATTTGGATGTGGCTAATCATCTTAGGAGATTTTTAGTTTGATAATATGTTGAATAAAGACATTTATTTACTTAGACATCAAGTCAAAAGGGTAAATTCTAAATACATAGAGAAACCACAAATATATTTACATAGCTCAACATTTTTAATTTCTATGCCTTTTTGATTTTGCTTTCAGTGAAATTCTCAGCTATATGTTATAGAAAAAGTGTTATTTTCTGTTTAGGAATATTTTTTATTAAAGAGTACATGAGCAGCTCATAGAACTAGATTTGTCACAGTTTTCATCTTTTTTTCTGATGAGAAAAGAAGCGATCAATTCTGTAATTATATGTCTGGTAGTTTGTATTTTATATTTACTAGTGTTCCTCCTCTTTTTCAATACCCATTATTTTTCATACCAATGCTAAATATACCTGTCTGTATAAGGTGGCTGTAGTGAGTTTATTGCCTCCTGACACCAGTTGCATGTGCAGAGTGCAACCTGTTGAGGTCTTGTCTTTGTGGTTCATATGGTCATCAGAAACCAAAACAAAAACATATCCTTATGTCATAACGTTATACCTTGTAATGGGTATATCTTGTGCAATTCCTTCAGCGGGGATTTCCCTTTCTTTCCTGTAAACTGAAATCTTTCATGTAAGCAGTGTTTAGACATACTTTTCTGTAAAACTGATCTTATCAGAATTATACAGAGCTTCCCACTTTTTACGGGGGTTAAGGAGTGCTTACCACAAATGGTACTAGTATTTCAACTGGAAAAAGGAGATACTTCCAAAAAGAGTTGTTTGAATTTTGGTTTGGTTTTTGGTTTGGTTCTTTTTTTTTTTTTAATCTTAATATTTGAATTTTTTTAAATGAAACAAAAGCTATTGTGTTTCCATGAAGACACTATACTGAGTAGCATATGTGGAGTTAGACAACTCCCTCTTAGGGATGTAAGGAATCCCTTGTTAGTTTATTATCCATTATTGCAACAGCTTATAAACAGGCTTGAGTATTTTGTAAGTTTTATTGATGCTGGAAAATGATTCATTGAAATGTCACAGAAATAGCCTTATAAAACTTCAGAAATATGTCTCATTGTTATGCCTTACTCTTCCCTTCTTTTCCACCTACCAACCTTCTGCTAGCCCACTACCCCACTTCATATGTATTGTCATGCCAGAAAATGACAAAACTCTTACAAGACTTGCAAGATGAAAATTTTAGCACTTAAACTTAGGAAATACAAGAGCTAGCCTTGTTTTTCAATTGGGTCTTTTTTTGCTTTTATTGTTTGGGGGTTTTGGTTGGGGTTTTGTGTGTGTGTGTTGGTTTTAATCTCATGTCAGATATATTAACATTAGAATTGATTGAGCAAAAAACTCCAAATTTTATTCTGACTCAGAATGAAAACGAGCAAATTTGATTTATTTTCACGGGGGTGGGGGGATGAACTGAAATGCCAGAAATGTTTGAATAATTGTATTCCATTATAAGCAATAATGTAGAATGGTGCAGATGGCACCCAAACCTGCTGGGGAGGGGATCAAGAACTGTCAAAGAAATGCCCTTTCACTGTGTTACTACAGGCCATTTAGTTCACATGGAACCATACAGAAAAGATGAAAAGATAAAATTGTATTGAGCTGCATGTTATCAGCTGATTTGGAACATTGGGGTGGGTATGTGGTATCCCCTGCCACTAAGGCAAAGGAATACCAGCAGGAGCAGCAGCTTATAGTTCTGTTTTCTGACCAGCCACTAGTAAGAGATTTTCCCAGTGCTGAGGTTATGGAATTTCAAGTTTACTTTCAGACTCAAGGGAAAAACGTTGTATTTGTAGAAACCCTTACTGCAGCCTTGGATAATGTCTCCCTGCTGCCCTTTCCAGATTTTCCTGATATTCTTCAGCCCATCCCCTGCTTGTGCCTGTCACTCCCTCCTCTTCTTCTGCAATGCAGCTGCTACTATATTTTTCATCTTACCATCCTAATTCTTGCCCAATTCATCCGCATTGTGCATTCCTGCCACTTACCTTACTTGTTACCCAAATCTGCCTCCCTTCCCCTTCCTTCTTCTGTTCCTAGTTATCTGTTTTCATTAGTAGTCTGCAGACTCAGATTCAGCTACAGAAGAGTTTCAGCATTTTTAGTCTCTCCATGTAAAGCAGTTTGTCGCTCTCCTTAATCATTCTGGTTACCCCTGTCCATACCTTTTGTAACTCCACTCTGCCCTTGAGTTGCAAAAAGCCAGAACTGCACATAGTACTCTAAACATGTGTGCACCAGTGTTTCGTGTACCGGCAGGAGGGCACTCCATGTCATGTTCTTAATGCCATTCCTGGTGATGCCCAGCAGCTTCTTGGTGTCCTTGACTTGTCCTGCACATTGAGCTGCTTTGGGATTGGCAGCGGCAACTCCAAGATCTCTTCCATGATTTGTAACTACAAGGTTTGGGTTCAACACTGTGCAGATATGGTTTAGTTTATTTTCCCTAGATTAATCAATCACCTTACGTTTGACGACATTTAAGATTTTCTGTCACCTTTTTGACCACTTCTGTAGAGTCTTAGTGTAGTTCCTCATTATCAAAGCAGCACTTGACAACCTGAAAGAGTTTAATAGCATCCTCACACTTGGAGATTTTACCACCTTCTCATTTATCTGGGTCATTAGCAAAAACGTTGAATAAAATTCATTCCAGCAGGGATCCCTAGAAGGGATCACTGATCCTACTGCTGACTCTTCTCCAACTTTCAGTATGTAAAAGCATCTTCCTTTAGTCCTGCAGAAACAGAATTTCTTTAATGATCTCTGAAGTGGAACCTTCTACACCTTAGCTCCAGCATGTGAGGAAATCCTTGAAAACTTCAACTTCCAAAGTAATAATATAGTAAGATATGCTCATTATTTTTTTTTCCTCAAGCTTTTAACATCCCACTTTTGTGGGGATGCCAAGCGTCCAATCCATGGCATGATGGTGTGTCTTTCATTGATAAATATCTGATACTGGAGATTCTTGGAAGTCATCATTTACAACACAGTTTTGCTAATCTTCGCAATTCTTCCTGTGTGTCTTGGTCTAATTTAATCTCAGAACACACTTGTTTGCTGGATTTGGTATCAAAACATACTTCTCAGCCAGAGTCGGGCAGCTGGCTTGGAAAATTTCTGTTTGAACCCTTACAGTGTAACAGGATTATATCTGCTGAAAATTGCCATAATTCTGCCCATAATTTCTGTTAGTAAATTCACATTATGAGTCTGCTGGGAAGTGATGTGAAGGATTAAAGGTATGAAATTTTGAAAACATAAATTAGGAAGAAAGGTAGCTGATTTACAGTGATCACGTGAGGTTTAATTAATTCAGATGAAGCATCATTCATGAAAGTTATTGTGGTCTAAGGGAGGTCCAGGAATCCTTAAAAATTCATATATTACTTGAATAGTTTTAGAAGGGCAGAGAGTTTAGACGGGCAGAGAGTTTTAGAGGGTCTTTGTATTTGCTGGAATGATAGAAAAGTGGCCTTTCACAATCTAAGCAGGACAAATTAATTCACTTTTATTCCTGCACTTAAAATCTTTCGTTATGTATCTACCAGGTAAAATACATAGTGAATCTTCCCTCCTCCCATTCTCTCACATTGTCCACCCCAGAGCATAATTCTCTCATATAATTTATGGTGGTAACTGGGCAAAGGAGCCGATCAGGATGCTGTATGGAAACTGAGACTGTCTTTAACTCCTGTTTGGCTTTTTCTGACCTCCACACATGGCAAAGAAAGATTGTTCTATGGCCTTGCAGAGCTCCACTGGCAACGATTGGCAGGATGCAGAGAGCAGATCCTCTGAGAAAAGTTCATTTTTGTGTTGTGAACAAAAATATTTAAAAGCTAGGAAGAAGTTCAAACATTTTTAACTGTGCTTTTGGAAATATGCCAGGAATACTTAACTTTGCCGTTTTCCCTTTAACTTTAGGAATGACTTTAAGCCCTCTGAGATCAGTAGTTTCTGTTAATGTGCTCTTGCCCTGCAAAAATACTTAGGTAACTGTAACTGTTTGCTTTTAAAGATTTTGTTTTATTCTCAGTAACAGAAGCCTGCAGAAGGGAGCTGTGCAAATAATTGCATTCATATGTGGATAAAGAATTACTTTTGTTGGAACATTTTCTGTAAAGACAGGAAAGTAATGTATGGGTAGATAGTTCTGAGCTTGTACATAACTAGTGTTCTAATCTGAAGGCCAGTTTTAACATAAGGTTTAATTCAGTGCAAAAGTAACTAGCAAAACCATTTCTTAGAATAGATGTCGATTCACTGTTGTGGCATTTACTGGCATAAACTGACCCAGTGTTTAGACAAGTGAATAGGTGTCCTGATTTCTTGGAAACACTGAGGTCCAAGTGAAAGAAATTATACATAATGAGCACCTCAAGAATCAGGAAATTTTTGTTCAGGTGCCTAAAAATCAGTTTGCAAATAAAGTGTTAGACAAATTTCAAGGTGTTGGTCTTTCTTCCATAGGTTTTCTATTTATACAGATGCTTTTCTTTTTCTTACAGATTTTCTATTTATATGCTTTTCTTTATCTTCTGACTTTAATGAGTTTATGTTCTATAATTGCTTGTTGAATAGTATCTCTCATCTTTGATTTCCCTTTTCCTATTAGTTTTGTCATCAGCTGAGAGAAAAAGTTGAAAAAGGCAGATGCTGGCTTTTTGGGAGCAAGTATGTGTATGCTGTGATCACAAAAGGGGCAGAAGCAGGTTGTTAAACTGGGTAGTGCAAATACTGGTAACAGAATTTTTAGCCCAGCTCAGGCTAATATGCCCATGGAAAAACAGCTGTCAAAGTCAACACTAATGTAGATGTGACTAGGGGCAAGTAGTGGAAGAAGTACAGGGATCTGAGAGGAAAATGCGAGGGATGATCTCTCTCTCTAGTGGTGTAAAACCAGTATTCACACACTAGACTCCCAGTTCTAAGGAGTGTAACATTTGCATCTGTGACTTTCTTAGAAGTAAGGGGCCATCACTGGAAAGGCACCCCTGTCTTCTTGTCATCACCAGGCTCCAGAATAACCCCTTGGTATCACTGTCACTGTGGCCCTCTTCAAGATGAGACAGACAAGGTGGTTTCTGTAATTTGCGTTTGCTGTTGAACTCCCAAGAACCTAGATATTTTTTACTTTCTTATTCCTTATTTCATAGGCTATTGTGCACATCTGTCTGAACAGTAGATTCTGGCCTAAAAATTGTATTTCAGCCCTTTCTATGTTGACCTCACAGTTCAGTGATCTCTGATCAGACAGAGGTATGTGAAAGGGAAAGAATCGTGGAATGGTTTAGGTTGGAATGAACCTTAAAAATCATCCCATTCCAACCCCCCTGCCATGGGCAGGGACACCTTCCACCAGACCAGGTTGCTCAGAGCCCCATCCAGCCTGGCCTTGAACACTGCCAGGGTTGGGGCATCCACAACTTCTCTGGGCAACCTCTACCAGTGTCTCCCCACCCTCACAGTAAAGGCTTTCTTCCTAACATTTAATCTAAATCTATCCTTTCAGCTTAAAGCCATTCCCTCTTGTCCTGTCATTACATGCCCTTGTAAAAAGTCCCTCTCCAGCTTGCTTGTAAGCCTTCTTTAGGTCCTAGGAGGCTGCTATAAGGTGTCCCTGGAGCCTTCTGTCCTCCAGGCTGAATAACCCCAGCTCTCTCAGCATGTCCTCATAGGAGAGGTGCTCCAGCCCCCTGAAGATCTTTGCAGCCCTCCTCTGGACTTGTTCCAATAGATCCATGGCCTTCTTATGTTGGGGACCCCATAGCTGGTCGCAGTGCTCCAGGTGGGGTCTCACCAGACCGGAGCAGAGGGGCAGAATCACGTCCCTTGACCTGCTGGCCACGCTGGTTTTGCTGCAGCCCAGGCTATGGTTGGCTTTCTGGGCTGCAAGTGCGCATTGCTTGGCCATGCTGAGCTTCTCATTCACCAACACCCACAAGTCTTTCTCTTCAGGTTTACTGTCAATCCGTTGTCTGCCCAGCTCCTATGGGTTGAAATACCAAATACAGGACCAAAAGAAAAAAGGGAGGTTAGAAAAGACAGATGTATGAACTGCAGATAGTAGCTGAAGCTATGTGAGTGGTTGAGGTCATTCACTAATAAAAGTGTAGTGACAAAATAAAGGATGTGAATTGTGTCTATGACACAGAAATGTTAAATTAGCAGAATTCTGTAAATACAGTGTATGAAAGGTTTAGGGTTTTTTTTTCAGGCTACCTCTAAAGGGTCTATCATTTGTGCATACTAGTGAAGCAGCCTAAAAGGAGACAGTGATTAAAGTTTTACATTAAATGGCTTATATATTTTGAATATATGGAAAACAGATAACCTGGAAAAGGGTAACATCTTCTTTAATAAGTATGTTCCAGTATTTGTTGTTGCAGAAGGGAAAAAAACTAATTGAATGAATTGGTCAACACAGTAAAAAATGTTCACTATAGCTCAGCTGTTGGGCATTTCCCACAACTACTTTCTAAGCAAGTATAGTTTTGAATGGGAAGGGGGTTTTTGTTATTATTTTCCCCCTCATTCTGTTTTTTCATTGTAATGAGCACTGGAAATCTGCACTTCAAATGAGATTGCTATAGAATACACAATTCTCTGCTAAAAGAGAGATATGAGGTAGACTCCATGAAGTCAATTAAGGATTTAGATCCTGAAAGAGTCAGACTAAAAAGAAAAAGTAGTTGGGGAGACACTTGTATATTTAAATACATGTTTCTTAACAGCATCAGAAGACCAAGTCATGTAGCAGAATGCCTAATGCTGAGTTAGGTGCCTACATGTTCTGTACGAGGAAACAGATCTTTAAGGACATGATTTACAACACTTAATAAGTTTCAGCAGCAGAATACTTACTTAGAACACCTAGGTGATCTGGACATGGCGATGAAGCAGTGTCTGTCCTTTAGACACAGGTACCTTGTTCAGGGATGCAGCTAGGATGTTGTGCTGTGTACTCTTCCCATGAGAGACACTTCCACGTCTCCAGTGAGCAATCCAAAAGCCTGAACTGAGACGCTGCATATCTTTATTTGGGTGTAGACCCCTGTCTTCCTCTTCTCTTCAAGGAGAGCAGGGGTGGCAGGAGGAGACCAAACAAAAAGTAGAGGTTTTCCTTTTTAGTGGTTGGGGCATACATCTAGGTGTTGGCACTGGTACTGCTCTCAAAATACTGAGGACTGCATTTTACATCAGGCAGCATGTGCGCAGATACTAGAAATAACCCATGGAACTAAGGGAGAAGCTCAAAACTTTCTCCCTCCCAGCTGAATGCCCTAAGGCTCCTGGAGCTGCAAAATCACGCTCTGGATTCTTGGCTCTTGTTTTCAACCTGTTGCTCCACCTGCATAGGGGTCCAGCTTCAGCAGAAGATGTCAGAGTGGGCCCCTACTTTTTCCTTAGTAGGGCTGCAAGCTACCCAAGAATAACTGAACTTTTTCCTATTGTCTTAGTTATTGAAAGAAAGGTAAAGAATGGTGCTATTTCTTTCTCTCCTTGACATTTTGAAAGAAACAATATTGTCTCCTGTTGTTTTGAAAGAAAGAACTTGGAAATCCAGAAAATCCTTAGAACACTTAAGTCTCTGGTGGTAGACGGCTTTTGCAGAATAAAGCACCAGACTCCCACATATGAGAGGTCTGAAGTGCTGTCATCAGCACATGCTGTGTGACATCTTTAGCAGTTTCAAGGTCAGTGGTAGTTGCAGATCCCTTTGCTAGTTATCTGACTTCCCTGAAGTGCTATGTAAGACTCTTCAGCACTTAACTTGGTGCCAACACAGTGGAGGAATCACTCGTAAAAGAATCACTTGTAATTTTACATAGTAGGTACCCAAGCAAGGCATTATTAGAAAGTTATATAAAACATCAAGACTGACAAAGATGAGCCATAATCTGGGTTGGTTTGTGTGTCCCGGTAGTAACAGCATCTGAGGCAGAGCTAACTTTGGCCACAGGATTTAAGTAGTTATCTCAGTCTATACTGATGATTACTATACATCTTCAGTTAGCGATTTGGCCTATTGTAACATGGAACCTTCCTGAACGTCCTATACCAAAATGTCTTTACCAGCTCCCCCAGCCCATGTGTGCCTGCTGAAGAAGGGACCCACATTGTCATCTATGTCCCCCAGATAAATTGACACCCTCAGAAAACTAGCAAAACCTTGTAAACTGTGCTGCATGGCAGACTGGTGTGCCATCGCAACAAATAGTAATTATAGGCATGCTTGAAGCAAGACTTTCATAAAACTGAATGAAAAGTATGATTCATTTCACGGAAAGACCCACCCACCCATTCAGCCATTGACATGTCTGTCGTCTTCTTTTGGTTCTTCTTTTTTTAAGTTTCAAAGGGAAATAAAATGTCTGCAATAGAAGAGCTGCCTAAACATATTCCTCTTGTGTATTTAAATAAATTTGTAAAGTAATCTTTTGCTTATAAGGCTTCCTAATTTCACAAATGTTAATAACTCTCCACATTTCCACCCATCTATTTGTGTACTGATCACAAGTATTGCTCAACAGATTAAATGTGATGTTGGCCTCTGATAAGGAAGTTTTCATCATTTCATATCATATTTGAGTGTAAGCTGCTAATACTAAGTTCTTAATCTCAAAAAAAATTTACATATAGCATTAGAGCTGTGCATTATCTCAATTTCTTTTGGAAAGAAATGTGTGATGTTGTACTGCTAACCAAGATTTCAGTTAGAAACTTGTTTTTACAGTATTATAATGCTCAACCCACTTCAAATGTTCAAGCACCCAATAACTAGATCTTTACGATGTTGTATATTAGAAAAGATGCCTGAGGCTACCTGTGCCAGACAAGTTTGCAGAATTAAAGCAAGAGTGTAGTGGGGTGGTGTTAACACTTCTGGTTTATACCAGTTTTAGTATGTTAGCACTGCCTGTTTTCTGTACCTTTTTCAGGGTGTTAGATCATTGTGAGCAGGATTCTAATTACGTTCTGCCAAAGAAAATTTGCCCTGCATCTTCAAAAGCATTTTTGTATTATTTGATATTTGTAATTGTATTTGATTTTTCATGCATGGATATGCTTTGTCAAATTGTTACTTAAATTCTAAATTTTCTGTGATCAACAGACTAGACAAAATTCTTCTCAGGATGTTAGCCATCACAGCAGCATATGTAAAGGGGGATTTCCATCCATCAGGGAGTTTAAGAACGACAAGATGACTGTTATACACAATTAACAAGACTGCTGGTACTGCCTTTGTGGAGCGTATTTCATGGTCAGGATCATAATATAGAGTCAAATTCTCTAGTTAAAAAAACAAACCAAAACAAACCCACTGTATTTGTGGGGGTTTTTTTATTGGAAGAGAAGAAGGTATTTTGTAAAGTCCTTAGATATTCACTCTTGTCAAAAATGAAAAGAGATGGAGTATAATGTACATTGTAAGATCTGTTGCTGGGTCAGTCTGCAGACAGCAGAATGCATAACTTCCATGGCAGCATATAATTCTGTATATTGTCAATCCTGATATCTCAAATGCAGCCTCAGTTTACCAAATCCAGCTGATCAAAACACCCAGTTAGTCAAAGACGTATTCTTGTCTCTGGAGTGAACTTTAGTCTTGTGGAGACCTGATTAATGTGCTTTGGAGACCTGTAATGAGGGAGAGCTTAATTATTCAGATTCATCAGCTTGCAAAGGTTTTGGATGATCCTGCATAAGCCTGCTCAATCAGCATTCCAGAACATGTGCAACCTGCGTGTTTAGCAGTGGTCGAGGTTTGTTTTAAGCATACACTTTAAAATTAACCCCAAGTTTTTCAGTAATGTATTTCATTAACTGAAGAGATCCCCTCTTCTAAGAAGACAACTGATTTTTAATGCTTGCCTGAGAAGTTTCACTTTGTATACTGAACAAATTATTTTTAATTATGTGTATAGTGCCATAAAAGCACTCCCCCTTTACTATATAAAGAAGCATTCCCTTGTGATCCAGGATCTGTGAGACAAGACAGTGAGAAAGCCATACAAGAAAAGGAGGGTGTGGAGTGAAACAAGAGACAGATAAGATGGAAAAAAAGAACCAGACAGATAGGTCTCTTGCAGGAGCAGGCTCCGAGAATGCTTTACCCATGCAGACCTTCAGACTCCTGCCACACCTGGATGTGAACTGTGTGACTTGGAGGCACCCGCTGCCCCTCTGCTTCAGCAGTGCTGCTGACCTTGATTGTCACCTTCGATTATTTTCCCCTCAGCATCCCTTTGCTTTCTCTTGTGCCAGCCCTTACACAAGAAACACTCTCCAGAAGGAAAGGAGCCCTTTAAAATAAATTCGCCTTCCCTCAAACACCCCCCACCCCTTTTAATGACTTCCATTGTAGAAACACTAGTAAACTCTGAACAAGTGCTAAACTAAAGCTAATGATATCTTTTTACTTATTAAAAGAAACTGAAAACGCTCTGTAAGCAGAAACTGTATGCCCAGCTAATCTGCAGAAACAAATGC
Source organism: Falco cherrug (assembly GCF_023634085.1). NCBI lineage: Eukaryota > Metazoa > Chordata > Aves > Falconiformes > Falconidae > Falco > Falco cherrug. The sequence continues at coordinate 18,169,809 of NC_073699.1, read as the reverse complement.
GCTGTTGTACTCCATCTCTCTCGCTCCACCATCTGTTTGCTTCACATACCTGTTGTTTTGTCTTTAGTGAAGCAGTTCTTGGCTTTTTTAGAGAAAGTTGTATTTAAACTTATGCAGCTTTGCAGCTGGACACATAGACTCGTAGCAGTGAAAATGATGAAGGAGAAAAGTGGAAGGTGCTTTTGGCAGAAAAGTGAGATACTGTTCTGAGCCCGAGAGAAACATACCCCAAAGTAGGCAGCAGATTTGGAAATAACACTAAAGACATACAAGAAGACTGAAAGTTGGAAAGAGTAAAGAAAGCAATTTTTCTACTTTTGACAGAAATCTGGGAATAACGAAGCCAGCAGCTTCTCTTTTATGAAATCTCCAGCCATCGGCATGAGCCAGAATTTCCATTTCTATCCACCAAGTGGCTTTCTGTCTGAGAAACACTGGGCAAAATTCTCATCGGCTTTTATCAGTGAGATTCCCAGTGTACAACAAAGTGAATTCAGAAGTCACCTGTGATCACAGACAGTGTGTCAGGGTCAGAGAGCTGAGGAAATGACCTGCTCCTCCTTTTGAAGAGCTCTTCCGATATATCAACCTGCATAGTCTTTTACAAGAAGGTAGGCTAAAGCTTTTGATGGCAAAAATATGAATAGAAATACTAACCCATTGTTCTGTCTTTGACAAAATAATGCCACATTTAGGATTTAGCAAAGTGTGTTGGACTAAAAGAAGCTGCTACAGACACCTACTCTAGCTTTGGCTTGTTTTGCACCTTCGTTATAATTTTCTCTATGCTGTTCTTGAGACGGCTGCAGTAGTTCTCCAACAAAGACTTGTCAGGGAAGATTCTTAGAGACCTATGGATGCTGCCAAAGCCAGGGAAGATATGAGAAACTAGATGTTACAGAAAGAACTTGTGGACTACTGAAAACAGTGCATCTTAGGTGTTCCACAGGAACAGCAAGAGAGGTACTGAAGCAACCACATATACATGCAAAGTAAATAGTTTGCTCTGCTACTGCATTAGCAAGGAAACCACTTCAAACAACTCTCTCTACCTAGGGAAAAATGTAGTAATAATAAGCAATAGCATAAGTCTCCACTCCTTGCCCCAGAGGTTGTCTACTAATCCTCAGGAGCCTTTGCGCTCTGCAGGCTTCCTTTTTCTATCCTCATTTGTCACTGGAAAAATATTTGTATGGGTCAGAGGCATAGTGCAAGTCAAAAAACAAAACTATTTGAGAAAAAATGAACAGTTCTCCAATGAATCCCTTTATATATGAGAAGTAAACAGCAAACAATTTGTGTTCTCCAAGGAAAACAGAAGCTTGTTAAGGAAGCTAGAGATCTCTACTGCTTGTGAGTCGCTGGTAGCCCATTGTGCTGATGCTTCTGAAAGGAACTGAAAGCACTTGCGAGGGTTTTCTTTCATTTCAAAAGCATTCTCTGGTTTGAGATCTCCCCATAGCTAATTAAAACAGAACACAGAATGACATTAGTTATGCACCAGAGTGGGAGTCAGAAGATGTAAGTTCAGTTCCCAGCCCTGCCACCAACTTCCTGGGTGACCTTGGGTAAGCCTCTTGATGTAGATTTTCAAAAGACCTCTGGGCCAAATTTTCATATTGAAGTTTGATTTTCAAAGGAGCTCAATATCTAGTGATTCCCATGATGTTGATTATGGCCAGAATTTCAAGCGAGCTTAGCAATACATATGCTGAGCTCATTTGAAAATCAGGCTCTTAATCTTTTTCTGCCTCAGTTTCCCAACTCTGACAGTGCTGGTAAGATATGTTCCTTGTCTGTCCTGATTGTTAGACTGTAGCTCTGCAGTGCCAGAAATTGTCTTTTCATGAATGTGTATAGTGTCTTGTACAATCTTGTTTGATCTCTATTACAGTTTTTAGGCATTACTGTAATGGTTGTTACACCAGTGATGTGTTTTAGAAAAAAAGAAACTGTAATCAGAAGAAAGCTGAATTAGTGTGTTGTTTCTCAGATTTGGGTGAAGATCTATACTAATTTCTTTAGTTTTCTTGGGAGAATGTCATCTGCAGAACATCAAAAGCTGTATTTAAAATCAACATATATGTGTTAACTATATTCTGCCATCCAGTATGGACAGTTAATCTATCAGAGAAGCAGGTTAGATCGGTTTGGCATGATTTGGTCTGGCAAGAAACATATTGACTGCCTCTTACTACCTTGTTATCCTTTAGCTGCTTACAGTCAAATTGTTTAATAATTCACTGGATGATATTTTCAGATGCTGAGTGGTCTGGAGTTCCATACACCTTCCTGCCCCCCGTGGTAAATAATGTGGTGCCATTTGTAGTTCCTACAGCACCAGCTCTGTTTGCACTTTTCCCACACTGCTTGCATGCTCTTGCAACATCTCGGAGCAACATAACATTCTCTGTTGGCAAAGGTATAGAGTGCTTCTTTGCTTCATAAATGCTGTTTGCTTCCCGGGACCCACTACAACCCATTCCTGAAATTCCAGATCAGCATTGTCAGTGATAATCGAGCTCCTGGTTTCAAGCTCTGGGCTGTACAAGCCAGAGGCTAAATGTAGTAACCCAGGAATGCATGATTGCAAAGACTGTCACTTCCCAAGGAACTCTGCTTACTGCTAAATGACTGCCCTTTCCACATACCTGTGGGTGTCACTAACACGGTGACTCTTCCCTGTTAGGTTTGTCATATATGGGTGGACAGCACCTCAAGCAGCTGAAAGTTTTGAAGCGATCATTTCCTATGTTTACAAAATAGACAAACAACTTGCTGCTGTTTTCCAGATTCCCCTGTATTCACTTGGACAGAATTATCTGTTGTTATTTATTATTATTATGCCCTCTGAAAGGTCCTTTTGATATTTTATACATTTTCCTTTATATGAAATGGAATGCTGTACCATGATCAGCTTTGCAATGAAAAAAACTAACAGGACACCTGTAGGAAGTGTATGGTTGCAGTAGTTTTTCAGCTAAGGCTGAGCGTGTTTTGTCATGGGGAGAGCTTAACTGTGTCATTTGCTGTGATTAGCATTTTCTATTCCATTTTTTTAAGGATAGAGTCCCTTTATGGTCTTCACTAAAAGTGCTTTTCACCTTCTTGATCTAAAAATTTCCTAAACTGTGTTACATCTTCTAGTGTTAGTGTGCATGCCATATCAAGGTAGTAGTTGGTCCCTAAGAGCTGCAACTGCCAGTGCTGGTATCTGCAAATAAAAGCTTGGAATCAGGGAAATATTATAGAATGGTTTGAGTTCAAGGGAGCCTTAGAAATCATCTCATCCAACCCCCCTGCCATGGGCAGGGACATCTGCACTAGACCAGGTTGCTCAAAGCCCCGACCAGCCTGGCCTTGAACACTGTCAGGGGTGGAGCATCCTCAACTTCACTGTTGCAGTGTCTCACCACCCTCATAGTAAAGAATGTCTTCCTCACACCCAATCTAAATCTACCTTCTTTCAGTTTAAAACCATCCCCCCCTTGTCCTATCACTGCAGACGCTGGTAAAAAGTCTCTCTCTGTCTTTCTTATGATCCCACTTTATATATTGATTCTGTCCCTAAAGGTTTTCTACTCCTTCCAGTCACTGAACCCAATTTTCACATCTTTTTACTAACTATAGCCAAATGTGTAGAAAAGAAGGACTCTTAATTACCTGTACAAACTGGAGAGTCTCAGTGACACTGACCTAAATTCTGGATTGCAGGGCTGTGCTTGATTTCAACAAAAACAAGCTGTACCTTACCTTCATTGTTTTGAAATGGTGATTCCTTGGTGTAGCTCTGTTATAGTTAGTTTTCTTTTCCTTCCTTAATTAGTGCAGTTCGATTGCTTCACTTTTATTAAGCTATTTATTTTGAGATATAAAATCTTGATCTTTCTCAGCATACATGTAGGAATTGTATGTGTTTCTGCAAGCGCTGATGTGCCAGCCAAAGAGTGCAAAGGAAGTTAATAGTGCTTTAAGAGGACAACTATGTTACTCCATTCTGGTAATGATTATATGATTGAAATAGCGAGCATAACGTTAACTGCTTTGCTAGAAAGGTGAAGACTGTGTACAATGTCATGTGATTTAGCTATGTGCTCGTTACCCTTATTATGAAGCGCAAGTGACACTGCAACTGCTGTCCCATCAATGCAACATTACCTTCCCTTGTTCTGCTTGTCCTGCTTAGCTGTTCTTGTTCCTGCTGCTGTGTGCACCTGTGCTGAGGGTGTTCAAGTCCTTTCTCTGGCCCACTTCACTACCCGATTAAACCTGATCTGGAGAGGAAAGTGTAGACATAGAGAGACCTTGAGGGTTTAAAAGACTTTGCCTCATGCTTGGCCTTCGTTAAGCTCCTCACAGTCTTGCCAGCACATTTGCCATAAAGCACAGTCATTTCCAGATTGTCTATTATCTGCACCGTGTAAAAATGTCAAGGTGAAGTCTGAAATGTGTGTATTGCCATATAAATGACACCTATAGAATGGTAATGGTTTTCTGATGCATGCAGCATTAATGAAGATGCACTCTGCCAGCTACACTCCTGGTGAATGAGAATCTGCAGAAAGAGATTTAAAATAAATACCGAACATATTTAAAATTAACTACTAATTACCATCAGAAGTACTAGGCTGCTGCAGTTATAATCTATGAGTATTTATAGCTCAGGGCTTTAGCGATAGATTTTTTCTATTGACTGCTATTCAAGAAGCCTAATCTTACATCACAGGACAGGTTGAGAAAAATAACTCTTCAGCTGTTCCTAACTGATGATAGTGTTATGTTTAGCTGCATAAGCCCACTGTGACATTGTTTTGGAGGATGCTGTATAAATTGGGATTAGCAACATTTTTTATTTCATGTAGGGAGCAGTTTACCAAGGATTATTACGGTGAAGATCTGTTCAGTGGGCACAGCGTAGTTTATGCAGATTGTCTTAGTATACGTACATGCAGTATGTCGCTCTGCCTTAACCTAAATGAAAACCTTGCAGCTTTACAATAGAGCAATGGCAAATCTGTAAGTTCCTCTTAAAAAAAACCCACACAACTGTGAATTTTATTTCTTTATAAATTTTTTTATGTGATATTAAATGTTGATTTTTTTTCCTTATGTAGTTTAGCAAAGAAGCATTATTTTATAAATATGACTTACCAGAAAATGATCTTCAGTACAAGTGTTAGTTTTCTCAAAATAAACAACCAGATATTGTGCAATAACTAGAAGATACTGATTTGTGTATTGTATTTTTTTGCTTTTAGCATAGAACTGATGCATTCACTAAGAATGTATTTGGAAACTGTTCATAGCCTTAGTTACTCGGGGGAAAGCAGTGTGGTCTAATGGGAAAGACAGCAGTCTAGCACGGAAAATGTGCTGGTGGCTCTGGATGTGTTCCTGCCCTCTGCCTCAGTTTTCCACCAGCAAAATGGTCATGGTAGTAAAACTGACCTTTTTGATAGTGCTTTGTATTCAAGAGAAGAAGGAATTGGGTATTATTACTTCCACAAATGATTCATTGCTTTAGGAAAATTCCTGTTCTGAGGAGATTTTTGGGGCCGTGGGCTGGTGACCAAAGGCAGGAGCAGAGCAGGAGATGCAGCCCTGAGCAGGTGCCCAGAGCAGTGACTGCGGAAGGGACAAGGTCCGAGATGGTGCTGGAGTAATGAACATGACATGCAGACAGCTGAGTCTTCTTGCCCATCCCAGAGGCCATTTCAGCAGAGGCACTTCAGGCAGTGCAAAACTGCAGAATTCTGAATAACTGGAGTGGTAAAATTTATATGTAAAATACAGAAGAAATTATTTTCTGTTGCAAAAGCTTGGGAAATGAACAAAATTCTGTCTTTAGACATCTTAATAATGTAACACATAATAATATGTGGATGTATATAGTGCTTCACTGCACACTGAATTGTAATCACTTGATGTTATATATTTCTAAATTAAGTAAATTCATTTTTTAAGTAATTAAGAGTTTTAGAAAGCGCTCTGAAGGATTGAAATGCATCACTAAGAACAGAATTGCAAATGTTGCTCTCTTCATTAATTTTAATTTTGGAATAAAGTATCTTGCCTAAAAGTTTTGTTCAAGCATTTCAACAGTGGGCTTTAGGGAGTGGAGAAAAGGCTATTTTGTCCCCACCATTTCAGTTTCACTTTTTCTTTTGTGTACTCATGTCTTTATTCAAAAGTGGTATAGTACATCTGTCTTTTCCTGATAAATAGAGACAGATCTGTCTCTCCAGCTTCCTTCGGGTGAAGGAGGCAGCAGAGCCGGGTTCCTGTACTACAAACTTGCCGATTCCCAAAGGTGACAGATGGCCCTTTCCTGGGCTCTCCCCACAGTTTCAGACAGCTGCTGAGTTGCTGCCATCCTCGCCAATCACAAAATCAACAGGTTAATGTTCAGGTATTATAGCTTCCTGCCCTCTCACCGTATACCTCTGAAATATTCCTGCCTGTGCCCCAACACATGACAGAGTACGTGTGTCTGTCTGTATTCACCACTGTCCTGACACCAGGGCTGGGGGCGTTAGTTTGGTGGCTTTTAAAATGTGTTTTTCAACAGAGCTATTTATGATAGAAATACAGTGAGGTCTTTGTCAAAAAGTTTTGTGAGGAGAGAATGAAGAAGCAGATTGGAACAATAATTGGAACGATAATCTTCTAAGGGTGTGATCATTTGAGCTAGCTGGGGGCTTTTCTGCTCGCTGGTTCCATAGCAGCCTGCTGGATGGACTGCTAGGATGCTATGGTACCTGGTCTGCTTGCCTGATCCTGCTCTTTTTCTTTTCTGTCCCTCTGTTACCCTGGAGCAGTTCTGTCCAGGAGTGGTTTTTAGCAGAAGCTTGTTTCCACCTGAAGATATGTCACCAGTTGAGCTTTTCAGAAGTGAATGACTACAAGAGTGCACAAATGACATACTGAAATGGGCAAAGTGACCTCCAACCATGTAGGTTACAAGATACATGACATTAATTTTTGTTCAGAGATGACATAGACGTAGTTTCTGCTTGTGAGAGAGTATGTAGAAGATACTTGTCATGGATTGTTATGAGAAAACTTGAATTAAATTTACAGAACAGACCATCCAAAGACGCTAAAGACTTACTCATAAATGGATGTAGTGCCAAACTGCTCTCAATACCCACATCTTTCCTCTCACTACTTCTGTCCTGCATTAACAGTGCCTTTCTCAAGTCCACTGTGGAAGTGGATTAGGCTAAACAGTCAAAAGACACTCCAGAGCAGAATAAGAGCATCCACACAGTGAGTTTAATGCCAAGTAGCTAATACATTCTACATTCACACCCTCACTTATTTTGCAACAGCTTCCCTGTGTAGGCAAGGCCTACATGTTCATGTCATTTGATGGTTAGCATTGCATCAGTGACATTCCAGACTCTGACCACAATGTTAGTAATGGAAAGTGGTTCATCTTGTAATGAAATGGTAGGCTGGTAGGCTTTTTTTTTTTTTTTTTTTTTTTCTGGTTGCATCTTTTGCAACTTTTTCTTTCATGTGTCTGGAGTGAATTTCTTCGTTTTGTAAATGTGTGTGATACTTTTCTAATTTCTGATATGAACTGATGCTCTCTAACCATGGAAGTTGCCTTCATACAGTATACTGTATGAAGCAGTGATTGTTCAGCCTTTTTTCTTCTGAAGAGCAGGAGAAAACCCAAGTAATAAAAACGTTATTTGCATACATTTGCAATTTAATGGCTTGTGCCTGATATGTTTTTTTCCTTATAAGATACTTTTTTTGTCTTGCTCTGCTCGTACTGTGGCAACTCTAACACTTTTTCTCTATTGTCACATGCCTGGCACACTTTCATGTAGACCTGGAGTTTCCTGATCATTTAAGTAGCCTGTTTATGAGTTAGGTTTATTTTCAGCCAGCCTTTGGTGTTTAACTTGCTTATTAAGTTTACTTGCCATTGTGATGGTAGTTAAGATGGAAGAATATGATCTTAGATTTTCTAGAAATAGTGGCTCCTCTGAGCTGACTGATGAGCCTTCATGACATCTTTTTAGGTAATCTTCATCTCCCCCAGGAGCTTCTTCAGGCTGAGTCCAGACTGCAGTGATGAGGAAACTGCTGTTTGAAATATCATCCACGGACTTTGAAGTGTGGATTTCTCATGTTTGTTTGCAATCACAGAGGGAGCAAGAAAGTTGCCTCTGTGTGTTTGCCTACCACGCTGTTTGAGTTGAGCAGTTTATAATCAAAGATACCCTTTCTGTTCACATTTCTAGGAATACAGCTCCCACTACACAACAGTCTGACTTTCCCAAAATCTAGAAGTAAAGATTATGTCTTCTCACTTCAAGTAGTATATGAGTTGAGGGTTTCACAGGGCACCTCTGGAGTGTGGTTTTTTTCTAAGTGGGATTTGTAGTCACATTTTATTTATTAATACATTAAACAACAAATTGTACCTAGCTTCAAGTGTCTTTCTGTCTCCTTCACTTACGTTTCTGTAATGAGTGTCCCATAAAATTTCCATCAAATCTTAATCTCTCTTCATTTTAAGGTCATTCTGGAAAACTGGCATCGAACAGCTCTACGCTGTAATGAAAGGATAAAATGGGAACAGTATTTCCATTTGGAATAGTGTATTTTAAAAGGCCTGTAGCCTAGTGGGAGAAAATATTGTAAAATATGCAAGTGCTGGGAATTTAACGGCATTAAAGGAGTTTTTAGAGGGTTGCTGCTTTGTACAGAATACTGTCCTTTCCTTCCCTATGCTTACTATGTAAAGGACCTAACAATTTGCTATTTGTTCATTGAATTTCTTTCACACTCCAGGAAAATCAGAATGGCTTATATTGACAGGTTTGTAATTTTATTTTGGATTGACCAAATGCAAGTCTATATACTTCTTACAAAAGTATGTGTAAAACATATAATTACACATTTATGTGTAATACACATAAAAAGTATGTGTAAAGCACATGCAAGGGGCTTGCCAGTAAATTACCAGCAAATTGCTTGGCCTGGGCAGGAGCAAGTAAATTTGCAATTGCAATCTGGAGCAGCATGTTAGAGGCCACCTTCCTTAGATCAACTTGTGTATTGCAACACCAGCAAGTAATCAAATTGTAATGTACTTTAATGCAAAGCCTAGTTTGGCTTGGTTGGCAAATTAAACTATCGCATGCCTCTGGCAAAAGCAAAAAGCCTTTGAACTGTTTGACTGCAGCTGTAGCTTGCACACCTTATTTTCCCTCTTAAAAATCAAATTAAACTGTAACCTGCAGCCTCTGCGGTAAGTTTCAAGGAAAATTAAACTGTTGCTAACCTTTCTAGCAAAGATAACTGTCTCTAATCAAGCCGAAGAGTCGAGGCCCAAATTCCCCTCTCCAAGTTTAGACAAATTCATTGGAGGAAAACTCCAGGGCTCATTAAGTACAAAGATATTACCTCTGACTCAGGAAGTCCTTGGCCACAAATTGCTAGAGACTGGGCAAGTTTTCCAGGAAGGTATTACTCTTTGCTTCCCCTCTTCTTTCACTCCTCCTACAGCATTTACTCTGGATCCGTCCTGGGGGCAGGATGCTGGACAGTTGTTCTGGTCTGTTTCTCCGGATCTGAAGTCTAACCCAAATTCAGAGCACTGATGGGCATGCTGACCCACTCTTAAGCATTGCCCATGGTGGTCTTAGCAGTGTGTTTCATGGAAAACAGCGTCTGGGCTTATTCCGTTCTTTAGACTTGTCCTTGGGGCTTCTGCACGCCATGCTAGCAGTGCCCCAGACTCCTTCTGACTCTTAGAATACAACTCTTGGATGTGACGGTGTCCTTCACCACCCCCACCTTTCGTTATTTTCTGTCCTGCTGGCAGGAACACTTGGCATTTGACTTGCCCTCATAACATTCATGTTTTTCTTGGAGCTCTCACAGATAGGATTTTTCCCAGCCTGGATGAGTTGCTGTTATTTCTATAGAGTCAGCAGTACAATAGACCCTCTTGGGAGCCAAGACCTTGTCTGTCTAGTGGCTCAGGCTTACAAAGACTCAGTCCTGCATGCTTAACATTACCCTTTGATTTCTGGGATTAGCGTCTGACTGATGGCAGGTGAGAAGGCAGAACAGCCCAGCATAAAAGGAAAGAAATCAATTAAGTTTACATGGCAACATGTACTCACTCAGGGCCACGTTAGAGAAACCGTTGGGTAGAGGACGTTGTTGGCGCTGGAAGCAGCAAGCAGACAGGAGTGACAATGACAACGGAGAGAATCTTTCCTCTAATGTTTTTTTTAGTATGTATACTATCAGTGCTTAATATAGCAGTTACTGTCTCTGCACTATGGTTTTCTTATTTTTAAAAGTTGGCTTAAAAGTTCTCAGTCTCAGCAGAGTAGGTGAAAACTGAGCTAAGGCATATTAGTCACATTTTTATCAAGAGATGAAAGTGATAGAGATATAAAGTACTACCAGCTTTTAATTAAAATTAAATAAGTAAAAAACAGTTGGCAGTTGCAAATTTCATTATGATGTGTTACCAAAAATAGATACCATTATGAGAATACAGTTTTATTACAACAGTGGGCACTAATCAGCTGTAAACATCATTGCTGAGATAGCCAGATAGAAAATGTGTTACTAATACTCATAACAGGTTTCAGTTGGCTGGAATGGAAAACGAGAAACTGTTAAAGCTCTTAAAATGTAATCTCTTAGACTACCAAAATAGGTGTACGTACTTCTATTACTTAAGGCAACATCCAAATTTCAGGAACAATAACTTAGTGTTTTCTGCACCTGGTTTTCATTTGCAAGGAAAACTCTATTTTCTAAAAACCTAACCCGACTTAGCTGAAATATGCATGATCCGGAGTTTTTATTTCTTCTTTCTATAGAACAGTCAGACTTGCAATTTAGATCCTCCAAACATTTATACATTTCATTTGGTAAAAGATCTCTTTGACCTTAATAAAAAGTATTCCAGTGTGAGTTTACAGGTATAGTTCTACGGTTTAGAGCATCTTACTGACCGGTGTGGGATGTATGTATGTCTTGTGTAATCTCTGAAAAATTTACTGTATGTGAAAAAGGTTATTTTCTTCTCTCCTCTTGTAATCTACAACATCGAGCTATAACAACAAATCTGTGGGTGGTTTATTTGATTTATGCTAATTTGCACTTGACATGTTTGAGGTATCACTTGCATCATCCCAGTCTTGCATATTTATTATTAAAAATATTAGCTGCTTATTAAAAGGAAATATTTTAAATAATTATTCATTTGTTAGTGATAACCTCTTGAAACCAGGGCCCCACTCTGGCAGCTCGTATACAAAATCATTGCAAATGAAGTGCAACCTGAAGCGTTCAAGATAAGCTTGCAACAAGAAGGTGATTTGAATCCAGAAAGACCGATATATACCACCTACAAGGAGTGGGTCTCAGCTTGTGGAATTTCAGCCATTAAACATGAGGCATCTAAAACACCTCCAGAGCCAGTATGAGAAAGAAGTAAGCCCAGCCTGTGATTTAGATCACATAATTTAGAGACCTGAGGCCTTCAGGGGAGACTCAAGCACCAGTACCCAAACTTGAGCGCCTATTTTCAAACTTGGATGCTTCAACATAGTCTCCTGAATTATTCTGTCAGTACCAAAGTAAGCACACACAGAAGTCATGAGTGAAGTGGTGACTCCTAACAAAGTCAGAAGGTGCTGCGTGAGGTGAACACTTTTCCAGAAGAGGCCACTTCCGTGCCTAACTTGGAGTGCTGAGCATTCAAAGTAAAATCACAGGCACAAGCCCCAAATTTTAGAACTTTACCGACCTTCCTAGGCCTCTACATATCACTACAAAAATAATCCTCCTTTGTAAACAATCACCTGCCCTAGATCTTGCTAGTACTGCTGCGTTTTACTCCCATTGACTGGTGTCATGTGCTGGTACACTGGAACTACATGCCAAGTTCATGTGTTGAAATGAAGTAAAACAGGAAAATGTGAGTTTCCAGATGTTTTCAGCAGGAAAGATTAGAGCTGCAGTTTGTCAAAAATTGCATATATATGAATTTAAGCATGAATCTCTTGTTCTTTGTTGGCATTACTCATAGGAAAAACATCAGTACGGTATTTAAATAAAGCAGCCCATGCCAAAGCTGGCACCTACCAAAACTGCAATATTGTTTTTTCTGTCTCAGTGGGATTTTGCCCATTGCTTTGTATTTCAAAAGCTTCATTAACCCCCCCCACCACCACCACTTTTTTCACAAAAAAAGTTGTGATTTCTTCAAAATACTATGGGTTTATGACAGAATAAACCCTCTATATAAGCAGTCTAAGAATAACATGTGACATGTTTTCTTTTCTGAAAACTGGTAACTGATGCAAGTCTTTTTCTGATGTCTATACCATTGCAGTTTTGATATTTACAGTTAAATTGCACCCACTTTTTTCTTCTGATTTGCAAGTGTTTACTTTTGTTAGGGGGTCAGTATCTGGTAAAGGTATGTTAATATTCTTGGAGATAAAAGCCTTAAGATTATTGACAGTGGACATTTGAGCTCCTTTTCCCCCTGCATCCACACCCTGCTGATTGAATGAGGCCTTAGTAACAGAAACAGAAATACCATTGATGCTTGCCTAAATATTTGCAGGAGTACCTGGGTCAGAAACATTCCTGAATACTTGGAAAACTCTTGGTATATTGGAATGGAGAGAAGGGCAAGCTTTGTTAAGGAGGAAGGAAAAATATGCAAATAAAACTGGCATAATGAGAGGTGCTGTGCTGGAGTGATGGCTGCAATACCGATGCCAAGAGTACCTCAACCAGAGATGTGCTGGCTTACATAGCAGTGTGCTCGGTCTAGACCGGGTGTGAGAGATTGTGGTTGCTCCAAGAGTGATTGCTGTTATCATCCAGAAGGTGATGGTGTTATACAGGCATGCAGGACTGACCGTAAGTTAGGAAACACTGGTCCTTAACAGACGTGGAAGACTGAATACCAGGGATGCAAAGATGGGTTGATACTGTGCAATAGCACCAAAGAGAACCGAGGCTGAGACTTTGTAGAAGGCAAATCATGAAGTAACTTTAAACCCTCTGTGTTCACTTGTGTTTCTCACTGCCCCCATGGCAGTCAAAGCCAATGCAGGCCACTGAAGGCTTTTGTCCTCTCTGAACCCTGTGTTGCTACATTGCAAACTAGGTTGTGTAGCTGGAGAGAAAAATGTTCTGTTCAGCTTGGGACACCTTGAGGAGCACACCGTAGGGCACTGCTGCAAAGACATTGCAGAACTACCCCAAAGGAATGGAAAATTATGGCAGGTGTTAAATTTACTATTATTGCCGGATAAGATTTAAAGATAAATCTATTCAACTGAAAGCCTAGACTCACAGTAACAAAGTTAGGGAAAGATAAAACATAAACATTTATTGAGGTTATACTTAGCAATATATATCTGCCTTAGCTGCTCCTGTGTCTCTGCTTTTGACTCTTGCCAATTAGTTTCTGCATGGAACCCTGGGCTGGTGTGGCCATGAGTATGCAGAGTTGCTTATAACTTACCTCTTCTTCTGGTAAAGGCGGGGACCTCCATCTTCTCTAGCTCCAGGTGGATTTCTTGTTTGTCTGGCTCTCATTCCCTGACACTGGGCCATCAGGTGTTTTCTGGGAGATTTCAGTATTTCATTCTACCCCTCCTTCTTAAGGTTACTTCAGTAACGTTTCTATTGCCCATCTCAAACAACACTTTCTTGGCTTTTGTTTTTCACTATTTATATATACAGCAGCATCACTTCACAAATCATGTGTTATGATAAATAGTACAATTTCCTTTTAAAGTATATACTGTGTATACAGGCTATAGAGCAAGCCCATTTATGACATTCAAACACAAACTGATCCTGAGGGTAGAACTGCCAAATCTGCAAAAGCTCCACCTCATCCTTTGTTAGAATCTGGGGACTCCTCTGCATGTTACTGTTTTTTGGTGAACTTGAACAGAGAATACCAAAGGCTTTGCATATATTCAGGCCAGCTTGCTTTCCTTCCCAGCCCTCCTTTCTAGCATTGGCTATAAATAGACACACACACACACGAAGTATTTCCCATTTAAATATTCGTATTTTTTAACAGAGACTGTAGCACAGTATTTTTTGCAGTATCTTGCTCAGGGAGTTGTACAGAAATATGTTGTGGCATCTTAGATATCACTGTGAGATAATGCTTGGCTAATGCTGGGTTCTATTTGCTTATTTTAAGTATGGCGATCTATATTAAATATTAAATTAAAATTATCTTGTTTCCCATTATAGTTCGTCATCAATCAGGTGATGATAATGAGGCCATTGAACAAATTGATGAAGATATAGTTGTGACTCAGAGTCAGATGAACTTTATTTGTCCCATTACACAGGTATGCTATCACAGCTACTGTAATCGATTGGGAAATAGTTATTTCGTATTCTTCATTGGGTTGTCTCTTACAAATCTGCAATACTTGTTAAAAATCAGGCAGTGTAAATTACAAACGTTATCAGAGAAGAGCAACAGTGCTTGGGAAGATACCCCATGCAAGTAGGAATGCATGGTAAACATGCAGGACCTGACCCTGTAATTTGGGTAGAATGCCTCGTATGAATGGCAAACACACTTCCCGCTGTTTTACATAAAATCTTGCAAGAAGCATTTCCATGAGCATTATCAGTTCCTTTAAATCAAGCCTTATTGATTACAGATGGAAATGAAGAGGCCAGTTCGAAACAAAGTCTGTGGACATACTTATGAAGAAGACGCCATTCTGAAAATTATCCAGACTCGAAAGCAGCAAAAGAAAAAAGTCCGGTAAGCTAACAAGAATGTGTGGAAAAGCTATTTGCTTTGCTGTCTAAGTGGAATTTTACTCCACTTGTTCTAGGAAATGTATTTGGATTGGCAAGGACGCAGGAAGTAATACCTCAGTGTCTGCCCAAGTCACAGTCTCCTCATTAGTACCGTGCACATGAAGGAGCTTTTCTTCTTAATGAAAACAATGTGTAAGGAAATATTCAGGAAGCGTGTGGGGAAGTTACAGCTACTTGTGCTACCTGCACAACAGAAGTAAAGAGATTTCATGTAGCCATGAACAACAAAGAGAAACTTCAGCTTCCTAAAATTTAGTTGCTCATTTTATTCCCTCTGCCTATTTAGCAAGTCTTGAAGTTAATGAAAAAAATAAACATCTCCTCTGTGCACCCTCTTTTGCAGTTATATTCCAGGACAACTGAGAAATATTAAAACACCTAAATGAGTGTTAAAGTGAGAAATATTAAACCACAACTTTTTAGGTACTACAGAGTTTAAGAATGATCAGACAGAGCTTTAAGAATGTTCAGACAAGATTGTGCAGTTCCTACTACAATGCAGTTAAATATTTCTTACTTTAGATCATCAAAGCAGCCCGCCACTTTCCACACAGAACATGTTTTTCTGAATGAAAAGATGTAACAGTTGAATTTTTAAACATTAAATTCTCCCTAGTAAGTTTCAAATTTAGGATGGTTTTGATTAATATATATACATGTAAGAAAAGGGGCTCAAACACTTTTTAGAGCAAGTTTAGGGGACATACCATTTCATCGTTAATTTCACATTTGTTTTTACACCATGTATGCTTTGGGGTTGGTGACCTCATGGAAACTTACCAGTTGTGGACTTTTTAATAAATGTGCAGTTTGCACATGCTCAGGAAGGTGTGTCAGAGACTAGCAACCTGATTTCCCCAAAGATAATGCCACAGGCGGCTTACTTCCTCCGTCCGTTGCTCTTGCATTTCTGTTAGACTCTACATACTCTGCCACAGGGGATACAAAGGTGGAGCAGAACATTTTATTCCATGCTCCTTCTTGGCTACAGGAAAGCACTGCTATAAAATCAAGTATCAGTTGGGATGTCCAGCCGCTACCTTAGTGTCAAGACAGCTTGAAGAACAAGCTGGAAGTACCTTGGCTGTGTTATGAGGTCTAGGGAGAGCAAGTGGAGTGGTTGCAATATCCTAGGAATAACAACAAAACCAGCAACACTGATGGACAGAAACTTGGCTGGAAAAATGAATGGGAGTTGGGAAATAGCTCGCAGTTGGAGACAAGAAAGTGAGTGTTCTGGAGGATAGGGACAGGCTAGGCAGCATGTGCTCAACAGCCCAAAACCACAACAAGAATACCTTCTGTGATACAGAACTGAATTTAGGATGTTGATATCTAAATATTTCTCTGTGCTGTTAAATCCATCAGGAAAATGTCATGGTAATAGAGATTGCTGTGGTGGATCAAAAGCTTAAGCACTGCTGAAAAGCTAATAGAATCACATAATTGAATTTTATTTTACCTTTTAAGAAATTAAAGACTTGGAGAAATTCTGGAGTGAAAAAAAATCATGTGAGCTGTACAACACCCAGCTTTAAAAGCTACCTCATACCCAGACTGAAGCTCTTTGTGCAGTCTGAATACCGGCAGTTCTTAATTTTGAGCTTTTAGCTTGCAACCTTACCATTTCTGCAGCATTTATTCCAGTATGCTACAGAAGAACACACAGAGCAATAACTCAGTTGTACTGTAATTAAATTAAGAAAGACTACTTGTTTTTTTCTCTCCTGTCTCACTGACTTGGTGTAATTTTAACCTTTCTCATGAAAATGCAGTCAGTTTTGAAAAACCGTAGTCTGCTGTGGTGGGAAGGCAGGCCAACTGATGCAGCAAGTTCCCCATTTGAGCACCCCGTTCTCATGGTGGTGCTGCTCCACTGTGCTCCTGGCAGCAATATTCAACTGGAAGCAGGTGTCTTGATAGAGCAGAGTTGCTGTTAGGGGTATCTCCTCCATCCTGACTCTGAAATCAAAGCTGTTGCTTGCTCTGGAGCTACGGAAGTGGCTGTTTCATCCCGAGTACTTCCCAGTTTGAATCCACAGGATCCCTTTGGTGCGCTTGGCAGCGCAGTAGCTGGATGTGAGCTCCGCCGCTGATGTACGCGCAGCCACCAGTTTTGTGCTGATAGACTTGTCATGGGCTCCTTTAGGCAACTCCTACGTGTCTCAGCTTGCTTACGGTTTTCCACTGCCTGGAAGGACATACTAATGCATTATGCTTACAGGAAATATGGGAAGCTTTCTGAGCACTTGTTATTCATTAATCTGGTAAGCTATTGCTCTAATAAGGTGATAAATGGGAAAACTTAGGCACAGAGCAATTAAGTGATTTATCCATGACAAACAAAGTAAGCTGTGGACAAATCTGGAGCAAAAGCTATGAGTACTGAGTGTAAATAAGTTCAGTGCCTCAGACAAAAGTTATTCCTAATAGAGTGAAAAAAATCAGGAAAAGTATTATTTCTGACTACAGGTAGCATCTGTGCAGGTTTGGGCCGCTGCCAAAGGAAAATGACCTTTGGTCCCTGAATATCTTTCACCCTGCTGACACTATCTGGCTGTTTCAAGTAGTTATAAGACATTTTGTATTTGATTATAATTTAGAGGCTGTATAATTTGACCCCATCTCTCTGTGCTTTCTCAGTTCGTAAAAGGACAGGTAAATTTTTGCACCGACTAGATAGACCACTGATTCACCAGTCAGCCTTTGCAAGTCTTATTCTATCTGTTTCCCTAGAAATCAATTTCCCTATTTATCTGTCAGTTACGATTATACTTCTCCACTGCAGATTAATAAGGTAAGAGGTAGTTACCTGCAGTTTGTCGAGGACTGTAAAGAGAGAAATCAGCACAGAAAGGTGTCCATGCAATTCCAGTGTCATTACTGATGCAGGCAGCTTGTGTATGTGAAGCAAGTTAGTGATATTCAGGTGAGAGGTTCCATATCTTGCTGTGTTCCTTCCTTCTTTCCTTCAGCTGTTGATTTCCCCCAGTTTAGATAAATGGATTTATTTTCCCCCCACAGAGAGCTGGTGAAGAGAGGTAATGAGGAACTGACAGGGAGAGTGAATCCCAGATAAATACAATAAACTAGCAGATGTTATGTAAAAGCCAATATCTGACAAATACAATTCTTCCGATTTAATGGAGTCTCTCTTTTCTTTTTAACAGATGCCCTAAAATTGGCTGTAGCCATGCTGATGTAAAAGGATCAGATCTTGTGCCAGATGAAGCACTTAAAAGAGCGATTGACAGTCAGAATAAACAAAGCTGGTCAACACTGGAGAAGTCAGCTGGATATGATGCTGCCACAAAGGAAATTTGTTGTTAGTGGGCTTGTGAGATAAGCTGCTGATTGTAAGTAGGTTGTGTAACTGATTGTTATTTAAAGTGTTTCATTTATAGGCAAAGTTGAAGGTCTCAGCTGTAACTGAAAGCGTTTTTTAAACTGCCAAATATGAGAAATTCCATTTTAACTTGGTTGGTCTTTTTTTAACCTTCCTGAAGTTCTAAAAGCTTGCATTTGATAAATAAAACATGTTTTGCAGCATTTAACCTTCCTTGTCAGTGTGCTAATTTTTTCAGCATATTAGAGATGCAGATTCTGCAGGCATGTAGTAGTGACTGCTTTGGTCAGTATTGCCGATATTTCTGTTACTGCCTCTGTAACTACTGGGAACACCTGGAGTAGGGCACTCTGACCAGGGATTTACCCTGCTTGGGGTTTTAATACAATAATACAATAATACACGGTTTAAAAAACCCCGTGTTTTAATACAAGCCTCAGGAAACCTTAACAGATTAATTTGCAGGAAGTGCTGCACATCTAGACTTTGCGCGTGGACACACAAAATTACCATGCAGCTTTGAGGATCGTGGCCTTGTTCTTATAATTTTTCAACACTCTGCCCTAACTTAGGCTTTTCTTTTGAGATTCAGAAGCTTTTATTTCACGCTTTTTGCGTTTGAAGGTCCCAGTAGGCTTTACCTTAACACTGTAAGTTAGGAGACTAAAATAATTTACAAACATTTAAAAATATATTTGAAAAATTTCTAATAACTAGTTTCTAGATAATACAAATATATTGTAACCATATACCATATTGAAAAGCAGTTAATCTCATTTTATGTAAGCTTCAGATACCTATGCATTTGGGCACAGAGCCAAAAAAAGGACTTAATTTTGTGACACTCCATATTTCTTACCTAAATTAATCTGCACACATCTAGAAGATAAGGCAATACATATATGAATTAGAAATAGCCGTTCGTAAAAGGAGCTGCCTTGGTGGTCAGATGGCAATTATCTCTTGGCATATATGAAGCAGAAAATAGAGGTTTCTTTGAACTTTGGGATCCTTAGCGAGCTAGACGGAATTTTCCTAAGTAATTTTTCTGAATTTACAATTTGACATTTAGTATAAAATGTAGCTAGAATACCTAAATGCTAAGCTTTTCACTCTGGGTTAGTGTTTGCTAACAGCTTTCCTTTTTCGTAGAACGTTATTAACCCCAGTTGCACTTCGGAATGCAAACCACTTCAAACTGAAATTGTTATTTTGTAGTTGAAGGATATCAGTCTGCAAGCTGATTTCATAGCTAAAAAAGGGAACTGCATCGTTATTATTGGCACTGTGCTTTTGTGTTCAAAACACTTCATGGGAATTACCTGGGTAATTTTCATAATGTGGTCAAACCCCAAAGGTCTATCTTTTTAAAACTCAGCAGTGACCGTGAGTGCTTCTGTCTGTGGAAGCCCAGCTGAAACAGCCGAGAGACTGGGGGCGGTTGAACAGTATACACTTGTTTGTATTTTTATGTGTAAAAATCAGATCCCTTTTAAGACATCTCAGGTCTCAAACCTACATTCTTTAAGATGGGTCACCGATTTTCAGTTGAATACCACAAGGGAGGATGTTAACTACAGCATTTCTCAAAAAAAAAAAGAAAAAAAAAAGGGGGGGTTGGGGGGAATGACCTAAATTGTTCATAGTTTTTGTTTCATCTTTAAGTTTGTAGTTAAATTTACTCCAGCACCATTTACAAGCAGAACACTCAGAAACAGAAACTTCAGTTGGTTGAACAGTCTCTGCAGTTTCTGACAGGGGTGCATTAACGTTGTCCTAAATTAGTCCCTGGTGGTAAAAAGTCTCCCAAGTTTTCCGATGCAAAGATCTACATACATTTTCCATGGCTGTAGGGTTGCACCTCAAACTTAGTTCGTGTAGGTGTCCGGATGCTTGAGTGTGCCTTCCAATAGCACATAACATTGTAAATGCTAAATTACACTCTGATTAATTCGTACCGACAAACCAGTGGCAGTAGGTTTGGTTTGCTACCTGTGGTGTTTGTACCAGTATAGCCTAAGATAGCTGATAAGGAACCCTCATGTTCCGATGAGTAGTGCTGTAAGGGAGATTGTTGTCTTGGTTACACCTTGGTTTTGTTTGTTAAAGTGACCCATAGCAGTGCTGGTGGCCCTAGTAGAAGCTGCACTCAGCCTGTCCTCTGGGTTAGCTAATCCCCTGGTCATAATGTGAGCTGCCTGCTTAAGCCGATCCAGCTGGGAGAAAAAACAAACCTGAAGCAACACTTTAAATCAGGGGTCCTCAAACTACGGCCTGCGGGCTGGATACGGCCCCCAGGGTCCTCAATCCGGCCCCCGGTATTTACAGACCCCCCCCGCGCCGGGGGTTTGGGGGGGAAACCAAGCAGCCGCAGATGGCTGCCTGCCACTGCATCGGCTCGCCGGCCCCCTGGTTAAAAAGTTTGAGGACCCCTGCTTTAAATGAAGAGAACCCATAGTCAAGCACTCACTTGTTGCCACTGTAAGTGGAAAGGTATTTTTGAACCTTCATATTCCTGCCTCAGAATACATGATCTTCCTTCTCTCCTTTGCTACCCTCAGCCAGGCAGCATCGGTGACTCAGAGAGCCCGAAATTCTGAAATCCTTCCCAGTCTCCAGCTGAAAGAAATGGACTGATTTTTGGCATCACTTACCTGCTTAGCTTTAATAACAATCACATATGAGGTGAAGAGGCATGTATATTTAAATAGAGGTAGGCTTCTTTCTTTTATCGTCAGCGTTACCTCTTTTCAACTATGGCCACAGCCATATTATCCAGAAAAAGACAAATACTCATGCACTTATGTCAGGATTGCTGATGAGAGTACTTGAGTCCCATCAAAATCAGTGATGCACTGCACAGATTCACCTGCTAGAGAAAACTACCTGTATTAACTGAAATCAATGACAGTGTCTCCAAAATGTTTGGCATTTCTGAATTTAAACTATATGATAACATTGCAGGAATCCTAGTATGAAAAGTGGTGGGTTTTTGGTTTTTTTCTAACCTGGAATTTGAGCCATCATGTTCATTTTTCATGGCTGGTTCTCTCTTGTTGGTTCTTACAAGTAATTTTCCTTCTGAAAAGGAGAGGTCACAGGCTTGGTCATCAGCATGAATTGCAGCTGGCACTTTACTAGGTGGAAGGACAGACTAGCCTTGGCAGCTGGGGAAGGTTCTGTGCCTGTCAGCTGACCTGATGGGAGTTATAAACTGCTACTGATTCATTGGGGTGGCTGTAGTTACCGGCAGCTCCTTGGTCTTTCATTTGCAGTCTGGGGTTTGTTATGCAGTTGTGAGCTCTCTGTTCCCATGTCCCCCGTGAACTTGGCTCTGGACAGAGGTAGCTGGAAAGAGTTAAAGAATAACAGTAAGTGTCCGTGATGCATAAGCTGATCTGTATGATTCACAAAGTGGAAACTCAACAGCAGTTAAACCTTCAAACTTAATCTGTTTTGGCTATAAGATATCATATGTAAACAGGCATATGTTAACAGTTCACAGGGTAATTTGTGTCTCATTGTTTGACGTCAGAAATTTTGCAACAAGATTTAAGGAAAGAAAGAGCCGAAGAGGTTTTTTTTCTTTTCTTTTCCTTAAGGTGTGCTTCACAAATGCAGCAAACCTCGGCGTAGCTGATCAGGGTCTGTCCCTGAAACCTGCTGGGAATCTGTCTCTGCCAGAGAACTGAAGTTCCACATAGTATTTTGAGGGATTAAGAAATGTCTAATCAAACATTAAAATAAAGAAAAGGCAAGAGAGATCCATATGCGGCAGCTTTCAGTGGTACCCTGAGGCACAAGCCATTAACACAGCTCTCACTTGAACAGATTCTCCCCATAATGCAGAATTCTCGATTTTACAACTAGAGACTCTGAAATTTTCAAATCAGTGGAGCCATGACTTGTAAAGATAAAAACTAATCAGGCAGGCATCTCATGGAAGATTTAGAACACTTGTGCTAAAAGGAGTGCACATTCCTCTGAATCAAGGACATATTCATCATTACTGCTCTGGAGCTGTGATCTTATTCATTCTAGAAGAATCAAAAAGACAAGGCTAAGTCAGTGCTCCCTTGAGAAATACCCGAAGCAAGAGCAGGGGCTGCAGGAAGTGATACCAGTGACTCAACAGCCAAGGCCAACACACTGCCTTATTTTAGACCATGTCCTTTTTGCCATACTCATGTTTCCTCATGAGTGGCTGATGACAAAGGTCTTACCTACCTGTGGTTACAAGTACCTCATGACGTTTTTCTCAAGAATAGCTCTAGTATTTTGGCCAAAACTAGCTTAGAATTCACTGTGCCACTTGATTAATTCCCAGTGCTGTTTCAAATGAATGTTAATCTCTACCTTCCCTAAAAATCTCCACGTATGGACCCTGAGGTACTGTGTGGTCCATTAACTGAACATTTTCATAGTGGATAGTGCTGTGTTATACAGTGAAGAAGTTGCACCTAGGAAAGGGGGTTCCTGGAGTGGAAAATGTTAAAATATCCCAACGACAGGTCTTCCTTTCTCTTGCTACAGCCAAAGCCTTAGGCTGATGGCTCCTCACTACAAATACAGACTAGTACTGACTGCAAATTCCGGGTCTTTCATAAATAATGATTTATTATGTGGTCCTAAAGTACTTACTGTTAATACATGTTATTTCAGACACACAAGGTGGTCACAGCAATGCTCGGAGGAGAATCCTACGTGTAGGTGCCAGCAGATTCTAGGCTGCCAGCCAGTAACTATAAGAAGTAAAATCATCAGACTGATTGTTAAGCAAGTCAAATTCTGGGATGGGTGTACATCGTACAGTAGATACCCATGTGTGTGCTTAGCCTGTTGATGCATGAGTAATCTCAGTGACTTAACAGGACTGCAGCAAGGTACAGAAAACACAGTGCGTTTCATCATTTCAAAATGCTGCAGAAAATGCTGTGGTGGACTGAGAGGAGAGCCTGCCTCACTTGCTTATTCCGATGCTAGTCAAACCTGAAGACAGAGCTTGAAAGCATGCAGATGAATTGAATTGCATGGGAAGCTTACCAAAGGAAGTGTTTGCTTGTAAGCTCAGTATGAATAGGATCTTCTCTGACCGCAAGGGAAATGGAGAGACGCTCATTCACTGTCCGCTTGTGCAATCCACTTCTGAAGTAGAAACAGGATTTGAGGTTTAAAACCTGAACCCCTACACGTCTTTCAAGCAACAGAAAAAGCCTTCATGCTCTTTAGTCTGCAAAGGAACAAAGTCAGGAGGTGCTGCTCATAAGACTCCTTGGATTTGATAACAACTGGCTTATCAAAAGGGAATTATTTAGAGTTCCTAGCAATAGCATCCCTCAGAGCAGCTTCTGTGCGGATGTGAGGGGCCATTACATTGCACTTCTTTTGATGTCACTACATGCTTGTCATGTGTTTAGTAACAGTGGATCTGCTGCTGAGTTCACACTGTCTAAGGACAGTTGTGGGTTTATCACAGATGCCATTCCTGCTATAAAAACCCATAACTTTTAAGCGCCACACAACTACTCTTTGAGCCCTTGTCTGTGCAGGGTGATTCTGTATACTAGTAGATTATGGCCAACCTGCTGGTTTAAAATTGCTGGCTTTCAATCTAGCAGTAGTTTAAGTTTGACCACGTGGCTTGAGAGAACTTGCAAAATAAAGATATTGATTTTTCATCATTTGCCTGATAATTTAATGTTAGCTGAAGTATTTGTGTTATGCCTCTCTCGTCCGATAACTAAAATAATGACTTTTTAATTTCTTCCTATAGCAAGCAGCCACTTTATTTATAAGTGGCCTAATCTAATAGAGATTTACTCTCTGTATCCCATGAGACATATTATCAAAGTTACCAGATGTGTCCAAAGCACTTGGGAAGTGGGGAGATGGTTACACAATTCTCATTGCCTCTGGCTGTTCCAGTTAAAAAGATAAAGGGTCAGAGAACTGGAGCAGCGGAGATAATTTTGTGAGCATCTAAGGAAAAGCAGCTGATCAGGTGAGTGTAGGCACTGGCTGAGGGCGAGACAGGTAGATGCATGAATACCACGTAGCAAAAATCCCCTTAAATAAAATAACGTGCCAGGAAAAGGGAATGTCGATGACTGACCACCACACATTCTGGATTCTTAAATCTTCATCTAGCAGATGCAATAGTGCTGCTTGTCTGTTTAAAAAAAAAAAAAAGAAAAAAATATATATGAAGAGCGACATTCAGCTTGTCACAGCTCAGGCAGATCTGTGCTGGGCAAGACCCTTCCCTCTGGTGGGATGCGCCAGATGTGTGATACACATCCCACAGCGTCTTGTTTCTGCTTCAGTCCTCACCTAGCAGCTGGGACCTCTGGAAGAGAGGGAACACCAAGCAGTCCTGCTTGCTATGACCATCCTTTTCCAAGGCAGGATCTACTCTTTGCAATGATTTTGTCATGTCCTTTGACTGGGAGCATCTCAGACTTGCTTAGCATTTGGAAGGTGCCTGTTGCACACTGTGGTTCTTTGCCAGGCACAAAGACTCCTGATCTGTACTCCCAAAGGCCATCCCTGCCCCACCTCACTGGTACCGGGCCCCTGTCAGAGCATCCAGGGCTGGGTGTTTGGTTCCTTGGAGTCTTGCTGGCTGACAGCGGTTCATTTTTCTGCCGCTGGGGTTGCAAGACTCACCCACAGAGTCAGTGTGTTACCCTGAAGTTAGGTCTGTAAGAGTAATTCTGCACTGGTCTGTGCTCCACGATTTACAGTGCCGTCCACCAGAGATGCGCAACACTGCCTTGTCCGTTTGGAAGGGCTGTAAAGCCATTCACTCAAATTCAGCACAGGCACAGCTGAGGATTGCCGTTGTAGTGTTCATCTCATGTATGCTAAGCAGGTAGCCCCCCAAAAAACTTGGGGGGGGAGGGGGAGATGAAATGATGGAAGCTTGTGCAGGAAATAGAAGCAAGACCCCCAATGGCTTTAGATTTCAGAAGGAGACTAATGCAGGAGATCTGCCTGGATGCTTAAAAACCTCTAGTGTGACTTACACTGAACAAAAGACTGCTATGGCAAAAGTGGTAGCCCCATATTCTGCAAAAATCTTCTAATACTGAAATGCTGCAGCAGTTCTGTTCTTCACAAACCTCTCCCTGGAGTTTCCCCTGTTCTCTGCACAGGTTCATAACCAAACCAGGCTTGCATGCAAGCACTGCTGGAGATGGGTAAGGAAGACAAGTTTCAACCCTCTGAGTGCCATACAGGTCATCAGACACCATCCTTGGCATCCCTCATGGATTTTTTTGCATTTTGGGGATCAGCCAAAATTAGAAAAAACAGAAAAGCCAAGGTGGGAATTGCTTCTCTGCTCTGCATGTTGAAATGAATTCAGTGGGGATGGAGAGTTTAGATGTGGACCTTTTCTTATGACCTGTACCCAAAACATAAGACTGAGACTAGGGCAGTAAGCATTATTAATTTGGTTAATAATTGCTACTACATATTCATTCATGACATTAATGCTTTGAGTACCTAAAAGCATGCCAGGCATTTTAAAGAAGCAGTGATGGTTTCCTGCTGTCATTTCCTGCTCCCATTTTGCAAAGACCCGACACCTGGGAGATTTAAGCTTGCGTTCATCCCAGCCACATGCAGACAACTGAAGTTTGGTCTATACAGTCAGCTGGGAGAGGGCACTCACCTGTATTCTGGGATGAATTGCCCAGGGGTTATCTTTTCCTGGCCGCTGGGGACTGCACGTCCAGTTTCTGTGCTCCAGTTAGCAGGGATGCCCACACAGAGCGTGAAATCTGGGGAAGCCCTGTGAGGAGAGGCTGCCCAGGCACCAGGAACCTGTGGCAGGACCATGGGGTGCAATGCTGTGTGTACTTCCGTGCTCTGCTCTCTTCTCACACCCCAGATAGATTTTTGGGGGGATAGGATGATGAAGAGGGGCTTTTTTTGCCCTTCTGAAGGACCAGTGGGTGCCATCTACCATTTGGTAGCCTGAGCCAAGCACCTGTGCTGGTCCTGGTGGCATACAGCCAGCATGAGGTGACCAGCTGTGGACTCCAAGAGGCTTTAAATGGGCAGGAGGCTGGGAAGGTGAAGGATGCGGCTTCCAACAAAGAGTGCAAACGGATCCTCGATATGGCACTTCTCCTCAACAGGGACAGTGAGCTGGCACAGAAGCTGAGGGAGGGAGATCTTTGAGAGGGTGAGGACTAAAGGCACATACTCACCCCAGGTGCTCCACTTGGTTTTCACACCAACATCTTCACTCTGCATCTCACTACTCAGTGTAGCGAGAGCGCTATGGGGGATGCTGTTATACACTAATAATACAGTACATTTATGGAGGTTCATTGTTGTTTTGATGTGTCTACACCCTTCCCCTGTCCCCAAAATCACTGACGCACACCCACCTCGTGCTATCTTGGATGTAGGAAGCAGCCCACACATGCAGCATCCTACCAGCTAAATTCACCCGGCAGCGGCATCCCAATCATAAAACTTCCAGGAAAGGAAAAGTAAAACAAAGGTCTGATGGATACCCGCATGTCTTTTACCTATGAGAGGAATGAAATAAAATAGTGTTGCTTTGAGACTTGTGGTGAATCACTCAGAAACAATCTGCAGACATTAACGGAACTGTATTTCTGGGAAGAAAAAAAAAAGAAGAAAAGGAAAATGCAGGCCCTGGGATATCCCTTTATGGCATATGCATTTTATGTTTAAATGCATTAATGGGACTGCTATGCTATGAGTCATCCTGCACAACAGTTTCATGTGTTTCTTAAAATACACTAGAAGTAGCTGAAGGCATGCATGGGTTTGCCGTGCAGTTATCTACCAGGAATCTGAGCAAATACCTGCACATGTGGCATCACAGGCTTCGGAGCTGGGGGGGGGGGGGGGGGCAACCTGGGCCCTCTCTGCTGCTTAAACAGACCAGGGTTGGGGAAACCAAAATGGAATAGGAACTGATCCTACAGAATAAAAAAATGCAGGCTCCCTGTGTTATTAGGGAAGCCTCAGCACTGAATTGCAGGAAATTTGCATATATGTAAATGAAAAGCTGGAGAGTTTCCTTCTGAAGCACTCGTCAAAAGTACAGCTATCTGCATTTTTTCCAGGGATCATTTGCTGCCTGGTTTTCTCTCATTTTTCTTCCATTTACTAACAGCCCCGGCTGGAAATCTATTTACTATTCCTCTAAACCCACACTTTGGAGCCCTCCGGAACTCAGCTGGCTCAGCTCCTCGCAGGTTGCTGCTGCTGCTGGCTGCGGCTTGCGCCCGATGCTATCCCCGATGCTTTCGGGGAGCAGGTACTTGTTGACATGGGAAACACCCAGCGCCAAGTATTTCTGCTGGTGCACGTTAAGCCTGTGGTGGTGAGCAAACGGTGGTCAACGCCCAGCAGCTGCCTGACACGAACCTGGTGCAAACCTTGGAAGGATGGTTCTGTAGGGAAAAGCAAGAGGTGGGGCTGGGGAGAAGCCAAAGGAGAAGCTCCCGAGGATGGAGACAGTCTCGCTTTCCCCCTAGAATAAGCCTGGCTTAACTTTTCAGACATCGCAGGAGGCGATGCCGTCTCGCCAGCAGCCTTTGCGATTCCTGGCACCGTTTCCCAGCCGCACACGCCGGTTGTGAATCCACCCGCTGCTGCCATTTCCAGGGCTGCCCTGTGCAGAAGAAACCGCTCATCCTTTGGTGCCGGTGACCTTCTTATTCCCGAGTTTTTGCTAGAAAACGCTGCCAGCCTTTGTGCTTACCCAGGGGACACTAGAGGCGTGAGGGTTTTGCGGGCAGGGGGAACCCTAAAAGCCAAGGCGGGGGGGGGGGGGGGGCGGGGGACTCCTCAAAGCGAGGGGTGACCCCCGAGCGCTGCCATCCTCAGGAGGCTGGGTTGGGCATGAGATGGCTTTGCTCCACACCGGCTGGGGGACCACGGGAGGGGGTCCACGGCGCGTCCCCGGCTCCAGCGGGACACGCAGCCAGGCGGGGCGGCGGGCCCCCCGCCGCCCCGCCTGGCTGCGTGTCCCGCTGGAGCCGGGGACGCGGAAAGCCGCGGGAGGAGCGGAGCAGGCGTGTCCAAACCTTCCTCCTCCTATTTCCCCGTGCGTCAGGGCTGGGAGGAGGAGAATTGCCCCTTTTTTTTTTTTTTTTTTTTTTTTCCCCGACTTTTTTTTTTTTTTTTTTTTTTTTTTAAAAGCCTCCAACTACTTTAGCGCGGAGTCGGCAGCAGATGGTGGACACGACCCGAGGTTTCGGCGGGGAGAACGAAGGGATGCGCCAAGCGCGCAGCGCCCGCCTCTAGCTCCGCGCCCGCTCCCGCTCCCCTCCATGAGCCGCCCCGCGTCCCTCCTGCCGGCCGCCCGCTGCCGCAGCGCTCCGGCCAAGCGGCTCCAGCCTCTCCACGACGGCCCCTCCGAAGAAGCTCCGGCCGCCAAGTGCCCTCGCCTGGCTGACTGCGGACCCCCGGACTGCCTCAGCGCACCCGGGTCTCCTTGTTCCCCCGCTTCTCCCGCCGGCGGAGGGGCGGCGGGTCCCAGCCTGATCGCCTCCTACCTGCTGCTGCCGCTGGCCGAGCGGGAGCAGGTGTCCCGGGCGCTGAGCGTCAGCTCCGGACGGGAGCTGCGCTGCAAGGTGAGCGCGGAGCTCCGCGGGCGCGGATGGGGAGCGGGGCGGGGGATCCCTCCCTGCTTGTGGACCCGCACCACCCGGGGGGGAAGCCTGGGCAAACGGGCTGCTCCCCGCTCAGCCGCCGGTGGGGTTTTACACGCGCTGGGAGTAAGCCGCAACTCCGGCTTAGCCTCGGAGTACCTTCCCCAAAAGGCTTTGGGGATGCCTCTCCCCCCTTTCTCCCCTCTTTCAATATCAAGTGAACAGGAAGGGTCTTGGATGGTGATTTGTTTTATTCCTCTCCCCCTCCCCCCTTCTCCCCTGCTTCAATATCAAGTGAACAGGAAGGGTCTCGGATGGTGATTTGTTTTATTCCTCTCCCCCCCTTCTCCCCTCTTTCAATATCAAGTGAACAGGAAGGGTCTCTGATGGTGATTTGTTTTATTCCTCTCCCCCCCTTCTCCCCTCTTTCAATATCAAGTGAACAGGAAGGGTCTCGGATGGTGATTTGTTCTATTCCTCTCCCCCCCTTCTCCCCTCTTTCAATATCAAGTGAAGAGGAAGGGTCTCGGATGGTGATTTGTTCTATTCCTCTCCCCCCTTTCTCCCCTCTTTCAATATCAAGTGAACAGGAAGGGTCTCGGATGGTGGTTTGTTCTATTCCTCTCCCCCCTTTCTCCCCTCTTTCAATATCAAGTGAACAGGAAGGGTCTCGGATGGTGGTTTGTTCTATTCCTCTCCCCCCTTTCTCCCCGCTTTCACTATCAAACGGACAGGAAGGGTCTCGGTAAGCGCTGTGCACTGCGCTCTTGCCGAGCCCTGGCTCCCCTCCAGCTCCCTCGTCATTGTTTGGGGAGAGTTGCTACGCGAGCGGCTGCTTTCAACACCCTCGAAAATGAATTTTGCTTTGATTTCCTCTTTACAGGTGTTCCCCCTCAAACACTACCAGGACAAGATTCGGCCTTACATTCAGCTGCCGTCACACAGAAACATCACTGGGGTCGTTGAAGTCATCCTCGGGGACACCAAGGCCTATGTGTTCTTTGAAAAGGACTTTGGGGACATGCACTCCTACGTGAGGAGCTGCAAGAGGCTGAGGGAAGAGGAGGCTGCCCGGCTGTTCAAGCAGATCGTCTCTGCTGTAGCTCACTGCCACCAGTCGGCCATCGTACTTGGTGACCTCAAGCTCAGGAAATTTGTCTTCTCGAATGAAGAGAGGTAAGTGGTTGTCACCGGCCAGCCCTAGGGTGAGTGGCGAGGGAGGAGTGCCACATCTAGAGATGCAAACAGCGTCCCAGGGAGCGGGAGCTGGCACGGCGTGCCAGCTGGGCAGCACCTGTGACCGATCCGAGTAGCTCCCTGTCACATGTGTGTAGTAGGTCACGGCTCTTACTGGTACACACGTACTCTTAGTTAGATCTCGACTGATGAAAGGGAGGAAACTCGCTGGGAGCTTCCTCTCATTCAGCAGAAGTTCAGTGAAACCCGCTGTTAGACAAAGGGATGATAGTTCAGCTCCTC